>NC_141825.1:19942606-20542606 GCF_982586985.1 Callionymus lyra | reverse complement strand
GATCAGAATCTTCTTATGGTTCCACGCACACGGTTCAGGACCAGAGGAGAGAAATCTTTTCAGGCTGTTGCTCCTAAGCTTTGGAACAATCTTCCTCTCTCTTTGCGCTTGATGGATCTACTGACTCCTTTAAGAAACATCTTAAGACGTTTCTATTTGTTCAGGCTTTTCCTTGATTTTCTGGAACTCCTGTGTTGTTCTCAGTATTATCTTGATCTTTAAAGTATATACTTTTTTGAGTATTGTTTTGATTGTTAAAGCGCTTTGTGACCCTGGTCTGGAAAAGCGCTATATAAATAAATATTACTTACTTACTTACTTACATCTTTTCTACATTTCTGACAAACAAAATGAAAGAACATTTGAAGAGGTGCACAGAATAAGAACACAATCAAAAGGCTGTCAATGAAATTATTAGAAACATCCTTCAATTTTCATTAATTCTGGAGTGAACAAAAAAGCTTTCAGCCTGAATTAAAAGGCGAGAGTTTGCTTTGAGCTCAGGTGTACAGGGACTTTGTTTCATGAGCATTGAAAACCGAGGCTGTCAGCTTCACCTTGTTCAGTTCTCACCCTTAGAATGCAGAGCAATTTGCTGTTTGTGACCTAGCAGCAGGTCTGAGATGGTGTAGAATGTTACTGCTGTTTCTTTGAAATAGTTGAATGAAGTTTTGAAGCACACTGCTATAAACAAATACCTTTGAAACTGGGACAATGGTGAAAGCAATGCTGAATTTATTTGATCTTGTCTTTACCTCTGATGGATATTTAAGTGTATTGCTGTTCCCTCTGATTGTTTTTTGCATAGTACTATGTAACCAGTAAAGGGTTCTTTCTCAGTTGAAACACCTTCAACCAATCCCTTTACAGCAAAACCTCTCCAGCAGTTATTGGACAATATATATATATATTTTCGTGGAGACCCAGATGGGTACTAAATTATTGCCAACCCAACTAATAAACAACAGAACGTCATTTACAGTATATTCTAAGGCTATGCCTACTTAAATTTTAAAATTTTCTCAGCAGTCAAAAGGGAGTCTTATAAGCCTTATGTGTTATTTCTGGTTATACTTACGGACTGCAGTATCTCGTCAAAAGCCTCAATGGTCAACAGCAGATGAGAGAAACGTGTACTATAAACCGTTATGATTTGATATCCATGTAACTATTTACACGTGTAGACACTGACACCCCTAGTTGCTTAGTAATGTGTTTTCTTTTTGGCCCAGGAGCCAGATGTGGCCCTTTTATTGTACTTATGCGGGCATGGTAAGGCAAGGGTAGGACATTTCTTTCTGATGTTATTAAGTTAGGGAATCTTATCTTATGACTTTTTCTTTATATTCCTATTCTTTGTCTCAGTTTCTTGTTTGTCCCAAGGGCCCCTCAAGAGTGTGACACAACACATGATGTTAGCCTCTTTGTTATTGGTAAAAGTTTTATATATGGAACTATACAACAAAAAAGTGTATTCAAAAAATGGGACCTGTCTATTCTCCAGTATTCTCCACTGCGGTATTTTTCTGCCTGTGCCATTATCGCTTTGTAAACCTCTCCAATTAGCAGTTGATTCAATCTCTGTTCTTCCTGTCGTTGTTTGGCAGGCTGTCACAGAGAAGGCAGAGAGCCGACAGCTTCTGTGTTCAACCAGTGCAGAGGCCGGTGAGTAATCATGTCATGTTCCACTCTGTTTGACTTCAGCTCTGCCCGCAGGTTTCTGTTTTTCTTCCGTCAACCTGCGGTCAGAAGGAAAATGTCTGGTTTGCACAATAGTTAGTGAGGAAAGAACTGTTGGTTTACACGAGCATCTGTTCTGTTCAATTTCACATCAAAGAATGAGTTGTAAGTGAGTAAATTAAAGATCTGAAGGTGTTTATTTTCAGGTTAGAGCAGTAGTAGCAGGTTGTCAGTATTTCCTCGCGTGTTGTAATTGAATACACAATGAACTTGACAGGAAACACTTGACCCTGACAGAGCTCTGACTTTCTGCTCTGGTATGGCTGTACTTCCTGTCGGTCCACCTCCACACTTAAGGGTGTGTGACCACAGGAAATAGCTCCTAACACACACAACACTCGCACAGTCTTTACCGACAAGGCCTCTAGAGTAACCTTTTAAAAGTAATTGGCCAGAACCAGAGATTTACTTTTAAAAAGTTCCAAAAACTTGAGGCTAACTCTGAGCCAGAATAATAAATGTTGTAAATTATGAATCCCTCACTGAATATGTAGCAGTGGAATTGGTTTTCCATCTGGCAAACTGAGATCTGATTAAAGTAAAATATAATTTGTGTTGTAAGAGAAAAGCCTGGGCTGAGTATCGTGGGTGTTGAATGCTGCGTTTTGTAAATAGATAATGGACTGCTTTTAGGCCGAACAATTATCTGACCACTCGCAGCTTGAGAGGAGGGCCGCTCACGTCTGTGCACTAATGGGGTCATCAGTGTTCGGTTCAGGATCCTGCTGGAGGACAATTCAGCACAGCACCAAAGGTGAAATTGTAGTTATTAGAGACATATTATTAGTAGGTTTTATCATAGGATTTAAAAGTCTTTATTAAATACTTCCCAAATAAAACCTTCTGCACTTTATAGAACTCAAGATTAAAAGTGGTTAAAAAAATATATGATAATATTACATTAAATAAATATACCGTTCCAAAATACAGGGGGAAGAGAAATGAAACATTTTTTCTTGATAGGTCACTCGTCTTACTCAGTGTCCTCCTTGGATAGCATCCAGAAACATTCCACAAGCTTGATAAAGTTGTTTTAAACAATGGCTTATGGCGACCAATTGCCAGCAAGTGCATATTTGTCTTTTGGCTTAGTTTTGACAAGAAAACTGGCATTAAATCATGAAAATAAAGAGCAGTTTCTTCACACGTTGGACTTGAAGGGTTTTCTGAAGTACCTCTAATGTAGGATTTTTTTTATTTATTTAGAATATTTATTTTATTTTTATTTGGGCTAGAGTATTTCTCAACTCTTTAAGATGGACTGTGATGCAAAAAGGACATCTATGAATTTGACCATCCCTGTTTCGGTACCTCTTATATTTGACATTCACGGATGACTAGAATATCAAGAATATTTATTATTACTTTATTGAGATGAGACTCTATCCGTATCTAAGCAATTGGAAGTCAAATAGGTTGAATAACTAAAGTACCAGCCTATGATGTAGTGCACTTTACATTGAAAATGTAAGTGATTTTCTCTGACCATTACAGTGCAAAAACCATACTCGAGTCTCCAGAGTCATTTACACCACAAGGTGCACTTTACTGACACATTTATTTTCAACATGCAAACTTGAATTTGTCCTACGGCAAACACTTACCACTGTAAATACATAATGTTGTTATTTATTTCTGTCACTGAGCTGTGTAACCAAGAAAACAATTTATCGTAAAAGCCCCAAGATGGATTGTTATTTGATCCATCATCACAGTGTAAATACAATTGATTTTCATTCAGAAACCAACCTAATACCTCAACCTTAAAAAAAAAACTCTTGTTACAGACAAACCAGTTTAATCTATTATGGATATATTTGGAGAAATAATATAACATGTAACCTTACAGAAAATTCAGGTAAATTTGTTTATAAAAATCTTTAATATCTTGTCTTTGCTAGTTTCTAAAAGCCACTCGGAAAGTACAGTTTTTGTCTTATAACACAAAAAAGCCTCAAACTATTTCCTCTTTCATCACTAGAAACAATAACATTGTTATATATCAGTATTTGTTCAACATACTGTGTTGATGCTCAACATCACTAACATCAATAATATTTTTTAATATAATATTTATTTTATGGCCTAGATTCCAATAAACTGTGTAAACAAACAATTAACTTGCAAATGCTCACAGCGTTTGTTAATTTTGTTGTTGCAAATATACTTCTGACCGCTAGATGGCAGCAGTCATTACATTACGTCTGCTGCTTAACTAACAATAAAGGCCCACGAGATCCTGGTGGTGATTGAGATGATAGTATGATAATATATATATATTTTTTAAATGTGAGTGGAACAATCACAAGATGTCACGGAAATTCAGTGTCCCTTCAAATTGTTCCAAAACTATACAAGTGTATGGAAATATATCTTGTTGTATTGTGAGCTGAATATATCGCTGTAGCTGTCGCCAAAGATCCCTCTTCCTTTACATGTTCTGCCTGTTAAACCTTTAAGTGAAAACACTGATTTAAAGGTGGAGAGCCTTTGTGGGACACTAGATTATCATCCATTATGGTAGATTTCTTTGTGAATTATTTCAAGTCAAGCTATCATGAGGCACATTAAATAACGCAGCAGGTTGTATTTGGCCTCCTGGGTCTTGAGTTTGACGCATTAAATTAAGATCAAAGCCATATTGTTTAATGAAAATTATTAGACTAGTTTTAAAGGAGGACAATGTGACTTTGAAAGTTGTTGCTGTCCTATGCCGTCATTTTTGGTTTTATGTACTTGTTTTTCTAAAAGTTTTGAATTGAGATGAAGTGACTTCAAAGAGGTTATCAAATGTTTGTTTTGTCTTAAATACTGAACGGCACAGGGGAACAATATTGGAGCTTGATGACACTTCCAAAAACATCTGCAAGTGTATAAAAAACACGTTCCCTCTGCAGTTCAATGGTTGTGCCATCTGTGATCTCTGTCAACAAAGACGAATAAATCTGTTTGGAAAGGAAAAGAGGAAATTGGAAACATAAGTTTGTCAATTTAAATCTTTCTTGGGCATATCAGACTCTCAAGCTTTTGTAGCAGTTGCTTTTTATTTTTAATCTGCTCAATCTATTCTTGGTTATGCTTGGTAACTTGGTAACTGCTAAGTCCATGAGTTCTATCTTATATTTCCAAACATATTAACATACATATTATGTTTCAAGTGTCAACACAGCATTAAAACATCCATTTATTATTACTGCTATTAAACATACCATGGGGAAATATATTAATGACAAATATTGAATTCATTTTTTTTTATTATGAGCAAGTTTAACTTTCTAAGGCTCTATGTTATGACAATGAAAACATTGAAATAATACAGATAGAGAATTGATGTGAAAGTGGGCGGAAAAGCCAATTTTTCACAGGCCATCTAGTCTTTTCTTTGTCTGTTTAGAAAAAAAAACTTTTCTTCTCTGTACTTCATCCTGAAACTGAATTTGACAGCTGTGTGAGCAGACCTCAACAAGTGTTTTGCCTTCAAAAGAATCCTGGTTTCAATCTTACCTCGTGTTACCAGACATGGATTTGAAAACACATTTCATAAATGTTTAATTTCTACCTTCCTTAGTCATCAAAGAGGGGTTTTATTATATTACTTCCATAGGCTAGTTGTTTCATCAGACGGTATAACAAACCAAATTGCTGCCTATGTTTTCACTGCCACGTTAAAGTACATGCCAATGAGATGAGAGGAAAGAATAGGTCACATCGCTCTCGTTCTAACTCGTTCTTGGGAAATATTTTGATAATGCACTTAACCCTTTTTTGTTGTTTTCCTGCCACATATATATTATTTCAATACAGCCTGTCCGAGAATAGACAAACAGACATATGAACAAAGTATATTCAGGCATTTGTCTCAAGTTTGTGATTGCAATGCTGATGCATTTGGCTTAAAAATGTTTTATCTGCCCAACCTATTCGATAGCACTCCTATCATATGAACTTAATTTAAAGTACTCTCTTAATATATGACTGGAAATGACTATGTTTCATGTATTTTGCTTATTGTCAATCACCACAAGCTACATAATGAATCTGACACCGTTAGTTCTTCGGTTGTATAAAATGATCTTTTGATGAAATGATGATTTTATTTTATTTTTTACTAAATTAATTTTAATTTTTCAGTTTTAATACTTGCATTACAAAAGTCATTTAGTTAATTGTTTCTGTATGTTATGAATCCTGAACTTGAGTTGACAAAAATGTTTAAAGGAATGGAGCTTGTAATATCTGCCCTCAGTTCAGATTAAAGACAATAATCTGATGTAGTAAAGACAGGAGTACTGTATGTACTTATATGTGCATACAGTACTCCAGAAGACTTAACCACTGGAGGAAACTAACAAGCCACTGTCATTGGTCTATTCACAAGTGTTGTACCCATGTACCCATGAACATTTTATTTAAATCCGGCCAGAAAAAGGGCAAACATCACAAAAAAAAGTCTTATAATTCTATCATTGTTTCTTTAAAAAACATTTTCTTTTCCTAATTTGGTGATATTAGTCATTTAAGGTATCACTCTTGTCCGTGTCAATGAAATGCAGATGATTTATTTTAAACAGAATTCAACAAAACTCGTCGGGTTTAAGTTTAAGAAAATCATTTTTCACCGTTTCTGTTTTGTGAACCGTGGATTTTATTTGTCACTGCCATCTTGTACGATGCATTTCATCTTGTTTTTCTCATATAATAAGGGCTTGTTGATGAAATTATTTTGTCCTTACTTTGATTGACAACTGGGGTGGAGGAAGAAAATTGCGGGGAAGATTAAACTATATACTTATCAAGGAATGGGGGGGAACAACCATAAGTAAGGGCCGATCTTTAACATGTTTATCTCTACAGTACATTTACAATAGTATCAACTACAGAATGTGATCATTTCTGAAAACATTTAATGAGATCCGATGTGGAAAAGCACGATGACTTCACGACGCTTTGTCTGCTTTAAATTCCACATTTTTGTTTTCCATCTACTTGGTTATCTCTCGTAATTTTCTTTCCTCTGGCGTGTGTCGAATGAGATTTCAGGATGGACATAGATGAGCAGGTACTAATCCTTCACATGGACACCGCCTAATTTTATCTTAATCAAACCACTGATTGTCTTTCACCGTCCTCTCTACCCTGATATCCTTCAGGTACCCTCTGACAAAATGTATTTTTTATATAGATCCTCTATGAATGTCTCTTTAGTTATCGAGCTACTTCTCGTCTGAACTCTGCTTGATTGAACGCCCTTCACTTGTTTGACCTCAAAAGTATCTTTGCCAAAAAAAACTTTCAAATACTTACTCAAATGCCAGTTGTTCACAATTCCATAAGGAACTAAGTTTTAAAAGCCCTCCAGGCATTTCAAATATGAGTTTGAGTGATAGAGATTTTTTTGACTGGCGGAGAGGATTTTATTTTTGCTTCAATTCTATCCAGCAGATGTATGATTGTTATTCACACAGACTTGTCGAACAGGTAAATATTTGGTTGGAGACTGTCAGTGCTTTTCCTTATTTATGAAGTCATAATTGCAACTTTGTTTTTGGTGTTTTCTTCCTACTTGTGCTTTCCATGAAAATGTTTGATGGATTGAAAGTTGGAGTTAAATAACATTTGTACTTAGGATAACTACTTTCAAGAAGGTGTCTCTTTTAACCAAATATTATACATTTACTTTGCATTTGCTCATTATCTGAAATATGTTTCATAAACATATTCAAAAGAGTAATATAACTAACGCTTCTTTGTATTTATTATTCATTTATATTATGTTGCCTGATATATTTAGTGATTCATAATAAGTAGGGCTTCTACGTAGACAATACGATTACGTTTATTTACTGTTAATGGACTGGAAACTAGGCCAAGAGGGGTAAACCATAGATCATAGTAACAATAAAAAAAAATCCAGATAATATTGTTAAAAAACGACGTAGCACAGTATTTTCTACACCTTTCTTTGCGACTCGTACCTTAAATAGCACTGTAGTTATCTAGCTATTGTGGATACC
The DNA here is from genome assembly GCF_982586985.1 of Callionymus lyra. Classification (NCBI taxonomy): domain Eukaryota; kingdom Metazoa; phylum Chordata; class Actinopteri; order Syngnathiformes; family Callionymidae; genus Callionymus; species Callionymus lyra. Next base: position 20,534,852 of record NC_141825.1, on the reverse strand, counting down.
AAGTAACAAGCGTAACAAGGGCTTGTAGAACACTTTAGTTATCCCCAACGTCATCAACTAGACATTTTATTCTACCCGTTAACAGTTATCTTCTAATGTATGCGTTTAAAGAATACTACTTTAAAGAATACTTCCTGGGAAGTGAGTTAGACAATGCTAGACAAGCTAGTTACTTTTAAAATTGTATGAATTGCATCTCGTGGATCCTTTTGTTTATCTTTTCATTCATTTTTATTTTAGTTAGTAGTCCAAATACTTTGTCTTAATGTCTCTGTAGACTGGTATTTTGGTCGATTTTCATCTGCTTAATTAGAAAAAGCGCCTGTTTAACATTTTTTAATGATAAAACTTGTTATTTCTTATCCTATTAATGCTAAAAAGTTAGTAATTGTTAAATTTTGTGCCCAATATTATCATGAATCCAATATTATTGCAGCCCTACTGGACATAACAAAATAAAAATAATTATAAAAATGTGTATTCTAAGTAGCAAACTAACTAAATAAGGACAAGTGGGCATTTGTGGTGTCTGTACACGAAAGTCACACAAAGAAAACGAGCACAACAAGAGCAAAACAAGCATGGACATCAACTTTGATTTGAAGAAAATAGAATAACCTGGAAGGCAGCTGGTGCCGGAGTTGGATGAAATTGCCAAGTGACTGGAATGTGAATCTGTTTTCGGATTTACAATCAGAAAACCTTGATGCTCACAAAGAAACGACACACACTATGTATTACTGTAACCATATATCATAAAAAAAATATTGGAAAAACAACATTGCTGAAGGAAAGGTACACCTTATTATTTTGTCTAGATATATGTATACTTTTGTATACCATTAGTTTGACATGTCAACTTCTGTGCATTGTACCTATACAGTGACACATTATATAACTTCAGTACACAGACTCGACTTCTTAAAAAGGCAGCAGATCTTAACAATTGGGTTTAACCTAAACACATATTGTTTGTTACCTCACATTATATGGCATCAACTCAAATGAGCACCAACTCATTCAAATTCCACCTTGCCATGTGTGCCATCTAGTGGGTCTTTAAGAATACAGCATTAATAAAACACTACAGATGTATGATGAACTTCATAAAAGCACATCATGTTTGCCTTGATACTATCACTGCTCACTTCATAAGACAACATACTTTTTTATGTTAAAATATATATATATATATATTGAACTTTAATACGGTTTGACTTGTAACATGCTTTTGAAAGCTCTACCCTGAAATAAATTGTGTAAAAACGAAGGTTTCCTGAAAGGTATATCCATGGCAGGAGATAGAAATGAGGTGGGTGAGGTATTGAAAAAGAAGCAAGAATGAAAGCTGGAGAGAAGGAGAGAGGGGGAGGCTGAAAGAAATATTGTTCACCGGAGGATAATTTGGAAGCAAGAGTGAAGCTGAGATAGAGTGAGGCTGAGACAGCGTTTCGCATGAGGCTAGAATGAACGGCTCCCCGTGGCCATTTATCCCGATCACCTGAGAGCTCTTAGACCTTTGCTGCTGACCTCAAATCGATGTTCTGAAGCAAAAAAAAAAAAAAGAGACTCCAGGAACAAATGATCTCTCATTTAGGTTGCAGTAAGCGCCGGTGACACCACCAGAGGTCAGTGTGACTCTGGATTTTACGCAGGAGGGAGCGAGACCCACTTTTTTTTGGATGCAGAGGTTTGCAGAGGCGCTGCAGAAATAAGAAACGTGTGTTGGCAAATCTTCAGTTGCTTTTTGCTCTCAACAACACCTTTCTTTATAAGCTCTTCATGCTCTGTCACTTCCCAAACCATCTATCAATGCATTTTAAGTGCATGTTGGGTTCAACCGGTGTGTGTGTGTGTGTGTGTGTCACTGTGTCTGTGTTCAATTTGCATAAGCTGGCTTCAAAAGCCCCTCTTGTGTATTTGCACAGTCAGATTGAGGTGACTCTCAATGACGGAATTGCCCTTATTGACGCTTGTCAGTCTATTTCAGGCGGAGCGACTAACATGGTCAAGCGGATGATACACATGCTGGATCGTTCCCCACTATTGGTTAGTCATGAGATTCTTCACTGCTTGGCACCGTCTTCAAGCATCAGAAAAAACATCACACAAGGGTTGAGTGTGTGCGCCTCATGGCCCCGGCTGCTGACAGGCACTGTCCACGGACGAGACATACTTGGAACATGTGATCTCCCAGTTCAGAGATTCCTCATCGTACAGGCTCCTCCTCCTCCGCGAGCCGATCTTCGACATCGTCTCCTTATTGATCCCGGATCTGGCCGGCGTTCAATAGCCTCACGCCCCCGGTGGGTGTCGAGCACATAGTGCTCTGACCCCTTCCGGATGAGAGAGAGGCTGTAATTAGAAGAAGGATAAAGTTGACACGTCTGATTGGACGACCGAGCCGTAGAAGGGGTGAGAACGAGGGAGGCCTCGCTGAGTTGAAACAAAAGTCAGACTTTCTACCAGTGTAGGAATGAACAACTTCTACCGCTCTAGGACAATGTTTTCATGTGTTATCATGCCTTTCTTAACAAAGTTTATATAATAAAACACTTGATCTGGAACTATTTCATCCTTTTAGTTCCACCCAATATAGTTATGAGATCACGCTGAACTAAATGATTCAACTGTGACAGTATAACTAATAATAAATAGATGAAAAACAAGAGATGATCTTGCAAGCTTCTGATACTGAATACACATTTCTCATTGTACTTCACCGTGGTGGCGTTAAGGGCTGGGAATGCTTGACAGGAAGGACGCTCGCTGCCCCAGAAGCTCGTGGTCGGCGTTCACATGACTGTATGCTGCGACGTGGGAGAGTAATAGAATCCATCATGATGTGCCTGGATGCTTGCGGTCGGGGTAAATATAGCTACAGGCCGCCAGATTCACAGGGTTGTTCGTATATCTGTAGCAGGCCACCCCTGCAAGGTCCTCACTGCCCTTCTGGAAAAGTCATGGAGGGGTGGGAGAGGGGGGACTGCATGTGATCTTAAGAGCTTAATATCCAGATGGATTACAGCGCGATGGCATTAGTCATACACATTATTTCAGGGCTACTTTAGGAAGACATCTGGTAGCTTTTGTGTCTTCTCCTAAAAGTGCATATCAAAAGTTATTTGACAGAAAGTGTTTACCCTCCATTGACTCACATGTTTGTCGTCAGCACTCTCTGTGTAGCGTTCAAGGACACCACAGGTTGACTTTGCGAATAACACAATGCATCAGTGGAAGACAATGCATTGACCTTTTTGGAAACCTTGTGTAAAAATATGACCTTTTTTGCAAAACTGTGAGCATGGTAGTAGATGAATGATGCTGCTACAAACACAGAGACAGAAACACTTTCTCAATACCACATGGTGTGCCCTCTAGTGGTCTTGTCTTCTTATTTGCCAATCTATCTCGGGTACTATCATGATAATCTGATTCTTATTACTATTACTGTATATGTTGTTAGATAGACTTTATTATTCCTCTGGTGATCTCTTTTATCGAGATGGGAATATTGGATTTCTAGTTCATAACAGACAGTAGAGGGTACCTAAGTATCATTAAAGCAAGAACGAGAAAAAAGGGCAACTAAAAAGAACAATGTGCAAAGAGATGACAAAGTGCAAATAAAAAGAGAATAGATAAAAGGAAATAACGCAAAGACCTAGAGGGAAACGAGCATCATTGTAATACATCACCCTTTCACTCTTCTCTCAGCATTGAATGGTCCCTGCATTAAGATTTTCTTTTCGCATCTCAAGCCTATCCCAGTTTATTTTGTGCAAGAGGCAGGGGACACCCTGGACAGGACACCAGTCCGTTGCAGGACACACAAAGACACACTACCATTCACTTACCACTAAAGATACTTTTCAATGTTTCGTGCATCTTTTTCAAACACATTTTGACATCTGTGTATGTTTTAAATATCCATATACAAGGTGTTTTGACATCTGTGTATGTTTTTGAATATCTATACAGTATATAAAGTAGTTTTTTATCTGTGTCTTTTTCAGTGCATTTTAATCATCACACAAAGCTTTTTATTTATGCTTTATGATTTTATAATCACTTCCTCAACGCAGCAATATGTCATTATTTACCATATATTACTAAACTAATTAAGCTTCAATTTTATTGGGAACAATTTGTCACTTTACTTTCACCTAAAGGGACCAAAATCAAATGCATTTTCCCACTCGAATAAACGTTGTTAGCTGACCGAATATTTTCACTTTTTTTCCTAGTTTATTTTTTCTCCCGCTGTTGCTTCCCTGAAGTACTACCGAGCCCCCTCAGTAGATATAACGAAAAACTCTGAAAACTGCTTTTCTCTCGCTTTCTCCTCCACGTTCTCGAGTCTATAAATATTTTGGGGTTCATTTTTGCACTCTTCATTTCAAGAGGTATGTTGTGACTCAATCCAAAGGTAAAGCCAAAGAAAAACTGCATTTTCCTTTGGGCGGGATATTGAGAAAGAAAAGCAGTGCCTACATAAAAGAACAAACCTCTTTACAAAAAAAATAAATTAAATTTCTCACCACTTCACCTGTGCCAATGAAACGTTTATTTAAATATGTATTTTGATATGTTGAAAATGAGAGTTAAAACCGTGGTGACTTGATGGTAGATTATCCTATTTAAAAACTCACTGACGCTGAGATAACCTTAACTTACTAGGCTAAAAACAACTAACTGTGAATGCAGTTCATCAACTTATTAGTCAGATATCTCGGTTTGAATGTTGAATAATGTTGACGTTTAAATTCCAAAATGTATTAAAAGTAAAAATGCATAAAATACTCCAGTTTATATTACAAACTGAAATCGAGTTTTACTTGGCAACCTTGTTAAACTCTGGGAATTGCCAGACTTTAACGTTAGTTACTATCGTGTCTACTTATTGGTTGTCATCCCCTGAGCACTTTCCACCTACATCCATGTTTTATCTCGTGTGACAACACAGAGGTTTTGTTTGTAAATGCACCCCCTGAGCCACATGGAAGTATATTCACGTTGGATTTGCATACGATTTGCTTGCGTAGGTAATGTAAAGTGAAAAGTGCTGCGTGGTGACTTCTAGACATGAAATCACACGCCTCGGCCACACATGATTTACTTATTTAAATGGAATCATTTGCATTAAATTAAGCCTATGTAACATTTTTCCAACACCGAGAACTTCTTGTGTATTATTTATTTGACAAACACACTTGTAAAGTATTATGTTAAATAATTTAAAGGGTTGATCGTCAATCATTTATTTATCTGTATGTGTATATTTATTCCTGCTCTTTCTTCTCCGTCCTTGACACAATATATGCGTACAGGATAATAGGGTTCGACCCAATTCAGTCATATTGATAAAAGCGAATATTCAATAGAGTTAGATATAACATAAGTTAATTGCATCATCTCTTTATTTTATTTAACAAACTTGTGTACAAACAGACGGATTTGTTTCACTCATCAAGGCACATGGAGACCAGGAAGTTGTGCTGAGCAGGAATAGGTCGTGACCCATTTTAGACTCTGGTGTTGGTCACTAAAGACACATGATGAAGCAGATGTCAATACAAGTGGTCATGCATGTTTGGATTTGAGACGCAGGTCAAAAACTCATGTTAACACGGAGGTGAAAGGGGCCCTGTGTGTGAGAGAGATCTTTATAATATTGGGGTGTGTGTGAGAGTGTCTGTCAGCTGTCTTCTAACACCATCAAGACTTTATTGACACTAGTGGAATTCCTAAAGCCAACATGAAATGTGAAATTATGTTTTCCCTCCTCAATTGTTTTTAAAAGTTGTTTTTTTTCTTGCGCTTTTATAATACTGAAATATTCAACTCGGTACCGATACTCGATTATTCAACACTTATACCATTTTAGATTCCGCAAGGGTAAAAAAAGACTCCCAAATTGAATACACACATTTTTATTAACAATAGTACCAAAAAATAGCCTTCGTTATATCATGTTATGATCTTTAAAGTATGTACTTTTTTGAGTATTGTTTTGATTGTTTAAGCGCTTTGTGACCCTGGTCTCGAAAAGCGCTATATAAATAAATATTACTTACTTACTTACTTATCATGTAGTGCAAACAATTACGACAATATTTTTGGATGTTGTTGTATCTTGTGCACATCTAAATAATAAACAAGCAAGCCTGATAAAGTTTAATATAAATTAAGTTAAGTGCTCCTACCTTGGTTTGCTTTACGTACATAACAATAAATTAAATGAAATTAGCCAAACAAGCTAACATGAACGTTTTAAATATCTACATATATACAGTGTATATTTTAAATATCTCTATGCAATGTGTTTTGACATCTGTGTATGTTTTAAATATCCATATACAATGTATTTTGACATCTGTGTATGCTTTAAATATCCATATACAATGTATTTTGACATCTGTGTATGCTTTAAATATCCATATACAATGTGTTTTGACATCTGTGTATATTTTTAAATATCCATATACAAGGTGTTTTGACAACTGTGTATGTTTTAAATATCCATATACAATGTGTTTTGACATCTGTGTATGTCTTACAATATCCATATATAAGGTGTTTTGGCATCTATGTATCTTTTAAATATCTATAAACAAGGTGTTTAGACATCTCTGTACTGGCTAACATGAACATTACTCTTTTAAAGTACTGAATTCTCATCAGCTTGACCTGTTCCAAAATAGTCTGGATAGATAGATAGATAGATGGATGGATGGATGGATGGATGGATGGATGGATAGAACATACCATTTTATTATTGATGCTTTATTTAAGTTTCAGTACTTTTTCTCAAGTTAGAAACTAAAGAAATTCAGCATTGATGATTTTATTTAAACGTGAATATATCTCCATCGCGAGTTCAAAAGTGACACATATATATTATCATCATTTCTTTCACATTATTGAAAACAAGATCTCAACATCCAAACTGGAGACGTCTTCCATAATCCATGCACTCCTCTCCGAACACTTGACGGGAGCCAGAGATTGATTGTCACTGTTCTTTTCACTAACTGAAGACAGACTGTGATGATCTTTTTATATCATTTCAGATTTATTGAGTCGTCATATCATCGCCAAAGTGTGATGTGGTGTTGAATAACAAAGACTTCCCATCTGTGCACCAATAATTCAACCATTCATTGTGCGACGAACCCGGATCATAAAAAGACATTCATTCTTTGCCAAATGTTTCCGTCGTCCCTTTTCTTGTATGAAGTTCAGTTGCAGACAGGATGTTAAAATGATACATGTGTACATCAGCTTTTTACTCTGTTTTATATCCTTTTTAATACTTCATTTGTCTCTGTCTGTTATGGAGGTGACGGCTCGTTGAGCATTTGTCTTACATCGTCAATGAAATTGAATATTCTAGTCTTCATGTTGAGTCAATACTATTATTTTGGTGATTAAAAAATAGGGTTTACCTGCAAAAGTATTCAGGCTTTGGAGCTGAGTCGTCAGGAAAAAGGTCAGAGAAGAACTCTTCTTCCTCTGCTTTGACGAAAACCAGGTGAGGTCGTGGGGTCAAGTAGTCTTAACGCCTCTCTGGGTGTCAACATCTACACATGTAAAGACGATAACAAATAACAAATGTTTAGAAAAAAAACCATTTGCCACTGTTGACCAATGAAGCGTGTGTGTTTTGGTCATGTGATGCGAGGCTCAGATCGTAGACTCTGGTATTAATTAAGTTTTGTGACTTTGACAGAGAGGACAAACTTTTATGAACGATTGTTAAAAGATATGAAGTGTTTATTGAACTGAAACATGATTTTAAACTTTACGAAATGTCAAAATTAATATATTGAGGATCTGTAGTATAACTCCTCGAGGCTACATAATAATACACCTCAAAAACTTATACTATGGTGACTCGCGGAGTAGTACTATGATGATTTGCAGAGTTATTCTACCTTTGATACTACTGTGACTCGCGGAGCAATACTTCAGTGACTAGCAGAGTAATACTACTTTGACTTGTGTAGTATTACTAAGAGAAAAGTGGAGTAATACTATGTTGACTCACAGAGTATTACTAGGAGAATCATGGAGTAATACTACGGCGACTCGCGGAGTAATACTTCCTTGACTAGCAGAGTAATATTACCAAGACTTGTGGAGTATTACTTTGAGAAACATGGAGTTATACTCGCATGACTTGTGGAGTATTACTACCAGAAACATGGAGTAATAATACGCTGATTCACTGAGTAATACTAGGAGAATCATAGAGTAGAACTACGTCGACTCACGGAGTATTACTACGAGAATCGTGGAGTTTTACTACGGCGACTCGCGGAGTAATACTTCCTTGACTAGCAGAGTAATATTTCCAAGACTTGTGGAGTATTACTTTGAGAAACATGGAGTTATACTAGCATGACTTGTGGAGTATTACTACCAGAAACATGGAGTAATAATACGCCGACTCACTGAGTAATACTAGGAGAATCATAGAGTAGAACTACGTCGACTCATGGAGTATTACAAGGAGAATCGTGGAGTAATACTTCCTTGACTAGCAGAGTAATATTACCAAGACTTGTGGAGTATTTCTTTGAGAAACATGGAGTTATACTAGCATGACTTGTGGAGTATTACTACCAGAAACATGGAGTAATAATACGCCGACTCACGGAGGAATACTAGGAGAATCGTAGAGTAATACTACGTCGACTCACCGAGTATTACTACGAGAATCTTGGAGTTTTACTACCGTGAATTGTGGAGTGTTGCTACCAGAAACATGGAGTAATATTACGTCGACTCACAGAGTTTTACTAGGGGAATCGTGGAGTAATACTACGGCGAGTCGCAGAGTAATACTTCCTTGACTAGCAGAGTAATACTACCAAGACTTGTGGAGTATTACTACCAAAAACATGGAGTAATAATACGCCGACTCACGCAGTAATACTAGGAGAATCGTTGAGTAATACTACGGCGACTCGCGGATTAATGAGAGATATTATTTTGAGGAATAACTAACTCTGTCTTTTTTTTTTATTATTATTGTTTATCCACTATCTAAATTCTCACATACTTGGCACCAGAAAGTTCATTTTGAAGAATGTACTACTTCAGTAATTTCCTTTTTAGCATTTTGGTGCCACAAAGTCAAATTATTTATTACTATTTGAACTATCTGAAAACTACATTATTTGTTCTACCAGTCTGTGGTGGCCAGTGTCCTGTTCTATGCTGTGGTGTGTTGGGGTGGAAATGTGTCCAAGAGGAGTGTCAACAGGTTGGACAGGTTGATCAGAAAGGCTGGTTCTGTGGTTGGAATGAAGCTGGACTCACTGGTGACAGTTGCTGAGAGGAGATCATTGAACAAACTACTGTCCATCTTGGATGATGACAGTCATCCTCTGAACACTGTCATCAGTGAGCAGAGAAGCAGAATGAGTGCATGAATGCTCCTACCCAGGTGCAACACTAATAGACTCAGGGACTCATTCATCCCTCGGGCTATTAAATTGTACAATTCTGAGTTCGGGGGCAGGAGTGGAGTGAGAGTATCTGGATGTTCTGTTCTATGTTAGTCTTTGTATCCTTTGTCTTTGTTGTTTTTCTTTGACCTATGTTCTTTGTCTTTATCTTTAGACTTAGATTGTGTCATCTTGTTCTTTCTCTTTATGTTCTTCTTCTTATTTTATTTTTTATGTATTATTTTTTATTTTTTATTTTATTGTTTATGAAAAATTGCTGGCTATTGGTAAAAAACAATTTCATACCAATCAATAAAGTTTTACCTTACCTTACCTTACCTTACCATGTAATGTCTGGGGCTCCGTAGTAATGACCTCGTATAGGTATAAGGAGGTGTTTGAATGTAGACAGAACCGTCGAGTGGTTATACAACAGAACAGCTTGTAACCGGTTACACAAGGATTACAACCTTTAACTACAATATAAAATCTAAACGTTAACAACCCTACTCTCTAGTGAGGTTTCCTGGCAGCGGATGGTTCGCTCGGTTTTACCCCTACGATCCACCGTTTTTGACCCTCCACTAACCTTAGACCTGTCCTCCAGTAGATTGACCTACTCATACAGATGCGACTCAAGAGACTACAGGAAGTCTTGCGTTACAGAAAATAAAAGATCCTTCTGGTGCGAGCGTTTGGATGAAAGATTAAATATGACGAAACGTTTTTATGAAAAATATACTCTTGCATGTTTTCTTCTTTAATAACAAATTCACTTGTTGACCCTGTGTAGCAACATATTTGCTTAATATGTGGATATGTTAATAATTATAAATGTAATAACTCAAACCTTGGACCACTTTCATAAGAGACGAAAAAACGAAATGTGGGCTTAATTGCTACAAATGAGTGTTCACCCGTTGTCTTCAGTCTTTCTTTGTCTGTGGATGAAAGGATTAAAGAATCATCACAGATCACTTATAATTGATTAGAAGAATTTCGTGTTTTCTTGGAACAAAAAAAATCCCCTATTGCTCTTGTCGGTGTGTGGTTTGACAAAGACAAACGATGAGTTTTATCCACAATCATGTGTCTTAGAAGTGCTGCCAGACAACAAAAACTGCTCTTAAATGACAGCCCAGAGAATTTAGTTTTTACCCTTATTTCATTCGCACCGACTATGTATATTGTACTCTATGTTCCAGCTGTTCAAGGAACATCAAACAACAAGAGCACACTACCATCTTTGACAAGTGTTTTAAAGGGGAAATGGTGCTCAAACCTGTGGGAAAGACTCATCGTAATCAATTGTTGAGGTTAAAAATCAATACATTTTATAACTTGTTTTTTTCTTTTTTTAACTACTTCTATTTAACACCACCACTGGAACCACGTTGTATCCGGCTTGCTGGTGAGCTAGATATCTTTGTACGGACTTGAAAAGAAGAAATAAAGTAGAATTTTGAAAACTGTTTACAACCTATATTCTGGCAGCTTTTAGCAAATAAGAGGGTAATTTAGCCGATCGCTTGCTGGAGAGAGAAGAAGGTGAACATTTGTAGAAAGCCACAGTATCCACAGTTGCTCTGGGGGATGTTAAAGTGAGCCACTTGCTCTCTGACGTGTTAACCATTCAGTTACAAATCAAAGTCAAGTGCGAAAAACACTGGTGTGTCGCGTGACGTAATCTTATCTCAATTGAACATGAATCTTGTTGTGATTTAAAAGTAAAAATCCAACATATTTCAAGGGAAATGAGTCCAGATCTGCAGGTGATAAAACTATTAGAACAGCTTCAGAATCTCCTGTAAGGTCGAAGAAATCCCGGAGTTCCAAACATCCATTAAGCCTCCTCTAAGAGCGACTCCAGATGGTGGCCATTTGAGTTGAAAGGAACACGTAGTCCAGGACACATAATACGTGCCAGGGACAGCAATAAGAGGTAATTGAGCAAGTGTAGGAAGAGCCTTGAGGTTGGGACCCAAACATGCTGGATGCAGGAGGCGAGAGGCAACAACACAAAAGTGGAAAACATCTTCTTAAACTACTGAAGGGAAGAAAAACTGTATAATATTAACATAGATTTGGATGTCAAGGAAACAAAATATTACGAAGCTCTGAAATATGAAAGTGTTTTGGTTCAAGGACTCTGTTGAATCAGGTAAATACAGTTTACTTGGAATACATTTTTTTTAAAGTTAGTATGAAGTTGAGTCATTGTGAACATTAGTTTGATCTCGTTAATGATTGCTATGTTTATTTGAAATAAGCTATTGTGCAATAATAATCAATGGTTTTAATGATTGCCACTGATAGATAATCAAAAGTAAATCAACCATTTAATTTATCTTTGTTTACTTCTACAAATGTAATCTGTTTTTCCATTTCATCTTGTACAACCATCTCAATGATTTTCTTTGATCAGTTTCAAATTGTTTCATTACAATTTAATATTGTTTAATTACGGTTAAAAGTTGTTTGTTAAGAGGATAATTGATTTGATACAGTTGAAAATTGTTTGATATCAGTTAAAAATTATTTATTTATAGTTGATAATCATTTAAATGTATTTAAAGATTGTTTAAGTACAGTTGAGAATTGTTTTAGTTCAGTTTGAAAATGTTTTGATGGCTGTTGAAACTTGTTTAAATACAGTTAAACATTTTTAATTACAGTTGAGCATGTTTTTATTGCAGTTGAAAATCATTTTGTTAGAGTTTAATGTCGTTCTATAAAAATTGAAAATTGTTGATTACATTTTTAAAAATTACAATTACAGTTGAAAACTATTATTCCAGTTGAATATGTGTTTATTACACTGGAGTTAAATATTGTTTGAAAACGGGTGAAAATTGAGGATTACAGTGGAAAATTTAACGCTTACAGTGGAACATTTTTTATTACAGTTGAGCATGTTCAAAAATGTAGTATTCTTCAAAATTCATTTTGTTACAGTTTAATATCGTTCGATAACAGTTTAAAATTGTACAATTACAGTTATATATTGTTTGATAACGGTTCAAAATTGTATGATTAAAGTGGAACATTTTACAAAAACAATTGAAAATTGTACAATTACAGTTGAAAATTGTTTCATTAGAGTTATATACTGTTTGATAACGGTTAAAAATTGTACAATTACAGTTGAAAATTGTACAATTACAGTTATATATTGTTTGATAACAGTTCAAAATTGTATGAATACAGTGGAAAATTGAACAACCACAGTTGGAAATTGTACAATAACAGTTGAAGCTTGTTTCATTAGAGGTATATACTGTTTGATAACAGTTTAAAATTGTACAATTACAGTTGAAACTTGTTTAGTTAGAGTTAAATATTGTTTGATAACAGTTAAATATTGTACAATTACAGTTGAAACTTGTTTAGTTAGAGTTAAATATTGTTTGATAACGGTTAAAAATTGTACGATTACAGTTGAAACTTGTTTAGTTAGAGTTAAATATTGTTTGATAACAGTTAAATATTGTACAATTACAGTTGAAACTTGTTTAGTTAGAGTTAAATATTGTTTGATAACGGTTAAAAATTGTACGATTACAGTTGAAACTTGTTTAGTTAGAGTTAAATATTGTTTGATAACGGTTAAAAATTGTACGATTACAGTTGAAACTTGTTTAGTTAGAGTTAAATATTGTTTGATAACGGTTAAAAGTTGTACAATTACAGTTGAACATTGTTTCATTAGAGTTATATACTGTTTGAAAACAGTTGAAAATTGTACAATTACAGTTGAAAAAAATCACCCATAAACATGTTTTATGGGTAATGTATATAAATTAAAAAATGTTAAAATACAGTCAAGATGATTTAATTATGTCCATTCGACAAAACAATTATGCTACCAGTATTTATTAACAAAATAAAAGCCAAGGGCGGTCCCAGCAAGTTACATGGTTGCTGTTGTTGAATTTGAACCCTGCCATTTCACATTAAACTAACACATATTATAAATTCTCATTTCCATTCTTGTTTATAAAAGAGGCATTGAGTCACATTCATGTTTCACCATGGAATGCTTTAGAAGTGATAATTACATGGTTGATTGATTTGCAATACCACGTTTGAAGAGCACTGTGCTGTCCTTCAGCTGGCTGATAAGAGTCAGAACCAGCCTTTTTATCATCACTCATCACCACTCTTTCAAAAGCGACTCTGTATAATGTAAGGTCTGAGATGCTCCACTTGACTGCCGGGTTCTTCTGGTGCATATTAATTCTCTCTCTGGCAGCGACGCTTCCGTCGCTGACCAGACTGCAGACGAGAAGGGGGAGCTCTGTTGGAAGGATAATTCCAGTGACAAATAGTATTCAATTTATGGGACAGAATTTTAAAATGCCAGCAGGGTAATATTCAGTCGCAGCTTTTTTCAAGGGTGATCAATCTCTACTGTATTAGGACGCCGTTATTAATCTGCAGCCAAAATCTGAGCATAAGTGACACATTTGATCAATATTACGCCTTGGACTTTGGTGATATTTTAACTTCGTTGACAGTCTTGATTAAATATCTGTTAATATGAAAAACAACTCGGGTGAACGATGTGGCTTTTTATTGTTCACTCACACAAAAAAAATCATTATTGAATGATGAAGTGAAAATAATTGTATTTTACACGTTAGATTAGGATATAATATTGAGCGTTCACTTTGCTCTAAATGGTTCTATTATTTAAGTTGAGAATGTTTTCAGATTCAACTATTTGAAGCTTAACCATTATTTAAACAATCAAGTTATTTTTAGTCTTAAACTGGATTCAACTGTCAAGAGGTAAATCAAATAAGAATATTTATTTAAAATGGTATAATTATATATTGTGCATCGTAAAGAAGGTAGAATACTCCTGAAGACGCTAAAACATTAGAAAGTAATTGGAACAAAAACAAGAGGATTAGCTGGTTTATTTGAAAAGGTGTACAGTTTAATTAAATTTACTTTTTAGGGTAAATAGGAACATGGAAATAAAATGTTCGTCACATATAAATGGTATTTCAGATTAGAGATCTAGTCAATTTAGTACTAATCTTCCAAAGTGGGTGAGGATTTTGCTGGAAAAGTATGTAAAGGTATTTTGTTACCTTGAACAGAGGCTGACGTGCTACAGTCCAGTTTATAAAATGTTAGAAAAACCATCTGAATTGAACTTAAAAATGCATGAAGAGGAATGTGCAGAGATTAATTTAATAAGATACCGAAAACAATACTCATAGAAAAGAACTAGAAAGCGACATATAATCTGGGAAGATAAAAGAGTGAACTGTTTTATACTCCAATATTTTTTTAAATAGTGTAAACTAATAAATGATTCATGTTACTTGTCCAAATCCAGGTACACCATATTTATTGTATTTCTGTCATTTTTGACACATTCAAGCTTGTATTCACTCAACTCATTAAATATAAGTGAGAATTTAATTTGGAACTCACTTACATTTTTACAGAATAATATTTTCATATTAAAATAATGTAACATTATTTTTATATTTTGTGGAGGAAAAGGCTTTGAAAGTCAAAAACAAAACAAAAAAACATAATTGTAAACAAAAGCAGAATACATTTTTTAGCTTAATCACAAAAGTCCAGCACCTCCATGGACTCTCCTACACTCTCCTCTCTTTTTTTTTTCTCACTATATCCTCCCTCACTCTTCTCCTTATCCATCTGTCTACCGTCAACAATGAGTCAGGTTCTGCTCGAGGTTTCTGCCTTCTAAAAGGAAGTTTTTCCTCGCCATAGCTCACTGTACAGTGTTTCGCTTCTTGCTCTTTGTTGAATTGCTGGGATCTGTTTTTCCTTAATCAACTATAGTCTTACTTCAACTGTATAGTGTCTTGAGATAACTTTGTTATGATAAGACACTTTAAATAAAATTGAATTGAATTGAATTAATAAAAGAGTTTTGCACCTTTTAAGGGTTGTGAAAATTTAAGGCTCACAATAAATAAAAGTCAACAAAAACAACGCAAGTCAATGTCATTGTCAATCAAGGGGCAGACGTAAAATTAAAAAATAATATTTTATATCTTTGTCTATTATCAGCACATTTTAAGTTATTAGCATTGGTTTAAAATGATTATGTCTAAACGCGACCAGGGGGCAATTTAAAGACCTTTGGCCCAAAATATCCGTTATAGATTGTATTATTCAACCAGTGAGTTTGAGATATACATATTATTAAAAAAAAAAAAACTAAAAGTAAAGAAAACACTATTCTAGCTAAGAATGCTATAACCCTAAATAAAGTTGTTGAAAGAGTCCTTCTTGAAGATATAGGAGCTTTTATTTTAAAATTGGGAATGGTATGATGTCACCGCTCACGTTTATTTGTGACATGGTACAGTTTATTATTCTCTACAGAGACTCCCCGAAACCACACATGAGCCACACGGGTCCCCGAATGAAGGATTAGTTTGAGCTGCCACGTCTTGTTATGCTAAAGGAGCTGTGGCTTAATTAGTGTGGCAGATTAAAGTTGGCGTCATTAAGCGTGTCATTAAAAACCTCTCCATCCAAACCTCCCACAGTGGCCGCCTCACTGTCGATGAATCTCTCCATCACCAGAGTCCTCATCCTGTTTCCACACTCACTCGTCAGCCCCGTCTCCTCCTGCCGCTAGTCTGGCATTGAGACGAGGAAGCGACGCGACCGAACGCAGGCCCATCAGTCACACTGTCAAACCGTGAGGGATGTTCAAAGACGCGGGGATAAAAAAGGAAAAAAAAAACTGGGGTCTGTCCCGAGCATGGAGTAGAGGAACCAGCCATCTTTGTTTTTGATGTCTGTCAGCGCCAGTGATAAATAACATCGACGCGGATGTCTGTGTTTGGAAGCGAAGTTTGAAATGTGCATCACCCGTGGAATTGTCTCACCCGGTTATTCCCTTCGAGGGGTGATGGATGGATGAGGGAGGAGGGAGACGATGTGTTGACTTGACAAGGAAGAGTTGAAGAGTGACGCTCCTGGGATGTGTCACTTAGAAGGATGGGACTCAAACATTTGAGTGCAAACCTTATGTAAAGGCAATACGATTCCATGAGATGATTCATTTCACACATTTTTAAAGCATTTATTTTTCTTTAAACTTCATTAAAAAGACGCCTCCCTTCTCATCTTCGGTTCATGAACCCGATTTCTAATGAAAGAAGATGCTGGTTCTATTATTCAACGTGGGTTTCTTTTTCCTTAAAGTTGAATGAAAGTTTCTTTATTTCCAATCCGGTTTGTTTAAAAGATTTTTTTTGAGATCATCTTTAAACACATTTCCTACTTGAACTTTTATTCATTCCAAGTTACACTGTTAAGATGAAAGTCAAAGTAGAGACTTTTTAATATTTCAATTTATTTTCTACTGGTGAAAGATGTGGGAAAAAAGAACAAGGTCTCGGGTCCAAATCTATCAGAGCGTTAGAATGCTCTGGAGGCTTTAGGTCAGGTTTGAACTACTTCAAAAACTATTGACTGTTGGAAATCAAGACAGATTATGGTTTGTTGTTTTTCTGCACTGGCTTATGCAATTTGTATGAATGCGTGTTGACATTTGCTCACTCAGTGATAGAAAATTGACTTTGTTTTGAATGAAAAGTTTAGCTAAATGTATCTAAAATGTGCAACACAGGGAGATAATCGTTTCGTTTTTAATGTAAATGCATGTACATGCACCATTTTAAAATAAATTAGATATTTATAAAGTATATTGAAATGTAATTTAATAAATAAATAATTCTCTCTAGAATATACATCATCGTTTCAGTATTTAAAAAAAGAATATATGTTAATGTTTTTCTTGATTTCCTTGTAATCAAAACCAAATGTTCGCTTGATAAAGTTGACAAATATATCTATATATATCTAAATATAGATGTGTATATTCTGTATATATATATATATATGTATACAAACCATTAATATATTGAAATGAAAAAAAGATTCAAACATTAATAAAAAACATGAGTACAAACAAATACAAAAATACAAATAAAAGATCTATTATAAATCAAACTTTAACAAAATACTTTCCAAAAGTGGCAAAATGACCTATGTTTTTGATTGTTCCATTGCTTTGTGACCCTGGTCTAGAAAGGCTCTTTACAAATAACTATTACTTAGTTAGTTAGTTATTTAGTTATTTAGTCAGTTAGTTACTTACTTACTTGGTTACTTACTTACATAGTTACTTGCTTAGTTACTTACTTAGTTACTTACCTGCCTTGTTACTTACTTAGTTACTTAGCTAGCTAATTAGTTACTTACTTACTTACCTAGTTTCTTACTTAGTTACTTACTTACTATCAACACAAAATTGCTCACTGAGAAATTGCTCTTCACAGAGAGAAAACGTAATTAAGTAACTAGCATTGACATTTGACTTGTGTGGCATTTAAAAGTTTTATTTTTACATTTATTAACTGTCTCTGATGGAATTATACACTTTGTAATGACCCTCTCGGGCTGCTCAAGGGCGATACATTTCAACCGGGCCTGATTTCCGACATGCCTGCTCCACGCAAATTCTAAATTCTGACCGTGACAGTGAGCAAGGGTCCGTAGTTTAGTGTTACAAAGTCTTTAACTTATGAAACTCTCCTTTGTTGTTGAATAAAATGCATAAAGTTGAAAGTTCTATACTTATTCAGACCTGGGCAAAGTAAGATATGCAAAGTGACAACATTTCGACGTCAGAAAAAACTTGGATTTCTAATTCACCTGATTCCAGATCTGTCGACAGAAAAAAACAAAAGGTGTGGACTGTTTTAATTTCTATTCTACATGATAGTGCAGTACCGAAGAGCCAACATGACATGCCAAATACTAGCAAAGGTTGGTTCGGTATAATAACGTCCCACTTTAATATTTAATCATGGAATAAAAGGCTAATATTTAACGTCGCTAATTCTAGCGCAATTGTATTTGTACAAGCGTATTTAATCCAGACTGCTGGTCGTTTTTTTAGACTTCCTCCAATCTGTTCTCAGGTCAGTTGTTAACTGAGAAACCCCGAAACTTTCCACCTGTTTCACCCTTTGATGGATCGCTGTTGCAATAAGTGCATCCGAACTTTCTAACGTCGTCTTCTTCATCTTCATCACCACTTCTTTCACATTTATTCTCCCCAATTGATCTGTTTGGTCTCGCTGCTCCTGGCACACAGGGACGTCTGCGCTCTTGCACTCGCACAATGCCATTACACTCCGTCTTAATTCCTTCACTCTTGTCTGCACACACTTCATCTATCTCACGCTCTCCTCTATCTGCTGACACCGTGCCAACCAACGCCGGACACCTGGTGTGGGCAGAGCTTCGTTCTCCGCCTTAAAAGGTCCTGAGAGTGGAGGGTCAGGCCTGTTGCTCCTTCACACAGAGATTTGTTGAATATCTTTGTGTCCATCTAAAGAAGGCAATGAAGATTAGAAGATGTGTCTATTTTTTCTTCTGATTTCCTTATTCATACATTTTTTATTTAATTCAAAATATGTTTATTAAATAGTGTAACAATTTGTACATGATTGATTAAGGCACAATCAAAAGGTGATTACATTTTGTTGCTTTACAGAATTACCATCTGGATTCCCAATTAATTTGAAGTGTCTGCAGAAACACTGCTTATTTTTTTTGTCCTCATTTGATTCTTTAATTCGGAAAGAAATAACTAAGAAAAATGACGGTCATTTCTAGATAATAGAGTGCACCTTAATACAAAATTCCTTTTAGATGGAAAACACAAAAAGTATATATATATATATATATAAAGATATAAACACGACCAACATTTTCAATTACAGTAAGTAAGTAAGTAAGTAATATTTATTTATATACTGGAATATCTGGAGTTGCAATTTTTTTTTAGCTTTGGGAAATTTCCAATTCAAGCTGTTGAAAATGAACAACAAATTATTTCCAGAGAAAAGTGCCTTTTGTCAATCATCAGTTTATTCTTCTAAAAAAGAACACGCATGATGATATTTTTAAGCATGTGTGTACCTTATACCTGGCACTGAAAGACAGAGCATGCAAAGATACTCGGTGCTACGGGAGCATTTTGGTCGATGCCTCAAAATAACCACAATTTGACACACCTGTCTGTAAGCCAAAGCTGTTAATTAAGTATTGTATATTAGCATATTCACACAGAAAGATTATTCTTGGGAAGTAAGACTGCTTGAAAAGAATAATACATAGTAATGAATCGTGATAAAAGTCATTATCAAGTTTGGGCCATATGCTTTTATTGCTGTTTGAAACTTTTTCCGTCTTTTTTCAGAGTCAGTTCTTTACGCTGCCGTCTCCAACATCCACACTTTAACTTAAAAGTTGCATCATATGCATGTCGCTGTGTTTTCTATAATGAAGGTGCTTCAATGATGCACAAATTCACGGTTCCAAACATAATGTATATTTCTTCTTCTTGTTTAATGGAGGTTGAAGGTCAACTAATGAAAGAGTTAAGTGTGTCTTAAATAGATGTTGGACTCTAATGTATCATCAGTATGTGTTCGTTTGTACGAAACTCTCTTTTCGTTTAAATATTTACATTAAAAGCCCAACTAGAATGTTGATTTCATCTTGTTTACCATACCCACACCCACTATGCTGTGATTAGTCAAGCATCAAGGTTTGTCACTGCTCGTCATCAATCCCAAAAGTCTCCAACTCCAAGGGACTTGTTGTGTAAACAAAGCGGGTGTGATTACAGCTGGCTTGGGGGAGGAGTGAAGCCATTATTATGTCATAATAGACCCCGCTCTCTTAACCTCTCGTTCGCTGGGATTTCAGACGGGGGAGAACTTTATAAAGTAATAATTTAAAAACATGCTCATGTTGAGAGACTTACCGCGTCGTGGAGAGGAAGATACAACATTTGAAACATGTAAGTGAGTCAGGAGAGTTGGGGTTTCACAGTAGTTGCCCTTTAACAAGCTTTTGTTGCATAAAAAGCCACCTTTTGTTCCGTAATCCATCGTCTTCCTCAGCATGTTATCTCTTCCACCTCTGTGCCTTTGTCTTCCTCGTGCTGCTAGAGTGCCTGGAGACCGCTAACCAGCGAAGATCTATAGATTAGCAACACGGTTCTGTCGGTAGCAGTGTTCAAAGCGTGTAAAAGAAAACAAAACAATGTAGCAATTTAGAGTCCAGAAATTACAGTAGCCTCATGTCTACATAAAAACCCCATTTCCTTATTTAGTTTGGAATTCTCTCACAACTATCTAAGCATTCACACATAAAAGCATCTCTACACACTCCAGGAAATATGCATCACTAAAGAATGTATCTGTCCTTTTTGTCTGTCAGTAGCGGCTGCCAATTGTAAGATTATAAAGGCAGGAGAAGCAGCTGCTGAGTTTTTTGATCACCAGAGCTGAACTAGACTCTGTGGATTAAGAGAATGCGGCTGATATCGTGATCAATGTGTAGTGTCTTCTTCTCTCAACACTGTGTCCATGTAAGTGCAAGACTGTATAAAAAGGTCTTTTTATAGCCACTTGGCACATAATCCCCTGTCACAACGTGTGGAGCGCTAAGTCGATAAATTGTTGGAAATCTTTGGGGTTGGATTTCTGTCTTTGAAAGCTTCAAGTGGCGTATTGTCCTCTTTACTGCGTCAGGAAAGAGTGTGTGACAGCAAGTTTGGCTAATTATGTTTCCCGTGCACATATATTACATCTGACTCTCGCTGTTCCCTGCCCTCATTTTACACATACACACACACAGACACACACACACACACATTTGATGCACTTAAAGCAGGAAAAATGTTCTATGAGCCAGTCCATAACACTCATTTAAACAGCCGCACACAGACAATATGATCAACAATAAATTGCTCATGGTGTTAGGCGGAGCCGCAATTTCGTGCATTAGCATTAAAAAACAAATGGCTATTCCATTACACTGCATGACTTGAGTCAATTATGTCCATTTAGGATAAAGGTGCAATTTCTAGGTCCTAAGTCTGATGTAAAAAGCTGCAGCGTTTCATCTAAACGTGAGGAAGAAAGCATCACATATGATTTGAAATTTGCTTATCCTAGGTGTCTAAAGTGGTTGTTGCAATGCATCATGACACTTATAGTCGTAGTAATTTTACCTTTTTTATTTTTTTTACTGCATATGTGCTGCGCCTTGAGTTTGCGTTAGGAGACTTTGTGTGGAATTATAAACCATACCAGCTGGAAACACCTGTGTTGACCAGGTGAAATGATTGGAATAATCCCTATTCAGTATTTTTTTAGACATGTTATGAATTTTAAATGGGAAATTTGACCTTTTTTAATTTGAATCCTGGGGGTTTCTGGCTCCCGTTTGCAGCTCTTTAAAGTAAATAGAAGGAGCTGAAATGCTGGGAACTCACCCCTGCTTGGTATGTAGGACATATACTATACAATTCATCCAATTAGAGTTTCCATATGGGGTCTTCAGTCCCCCTTGAACCCTCTTTGCCTTGTGAGTCTACATGTTAATTTCCAAGATATTTTGTTGCGCAGGTTGGGAGTCTATAAGAAAATACTACTCACCCTCTTGTCGACCAAGGGTTGGGATTATTTTCAGAGTAATCTGTTGCTTTCTAGAGTTGAAATGAAAAAAGAACGTATGTTCATTTTAATGTAGCGACTGCAGCTCGGTTGTCTTCGCCTTCATCTTTGTGGAAAATAATGCACTTGAAAAAACACTCAAATACATCCATACTGCATGTCTGTTACGTCCATCTTGTAATGAAGCCTCCATAAAAGGAATTGTTCAGAAAAGGTTATGACTGTAGCTAGACATCAGTAATCACTGGGCAGGCCCACTGACACTTGCAATGTGGTAAGTGTTTCAATAAGGAAAGAATCCAGGCAGCACCTTAGAGACTAGAAACTTCAGCTACAAACTGGAAATATATAGACTTATTTTAGTTTTTTCTGAAGAATTCCTCATTTTGAGGCTTCAATACAAGATGGTCGTTACAGACAAACACCGTGGAGGTATTTGGATGTTTTTAAGTGTCTTTTTGGACGAAGATGAAGACAAGAACAACAGTCACCACGTTAAAATGAACATACATTTGTGTGCATAAGTCTTAAAATAAATGGATTTCCTCAACCTCTCAATAGTCATACAGATGTATACTAAATTAATTTAAATCCTTCTTTTACTTAATGTCTATAATCTTGACACAGATATCAGTTAGAAAATAATCTCGCACGAGCATGTGCCAAATGATGCAAAAAAAGGAAGAGGATGAAAGACAAACGACACGTTTGTACGGGTGGATTTATTTGTTTACTGTTGCATCACAGCTCTGTATCACTGTTTACAGCAGAGGCGTTTTTGTGGATGTGACTGATGGAGGAATAAAAAATAAATAAAAAAAAGCAGGGAACAGGCTGCAACAGATGCCTTTGATTGCTTGTCGGATCAGGAAGTAAATTCTTCAGGGACTTGTAGCAGGGGATCAGAAACCTTTGAAAGGTTGAGCTGGTGGACCACGATACCCGAGCACGACAAGAGAAAAAAAACCCCCAGCAGCACTATCAGACCTGGACCAGCACCGCGGTCGTGTTTGTACAGCGACTCGGTTGTTTGTTCGCCCGACTGTTGTGATAATCTGCAATGTGGAATCTCACAAGACTCTTAACTGTCTCTCTTGTATCAGAGTCACGGACGGGAGGTTTGGATAACCGAGTGCTTAGTTTTTTTTTATGTGAGAAAGTTAAAAACCCTGCTGTTTCCCCACTGGTGTTTCAAATACAGCACTGTAGTGTACTACCACATTTTCTTGCTCGATTTATTCATCAAACTGACATCTACATAAATAATACATTATTCATGAAGTTGACAACGTCTCTGCGCATCAGAAGGAACAATATATAAAAATGTATATAGTATTGCAGTGGTGCTTCACCATAATACGTTTCCCCTACCACAGATTTGCTTTTTCAATGTTTTTTATTATTATTTATTAGGTAACTCACCTTACTTATGGCGCCAACATAATGGTGAACTCCCATGACTCCTTTCTACACTCTGTTGTGTTGAATTACATCTGATGGGTGGCTATAATTCTTATTATACATTGAACGTCAATTTTGAGATGTCAAACCTGAACGTCAGCTGTGATTGGTTTGCTGGGCGACAAAGCATTACAGGAGCTGTTCAGGTCACCGTTACTGAGAGGGTTGTTGACAGGGATGGCTTGCAGATGCATGAGGCTACTGTAGTGTCTTTTTTTAATTTATATATTTTATTTAGTGGCATATTAACCTTCTTTTGTCTATAGTCAAGCCTTACAATTCCAGGTGATCCTAGACATATTCCACACGATTTATCTTAGCATTTTCAGTTTAACTCAAAGAGAAGAAAAACCTGTAATGTAAAGCATATGCCCTTTTGGGTTGACAATAAACTTTGAGAACATTTTTTCCTTTGCAAAAGTTGTGTCTGATGTTGTGTTCTAAATACGTGTGTAGCTATATTTAATAGCTTTATTAAAATGTGTTGCTTTTACATCACATTGGTGTTATAACAGGGACATTCATAAGCAGTTAGCCATCAATCTTGTTAGCTGTTAACGTCAACAATAACAATGGTTTCCGAAGCCTTAGCACACTCCTTGTGTTTGTTGTGACATCGATATCATGTTTGAACGGCAGCGTGTGTTTCTCCTGTAACTACAGAAAAGCGCTTTACAAATAACTACAAGTCACTCACTCACTCACTCACTTATATTGTTACATTATTTAACCATATGAGAAAAAATAATACACATCTGTCCACAGAGCGTGACGAGGTGTCATGTTCTTCTGACTCTGAACCAAACAGTTCTTGATTTGAAAGTCGTTTTAACTATCAAAAATAACTGTCTTTATTTATAGTTAGTGCATCATACACTGTATGAAAAGCTGAAATCTAGTCTAAAATATTATTATCTGATCAGTCAACGAATCGAAAAATAATTGGTGACCAATGGAATATCAAAATAATCTTCTGGAAACACCCATGATAGCTGCAAATAATCACTAAAGGACTGAAAGAAGAAAGACTGCAACATGTTCAAATTGGTTTATTTTAATTGCAGAGCTAATTATTGTTGTGGCTTGTATCATATTTACAGTAAAAACCACAACAGTTACTTAGTAATAGTCCAAATACTCAACAAAGTTTGGGAAAATCTGATTTGGTTTGATTTGTATATCAGTAGAGCCCCATATACATTTGGAATTTCAGTGTGTGTGTTAGTCAGGTCCAAGTATATTGACTTTCATTTGATTGTAATCTTCAAGCAGATTGCTATTCATGACTGGAATTTACCCTCTTTAATATGCAGCAATTAAACATGGCCCTGCCAATTATCCCTGCATCACATTAGCACCAAGACTTGGCAACAGTCGCCGAAACGACGGAGGCTCCGAAGCCGTAAACGCATGCAGGTCGAGACTTTTGTGTACGATTGCGGGGATTTTGTTTTCTTTGGGGATAAATATGTTGTGCAAATTGAAGCATGAATAATTCATTCTCATCCATGTTGAATATATATGTCACATAAATATGACATGTGTACTACAGCGAGCCTATAATGAATAATACGTTTTCTCTGTTAAACCACAAGTGTGAAATTAAACAATCTCTTTTATACGTTTCATGAAACACACGGGATTGTGTGATTGTTTTTTTGCCTTCTTTTACTGTCAGATTCAACCTTGATGTCACTGGCTTTATTTACGGCGTTTATTCATGCTTACGAGTTCATCCTATGTAGGGAATTACAAGGATGAATACTGCCTGAAAACTTTTTGTTTTGAAGCTTGTAGAATCTCTTATCTTCTTAGTCATATAATAGCACTAGTTCTACTTTGAGTTTCTTCCAAATGAGGGTCATAATTGTTGTAAAAAGCAAGTCATTTTATTTTGTAAAGCACTTTTTGAAGACTACAAAGCGCTCAAACAAAATAATACACGGTAAAAAACTTTAAAAGGCCAAGACAAAACGGTGACAAACATAGCAGCCCAAAGATAATAGGAAAAAAAAGCCTCCACAAGTAAATAGAGTCCAGACACCCTGAGTTTCGATCTTGAATTCGAATTGCATTCATAAATTGAATCTCTTCACGATAACAGTATCGTGTATCGTGGTATATATTTCAGTTTAAAAATGATAACATACATGTCTCTGAATGGGTTTGGAAGTCCCTGAACACAGCTACGTTTTTTTATTTTTTCAAAATACCCAAATGAAGTTGCTATTCTAAACTGTACTTTAAGGCAAATAGCACTTCTTTTAGTGCACAGAACTTGCTTTTACTCTGTTGTGCAAGTGTCACCGAATTTATGTCCTGAATGTTTATGTTTCAGAAAATCTACTTGAGCATCAATGAAGACAAACAAGTAGTCGCATCAATTTCAACTCTTTTGAGGAGCAAATTTGACACATTTGAAGCTCCCGTATGTTGTTTTTTTTATCACAACTATTCCCTTCTATTCTTGCTTTGTAACCAGCTGAGCAGATGTTGAGCTTGCTTCATATTTCAAATTCACTATCTGTTGGAAAAGAGAATACGTTTATAATTGCATCGGAGCAATTGTAACATCCAGCTGCTACGAAGGTCCTCTGCTTGGTTGCGTTGAAAATGAATGAATCGTCCACTGATGTTCTTTGTGATGCCTCGTACAAGTACCTCTCAGCAGACTCACTTGAGTGACAATTCCAACATTGCAGCAACAAGGGGACAGAATAAAAATAACGGCAACAAAATCAATGACGGTAAAAGCAGCCTTTGTTTTCATTTTTTTTCCCAAACTGATATTAAACCAAACTGAAAATCAGTGTCAACACACGCAGGGAGAGGCATCACAATGAATCGTCATGAAAGTGCTTCTCAATTTCCTAAAAATTTTCAGTGTCAGAAAAAAAAGGGGGGAAAGTGAGAAGCGCTGAGCTCTTAAGTAGCTCCCCGTGCCGGGATGACAAAGCAGAAACCCGCTTCAGGCTCTACTCGCACTCGGATCTTAATGGGTAGAGATTTGTTTACCCTTTTTTCCCAGCGAGAGGCTGATTGTCGATAATCACAAGTCTGCTGCAGGCCCTCGACACAATCGCCACCTCTGCTATTAGAGCTTGTTTTGTCGGTGCCAAGTCCAAATGCAAACACTTTTATTCTCAAACAGCGGCCTTCGCTAAATATCCAATTACCTTCTGTTCATTTCATACTTGCAAATTGGTGATATGATTGTGAGATTGCACTGTATGAATGCATTATTATTCTGTGTGTCTGTGTTATGTTCGAAAATCTCATGCTTGTTGACGTAAAATTGATGATTTCTTTTTTTTTTACAATAAAAATATTTACTATTTATTTGGCACCTTTAGACTGACAGTTGTCACAAAGTGCTAAGAGTGATAGCGCAGTCAAAATTCAAATTTCCTCTTTTACTCAGCCTCATGTTGACTGAGGGTTGGGAATATTTTCAGAGTAATCTGTGCCTTTTTAGCGTTATCAACAAAAATGTACTGTATGTTACTTCTTGTTCATCCGTCCAAAAATACATCCAAATACCTCCATACTGCTCGTCTGTAACTCATTAATATTGTATTGAAGCCTCGACACAAAACATTGTTCAGAAAAAATATAATTAATTCTTTTTTTTAAAGCTTGTTTGTAGAAAAAAAAAAAATCTTATAATAATCCCAACGTTAGTCGTCATTAGTCGAGAGTGAGTGGATAATTATTGAATTAGATTTTAATTAGAGAACTAACACTTACACATTAGAACAAAATAATACAATTATATAATAAATAATTAAACATATTTCATTTACAAAAGACACACTACATTCAGAACAGCCCCAACCGATAAAAAGATAAAGAAAGTCGGATAGATTCCAAGGGGTTTTAAAATAAAACAGTAGAATACAATGCAATAAGATTATTAAATATAATTAAAAACGTGTTAAAGAATCTAATTAAAAGTAATTGTGGTTTAAGCAGAGATTAGCAAAAATTATATTGAAAGATATTCAGAAAACTTCAGTGGCAGATTGACACAAAATGGAGAAGATTGTTGAAAAAAACCCCGTTATATTCAACTTTACTATTGTTACTATGCTTTACTGTGTAGATACACATTGTAATGTTATAGCATTTTATAATTTGGACATAATAAAGTCAATTGAATGAAAGCGTTTCACCCTCAAAGATTTGTACGTGTTCAACTAAACTTTTGAGTTTCTTAGCAACCACAATTTTTCTTGAATGCTTTCTTGTAAAGTATTTTTAGAAGCAGTTTTGCCGGATTCATTACTCCATTTAACATACTAGCCCCACATTTATGATGAGAATTCTGCTACATGATGCAATATCTAAGTCTGGCATATGCGTGAAATTAAATCATTAAAATTGGTTTAACAGGAGTAGAAAATAAACATGCTTTTTAAAATTGAATTTCTTATCTCTGAAGTGGTTTATGTGCATCCTGCTGACCATAACTGATGTAGGATCTGTGGATTGGTTAAGGCCAATCGCCTTCAACAACTAGTCACATGACCAAACAAAGTTATTTTGGCCTTTAAAAACATTAAATGTGTTTTAAAAAAAAAGTCTAGCACACAGCTCCAATAATTACAGTATAATCTACTATAACATACTTTTCTAGTGATGAAAATAATTTAACTTTAGAGTTTGTTTTTTTTGTGATTCCACACCGTCGTGTTTCTAAAGCAGCAGTCGTGAAGTGTAGCTGTGGAGGTGATTTGCTCCCTCGGCTCTGTTCAACTTCAAGGCTCTCACAGATAAATGATGCCGTTCATGCTGACAGTCGGCCAATGACATGAAATATGGCTGCCATAACTCTTTCTCACAGCAAGCCTTGACACACATGACCCTAGATCTCCATGAAGATGGTGTGTGTGTGTTGGTGCCACCAGTATACTCAATTATATGATTAAATTGAAAACTGCCACTGTCTTAGAAATGGATGAATGACCTTAAAAATCATCTTTCTTATCTCATCAGGCTTTTTGAACCTTTGAATAAGTTGATTGAAGTTAATTTTAATGGCTCAATGTGACTCATTAGATTGTAGTTAAACTGTTAGAAAATTATTCACAATTATAGACGATACAATTATTTGCAAACTTGCATTGAAATTGTGGCTCTGTGTCCAATATTGCACTTAACAATGATAAATAAAAGGGGGAATCTAGAGTATTAATGTCTAATGAAGCAATTGAGAACTTTACTTGTCAACTAGTCAACAATGAAGTGAAAGACTTGGTTTGTTGATTGTCAAAAAAATGTACGTTACGAGTTGAGTTTAAGCAAATCAATTTGGATTTAAAATTCATGAAAACCTTGTTCCATTGGTCTCTGGATCGATCTACAAACATCAGTCATACACGACATTTAAAACAACGTAAATGAATAACTCAACAAGTAAGTGCATGTTAAGCATGTATATGTGTAAAATATGTCTTAATAAGGATCTGAGAAAAAATAAAATAATTCACCAATATACATGTTTTCTTCATGATACGGTATTTATATTCACCTGCGCTGTATCACATTTTCTTTGCTTGTTTTCCACCGTTCATTTTGCTTTCAAATTCATTTTTTTTAATTATAGTTCTTCAATGGTTTATATTTCAATACTGTGTGTTTGGAACTTGATCATTTTATTTTATTTTATACAATCAACATGCTGATATTCAAATCGTTTGCTCATATTTGTGTTGCAAATAAACTTCAGGCACGTCCCTGGCAGCTCAAGGAACAATGAAGTCCTAAGAGATGACTAAGTCGACTCCAGCACATTTAGAGCTGATGTTTGGACATATATTGGCTTCTCAGTTTTCAATTCCATTTACAGGATGTAACTAAAATTCCGTGTCCTCTGAGAATCATAAAATTATGTGTAAACAATCGTATTGAATAGTATCCGGAGCAGAACATTGAATCATCTTAAGATTAGTCTATTGCAGCGATGTCAAAGTCTGATACATCAGAGGGCCAACAACAACTGTTCTAGAAGCCGAGGGCGTGACTGGATCAATGTTTATTAACGCATATTAATATGATTCCACAAACCTATTGAACAAACACCTTACAAAGTGTTTATTAGACATTTCCCCCAAATTCTGTTCATTAGTACAAGTTCTAACTGCTGTTATATATCAACCTTGGGGCCGTAGATATTTTCCTCGAGGTCCGGATCTTGACTTTGACACATGGGGTCTATCGTGTCGTGAGGTTAGTGTTTCGCTACAGCACCTGCTCTCGACTTTTGCTGTGAGGTATTACAAGAGTACTCTTAAGAGTTAGTTCATAACGCACAAGTTTTAATCAGGTATGATAACTTCAATATTCATAGATCTGTATGTATGTGTGTGTGAGAGTGTTTTATCTTTGATAATATGATTTTTGGGGTTAAGATTGAGCAGTTCTATAAGAAATAGAATTATTTTCTTTTCAAGTGTAGAATGGAATACAGTTTCCTTTAGTTCCTCTATAAATGTCTGAAATCTATCGCCAGGCACGGAGCGAGTACAATTTTAAATCAACTGTCAGCTCAAGACTCCATTTCCTATCCATATCTATTTCCCATTTGATGTGCCGGCTGCCGAGGCTATGTGACATTTCTACAATCTCGGAAGGAAAATATTAATTGCTCGGTAAAGGCAGTCGAATGAATTTCGCCCCGGCTTACTGTTCCGCCCGTGCAGGAATGTCCAGGCGTGATCCTCATCACTCAGCGGCCTCGCCAACTGTGCACACGGCCTGGCTCCGTGCCACGGCTAGTAGTTCCGTCACCGTCCCACCCCGAGTTAAGTTCCACACACGTCGGCCCCGCAATCAGAATTCGGGCCCTGCCACCCACGCCGTCTAGAATTACACGGCAATTCACTCCCGATAAGTACCGGAGTCACATCTGAGGGGAGATATGAAGCTCGGAGCCGGGAATAAAGGAATAAAAAAAATGTGCACCTTAATCTTCCTGCCTTAGTTGCAAATCCATCTTTATTAGGATTCGTTTCATCACTCACATCCAACGAGTGTGCACAAGGGCTTCACCACGTGTGCGAGGGTCCGGGGGAAGTGGATCCGCTTGGCCCGGCTCCATAGTCTACTGTGGAGGCGCCACACTCGCCCTGATATTAATATGAGTGATGGTGTGAAGAGTCAAAAGTGGGGGAAACCTGGATATGATGACGACTACCAATGCAGCTGTTGAGGTTTTTTTTTTGTCATCCTCTTCAGCTGTAAAGGTTTTTTGGCAAGAACATCTCCTACATACCGTGGAGAGGACATCTTGTCATGAGCATGGAAGGGGAGAACACAGGAAGAAAAGGATTATTTGACTCGAGCAGAGAGTGAATGATGGAACACGACTGCTGAACAAGGGAAAATATAGACATTATTTTCTATAAGTTTTGATTCATCTTGTATAGAGTAAAGAATACTGTTTGAAAGGCTACGCCCTCAAGGACAGCTTTTAGAAAGATGTTTTTATTTAAAAAGGACAAGGTATAGATGAAGAAAAAATGGAACTCATGACATAAAAGAAAAAGTTTACAATGTGTAGCCTTGAGTTTTTTATTTTATTAATGTTTTTTTAGTGTACTTTTTTAAATTGAGTCGATGAAGGATTTTTTTTTTTTATTATTTGGTTAAAGTAGTAGAGAAAAGGAGCACCTTGGCAGAGATTATACTTTTTTAAGACGTACAAGACATGAAAGATTCATTCAACTATAAAGATTAATTTATGTGTTTTGGCTTCACAACATTTACAGTTTTATATCTTTGCATTTCAGTTTCAATTTGTTGAATAAAACTACTCTCTGAGCAACTAATACACTTCACTTCAGTATTCTTTTATATTCTACATGTACTTATTTTGAAAAAATAATTATTCTTTAATGATGTAGCTTAATCAATCCAAACAAATCATTTTAAAGAACCTATTTCCGTGTACCTTTAATCTTATATCCTTGAGCATCAGAAACGTTTTACAGACACAAGGCAAATGTATTGTTCTTGCTAACTCAACACTTGTTTACTGCGATCAACGTACTGCTCTTAATACATAGTCAGGGAAACAGATGGTCGTACCTCAAAGTACAAATGGCTTCCGTTTAGCGAATGTCTAGAGGAATAACAATAAACAAACCGACCGTGTGAACAATAAATGCTGAAGAACAAGTTCCTAATTGAATCATCAACATTAAATAATCAGGGGAAGTACTTGGCGAGCAAGCGCTGGTGTTTAAGAACTTTGCTGCAGTGATGTTTAAGTCAGTATTTTTGTGCACAAATCCAAATTTACTATGAATAAAACCAATATTTTCAATATAGATAGTTGTGGTGTATAGTGTGTATTAGCATAGGTGTGTTTTAATTTAGATTTTCTTATAGTTAAAACGGTATTTTACATTATTAAAGCAGCTTATATATATTTTTTTCTTTAATTCTTATGAACAAAGTTGGGTGGTTGTCACAAAAAAGTCCTACTTTTAAAACTAGCACTATCAATTTGTCACAATAATTTCTATTGTGGTCATTTTTCTCCAATTTTTAGTCTATAACTTTACCGTTTATATTTGCAAACCTTTCTGTGAACTACTTTTATTTGTGTAGTTCTTGGTGTGCTTGTGTTGTCGGGTGAAAACAAAGGTCAGTCACACCCTGAAGTGGACATTAATTGGTCTGGTGAGTCGTACAATACTTAAAGGTTGTAAGACTTGGGACAAATCTCAAACTCAGCAGTATATAAATGCAATGTCTTCTGAGGCTTGTGAAAAACGATAAATAACATAATGAATACACTTTTTCATTACATATCATATCATATATCATCACATTAAAACAAAATTTTAGGGGTTTTCTTGGCTATATAAGTTGAGATGAAAGTCTTTATTTTTTAATGTCTCGACAGCACGATTGAAAACTTTCACAGTTTGACGTGAACCAGTGTTCCTTATAAAGTTAATACAAGTGTTACTAAACATAAAAAAGTATATGAAATGTTTTCCCCATATGCAAGGCAGATAGACCACGACACCTAAACATGTGACATCAATGACATGTGTCATACTGATATCAGATGTCTCTCCACCGCTTGAAAGTACAACTTCAAATGCATTCTTGACGCATGTGCTTTTCATGGGAATGGAATGGTGTTGGAAGGAGAAGTAGAAACTACACCTAACGAAACAAAAACAATACTGTGAGCTGTTACCTTTTTATTTATTTGAGCTGAAAAAACGGCCAACAGTACCTGACCCTGGTTCAAAGCACTCTGCGATACGTCATCTATAAATATAATATAGTGTGTGTGTAGTGTGTGTGTGTAGGTCGGCCTGATTTAAATGCTGTCTAAACACAGAAATATTACTTAATAAATGATAATGTAAAAATAAATGTGATAATGACTAATGGCCTCTCATTGAATGTGGAAAGCAAAACTCGATCAGGTTAAGATAAAGGGGGCACAATGGGGGTGGAAGACCCTTTGAAAATTGATACATCTCACAATTTGTATTTGTAACATACTAAAACGTAAGTTTGATTTCCAGAAATCCATCTCCTTTCTTCAATTGTAAGGGGGCTGTTGGGGTCAAAAGACCCCCATGAAAATTCAAACCTGTACAATTTTGATCACATTTAAATGATTTTTGTAATGGACTATATAGGGTTGTTTTCCAGAATTTCAGCTTCTTTCTTCAATTGTAAGTGGGGGCAACAAGTGGGTGCCACAATATTGATTATATTTATAGCAAATTTGTAACAGAGTAAGTTTGATTTCCAGAAATCCAGCTTGCAACCTTTTGTCAATTGTAAGGGGGCTGTTAGGGGCAGAAGACACCCATGAAAAAGATTTTATTTATTTACATTTAAATCATGTTTGTAATATAGAAAGTAAAGTTGATTCCCAGAAGTTCCGCTCCTTTCTTCGATAGTAAGGGGGCTTTAGGTGGGCAGGAACCCCGCAGGAAAATTCTAACGTGTACAGTTTTGATCACATTTAAATTATATTTGTAACATACTATATAAGCTTGTTTTCCAGAAGTCAGTTGTTGTACGTGGGGATAGAAAGGGGGCAGAAGAATCCCATGAAGATTCATTTTGATCACATAAATAACAGGAATACAAATTCCTTTTGTCAATTATAGGTGTTGGAAAATGGAGGCAAAAGACCCCCATGAAAATATAAACAAGTCCAATATTAATGAAATTCATGTCATATTTGTAACATACTAAGCAAGGTCGTCTTCCAGAAGACGCTGTTTTTCGATTATAAGGGGGCAGAAGACCCACATGTGAATTATAATACATCTAGTTATTATCAAATTGAAATTGTATCTGTAACATAATAGTTAAGTAAGGTTTTCTCCAGTTATTCATGTTATTTCGTCAATTATAAGGGGGCAGAAAGGAATCCCATGATCATTTAAAAACGCACAATTATGATCAAATTTACATCGTATTTGTAATATATACGAAGTGAGCTCGATTTCCAGAATGTTCAATAGGTCCAATTGCAATCAAATGTATACCATATTTAATTCATATTTATTTAGGATGATTCCAATAATTTGACTTGGGTATTTTAGCCAGTTGAGAACTGGTGAGCAGACTCCAGAATTAGACCGAATTAATTTCTCTTCCTCTGTTTTGACTAGACAAACAACATTTAATTTGAATTGGTGTTATCGGATTTGAATTACCATGAACCTTATTGATACTGTTGCTTTTAACTAACCGGAACCTTCAGAATGTCACACACCACACCATTGCACACCATTGGATGCCACTTTTCCTAAATCAAGCCATGATACCGTATCTATGTCCAGATATGGTTTGTGTCATTTCACTTCAGTTGCACTCGCTGGAGACGGAGATAAAGCTGCTGTAATTTATGTATTTGTGCAGGAAAAGCTGATTCAGAGTGAAGCAGATATACTTCTCACTGCTGCGTGTTGATGATTCTCCTGCGATGATTCATGGTGGCAGAGTGAAGCCAAAAAAAAAAAAAAAAAAAGTGGCAAAACAGCTTGCCTCACATGAATTTTAGCAAAACGCTTGACAACACGACTTTTTGGCAGCGCACTCATCCAATCCCATCGAGTCTCCCGCGGAGCTGTCGCTGCCACTGTCGGCCTTTATGACTCCTCGCATAAATATTTCATCCTATACACATTACACTAACTGCACCGCGACGTCACCGGCACTCTTTTTCCCACTCGTGAGCAAAGGCAGCTGTCCAGGCTTTGCCGACGTGCCACGGCATCGGCTGACGCCGCGTCCATCACAGCTGTGTGGACTGGGAACACACCACAGCTGCAGGCCGGCGTCATCACCAGAGTTGCGAGTGCTATTAGGTGCACGGTGTTGCAGTATCTTCCCGCTGCCTTACTTTCAAGCTATTTTCTCCACATGTATTGGAAAGTCACCGCAGAGCCAAGGTCTTAAGCTGGTTCGTCAAAAATAAAAAAGCGATAGTTCACCCATAATTCAAACTTCACTTTTTCAGAGTAATCCATGAGGGTCGCGACCAGAGCTCACTTTTCTTTGTTCACAAAGACAAACCAAAGAACATCCAAATACCTCCATACACCTGTGCTGTGTCTCAAATCGCATACTAGCGTACTCAAAGTTAGTATTTTTAGTGCGTAAGTGCGTCTCAATTCTTAGTATGCAAAATTTAGTGCACCATGCACACTAAATTGGCGTACTAAAACGCCCACAAAACTGAGTATGGTTCGATGGACACTATCCACCCTAAACGGCTGCCATCTTAGTGACGTTGTAAACGCAAGTTACGTCATATATATATGCTTATATATATATATTAAAACGATTAAAACTAGTCCGTTTCTGTCGCTCCAACACAACGTCACGTCCGGGTCTTAATACTTTGCTTTATGGAGAGAAAAGGTCAAAATGCAGAGTGTACGGGTCGTTTATTCGCCGCTACAAGTCAAACAAAGATACAACTTTACGATCGAAAGGACTCGATCTTTGCCGGCAGCTCTACAGGTCAATAGCTCCGGGAAAGACGGTTTCGTGTTATGGGTTACCTCTCTATTTAAGGGAAAGTTTCCTGTCCAGGGGGGCGTCTTTTCCGGGGCAGTGGTTCTTTCAAGTTAGTTCCTGTCTCGGGTCACCTGGAGAGTAAACTTCCTTGCTTCCCTGTTGTGTGGGCAAGTTCCTTTGTCTTCCAGCCCCCCTTTTTTGGGTGTGTTCCGTTTTGCCCTTTTGTTTCACGCCCACAGGTGTGAACTGGGCAGACAGACAGATGCTTCATTAAGTCGCTGATTAATCTCTACTCTGTTTCAAGCTAGCCTTGAGACGGTGTATATCAGTATGAAGTGAAATGTTGGTTGTGAATGTGTATTCAAACGTTTAAGCTCTTAGATGAGGCTAGTAATTTATACTCTATATTTTTATTATATTTTTAGCATTAATTTAACTTATGGCGTATATGTATAGTGTATAATAATTTCCAATCTAACAATATGCATATACAGGTATATATGCATATATATATTCATATACTTACAGGTGTATTTTCCGCAGCAGTAGAAGGATGAGACGTCTTCGGTGCTGATACCAGCGTAAATATCTCGCGAATATTTCGATTCTCATATTTTTTCTTTATTTCTTTTTCCAAACTTGCAAAACGTGCTGCCAGCAGGTGTCGGCGATAGCGTTCGAACAGCTGGTTGAAACCATCGTTAAATAGAAGTAGAAGAAGAAGCTGTGATGTGATTTCCGGTTAGTGCGTAGCGGCAGTGTTTGATTTGAGACATACTACCTGTTGAGAATTTGCGTACTAGTTAGTATGTACACTATCCTGATGCATACTAACTTCTAGTATACTAAGAGAAGTATGCGATTTGAGACACGGCACTTGTCTGCAACCTCTTGTATTGAAGCCTCGGCATGAGATATATTTGCCGAAAAAAACCGAACAAGTTTGTATTTTAAGCTTGTTTGTAGCTGAAGCTAAAAGGCTAACATGCTACACAAACGGTAAATATTGCACAATCTCCCAGTTTCTACCGTCTACACCGGGAGGTGCAGCAAACACTTCTCTTGTCGAGGCTTCAATACAAGATGGACGTTACAGACGAGCAGTATGGAGGTATTTGGATGTTTTTATGTGGGTCTTTTTGACCAAAGAAAAGTGAGCTTTTTGGACGAGAAGGACATAGAAAATCGGCGCCATTCGCAACCGTTGTACCGACTCCATACAGACATACAATACAGCCTGTAACTCCAAAAAGAAAAAAAAAGTGAAATTTTAATTTTGGGTACTCTTTAAGAAACTAGTTTGAGGGTCAAAGTCACAGTTTCGTACTGACTTCAGAAGGCGAGGCATTGGGTTTAAATATGTGGCGTCTATTGAAATAAATGATGGAGTTAATTGCAGTAAGAGACAGTCATTAATCTTGATTACATGCGATACACAAACTGTCTCCTGTGCCCTGCCACGGATTGGTGACTCGTGCAGAATGCCCCGAAGGGTTCTCGATGTCAGCTGGGATTGGAACCAGAGCCAGGTCCAGGCAGCAGATCACGGTAATGAGTTTGCTGTATGTCACTTTCGACTTACAGCAGCCGTCTCCAAACCTGTCTTTGTGTTTAAGTTGTTAAATATTGGGCCCCCTGTTTAGTTTAACACGACAATAAAAAGTTGCTTTATTTTTATTTATTTATTTTCAACACGCAACTAAATAAAAAAAAAGTTGGAAGGAAGAAATGTTTTTGACTTCCAAGAAAAATAAATCACCCTTTTTTTTCTTTTTTTTTTAATACTACACTTATCTAAGAAGTATCCTGATTGGCAAGTGGGTCTCAAACTTCATATTGAAGGGGTCCAATCAGCTCTTTTCAAGGAGCCTCTGCACTCCAAACACTGCAGTCATCTTGAAGGAATGTTCGACTCTTAAAAGTCTTCTTTTGAGGCAGGAGACCAGGTTTAATTGTTTGCAAAAGTTCTGGAGATTTCTGATCTGGAGAGAATGGTTAGGGTGCAGGAACTTGTCGATGCAGGGATGTAATGCAATATTTTATTTTCATGATACTGTATTGATATATAAAAATTAAAATGATTTTTTTGGCTTTTAAATAATATTTTTACCTTTGCATTTTAGTTCTTTTATAGTTTACATTACAATAAAGCGTGTTTAAAATAAAACAATTTGGTTTTTAATTTAAAATTTACATGCAAATAGTCACGTCCTTTGTTCATTTTTGTGTTGTTATTAAACCTCAATTGCAGCAGTCGTTACTTGCTCCACAGTTAAAGGAGGATTTTGAAATCCTGCAAGACTGAGGACCAGAGGATACAGTGGACATTTAGCAGGTTTTGAAGCTGATTTTTTACATATTTTGGTTTCAAAACAAATGAAAAATTTTACGACTTTGTCGAGAGTCATGTGGTCTGTAAATTCTGCAACACCAGAGTCAAGTAGTCTGTACTACAAAAATATCCTTGTATAGCAATATATTGTATTATATCGTACCCTTGCCCCTGTATCGTGATATGTATCTATACCTCTACGCTTGATATGCTTGCCAACACCTTCTTTGCTTGTGAAGAGAACCAAAAGAAACTATTGCAACTGAGGGGAAAGTCAAGGATAAGTTGTGGATGAATCTATAGCATCAGTAGCTCAGCACAGAATAACTGCATTTATCTTAAATGCTTCCCTTCATTTTACCATGTGAAGGCATTAATACCGACAGTTCTTCACAGCAGTGGACAGCAGGGGATTTGTTTAGAGGCGCCTTGTGTCCACAGTGTGAGGCAGAATGTCACGTATGTATCTCGGGATAACTAGCTATCATCGGAGTTGCTGCAGGATCTCCGGGGTGCACTGACACGTACATGCTCCACATGCTGCACTCGCACACTCGCGTTAACGTGGAGTAAAGGGCCACAGATGGTAAATATAGTTCACAGCACTGACTGATCACGACTCAGGCCAAATTACATTCTGTTTATAGCCAAAGGTCCATTACTGACGGAATAGGTTTACAATCCCCACATCTCGACTTTTATTATATCGTGTAATGACCAGAAACTGACATCTTTACTCAGGTTTTTTTTTTTTTCCCACAGCAGAAATAATGTTGCTTAATGAAGGTTGACAGCCATATTTTGGGTTTTTTTTTCTTGCCCACTCAGTCTGTCCAGTTGGCTGTTCCCCCAGGAACATGAAGGTCGCAGGCTCTTGATCAACTAACGTAATTATATTTGTCTTGTTACACATCACGTCAATTGAGTTCTAATTTATTACCGATGCTAATGGGCTGAGCAAACGGCCATGTTTTGTGGCTTTTCTGCTCGATACGGACCAGGATTTAGTCTCACCCCATTGATCCGTGGCACCCCATTCCTCTTCCCGTCTTTCCATGTAATCAATCGATCCTGCTGCCAAGTTGAGAAGTTACCGTCGGACGTGGACTGATGTTTAACAACAAAGCACTCTTTTTTCTCTTGGTATCATAGTGGCACCGGTTCTGAAGTGTGTTTAAAATAAGATATTTTTATTTTAATTTGCAATCAGCATGCAGTAATGGCTGAGGACAAGAGGATACAGTCAACTTAAAACTGATATTTGGACGTATTTTGGTTTTAAAACAAATGAAAGCAGTTACGACTTCAATAAGAGGCATGTGGTCTGAAATTTTAGCAACACCAGATTCAAGAATTTAACAATACTACAAATATATCCTTGTTACTACAGTACCGTAATATATAGTATCGCTGCCCATGTATCGTGATGCATTTTGTATTACCAGATTCTTTCTAATACACACCCCTATCACTGTCTATGCTAGAACCTGAACCATTATCATACAAAGTATTAGTTCCCATTAGGGCTGAACGATTAATGGCATTTGCGATATAATCGTAATATTCAAAAAATGCGATTATTATATCGCAGAGGTTACGATTTTATTTAATGTTCATTTAATTTTCGAGCCGTTAAAATGACTTGCGAAGAGAGAGACATTTTAACTCGTTGATCAGTGATGTGTAGAGAAGCTAAAGAGCAGCATAAGAAACAAACTACAGTGTTTTCAACAACTTTACATCCTCATCAAAGTTACCTTTTGCAATCACACAATTGAAATGATGTAAATGATAATATATTATTGTGTATGACAGGAAATGCACTTAAACACACGAGAAACCACAACAATATGCAGTAAGAAAAAGAAGAACTCTGCACTGAAGTTTGTATGATTTTGAAATATAAATGTTTGCATCACACTTTTAGCACGTGTACATGTTATGTTTGTTTACAAGTGTAATTAGAGTAAATAATAAACCTTCTCCCTTTATTTTAAGGTATGCTTAATTTGCCTTTATCATAAAAAATGACCTCATAACCTTATCTTGAGAATCAAAGACAAAATTCATTTTAATATAAAGTAAATCATATATTGCATTGGAAAAAGAAAAATGCATAACATTTTTTTTGGAATATTTCAGAAAATAATCACAATTATATATTTTTCAATAATCGTTCAGCCTTAGTTCCCATCCCTAAGAAAGACCACATTACTCGTTAACTTCTCACCAACGCCACAAGTCGAGATGCCGTCACATATATTCCTTTGTGACATTTTCCTAAAACAAATGAAAGAACACGACATAACCATTCGGTGTCTGTAGTCATTCCTCTTGATTCCACTCGTGAAAAAAAAGCTTCTGTAAAAGATGGAGGGAAACTTTGGTCGGGATTTCTCTCAATAAAATGGAAATGAAAGCGGCGCCTGTGCCCTCATAAGTCATTCTGTGGCTTGAAAAGTGACCCCTTTTGTATGAGATTGAGGCTCTAAATCAGCCTGCAGACACCCCGGGCTTCTCTCCACTCTGGGTGCTCCAGGAGAAAAAAAAACCATCCACACTTGAGAGCAAGAACAGTACTTTGATATTCCTCGTCCCCTCAGCTTGACTGTGCTGAAGAGATTTGCGTACATATGCCCGGTGTTTGCCAGAGCCGATGTTTGATCTCATCATTCTCGCCGCTGTGAGGGGTAAAGAAAGAGAATCACATATGTGCCGAGAGACGACGAGTTTAGTTAATATTCACCTGGAATACCAGGTTTTATTCAGCGTCTGTAGGGTCACTCTTTGCTGCCTTTAATTCCTCCAGTGACTTCTTTAAGCTGCTGGCTGACCAATGAGAATACAAATAAAAAAATCTATATTAAAAACTTGATACAAGACTGAAGCAATGCCTCGCTGGACTTGTAAACGTGAAAACTTGTGAAGCTGTGCAAACAGAAGCTGTTCATTATTTTCAACATGTTTTTTAGCTGTGAATAGCAGCAACATGGTTAACCCTTGTGTTGGAGTCTCAGGGTCAAGGTGACCCAGAGGCCAGAAAACTAAAGTGTTTGTGGTATCCCTTGTGTTGTCTCTGGGTCAAGGTGAACCTCCCTGGCTTCCATAAATACATATGCAGT
Organism: Callionymus lyra; assembly: GCF_982586985.1. NCBI lineage: Eukaryota > Metazoa > Chordata > Actinopteri > Syngnathiformes > Callionymidae > Callionymus > Callionymus lyra. The sequence goes on along the minus strand of NC_141825.1, from coordinate 20,493,922 downwards.
GGTGGAGGTAGTTCACCTTGACCCTGAGATTACACAAAGGTTAAAGAAAAAAGTGCCCACTTAAAAAAAAAAATTCAGGTGCATTCAAAGTCAAATAATATTTAGCCTTTTTTTCTTTTTAATTTGTGTCTTTGTTGTCTTTTTCATCCTTTCAAAACTTATTTTTCTACTTTTCTATTTCGACTTTTACACAAAAAAAATGTTTATGAAAGTCTCTGTATGCATCTGTTTTTTGTCAAAATACAAATGCAACATTTAGGAATTACCATCCGGATGAACATATATTTTGAAGGGTTATCATGTTGAATTAAGTCAAAACTCAGGTTTAACTCTTGACAGAAGTAATGTATGTAAAGTACAGGTTGTATGAATATTAACTAGTTAATTTAGCCAGAAAAAATAAACAGATATATTTAAAAAATGTAATTAATTAACCATTAATGTAATGAAGTTGTAGTCTGTAAACAGAAACACACAAAAACAGATGAATAGATTGCAATTCAATATTTAGGAATTACCATCTGGATCTTTATATTTTGAAGGATTATTCATTTAAAAGCTCGTTTCACATATGGTGTGTGTTGTGAAAACAAGTTCTTCTATGCTGTTCCCAGCGACAGCCCTGGTCAGTACTAATATATATATATATAATTAAATGGATGAAATGGACAGTAGGGAAATATTATTGAGAAAAAAAATCATGAAAGCGCAATATGTGTGTAAATGAGATGTTTGCCAGAGGTCTTGACTCTCTTGAGAGGTTGTTTTGTTTCTCTTGAGCTTTACAAGCAAATTTGGCTCAAAGCTACTAAAGGAGTGTGAAATTTATGTTTTATCCCTGAGTGCATGCATAGATTTCCTACTGGTATTTTGTTTTCCTTAAGCAGTTTTAAAAACATATTGATGACTGTGTAGTTTTCATCATGTAATAAACTACTTTTTTTCTTTGCTATAAAACATAAAAAAACAACCTTAATATACTTTAAAAAAAACATGATTATTAATTAATACATGTATTTATGATGATGCTGTTTTTCTCAGAGGAGATGATCTGATGAAACCGGTGTTAGGGGTCACGGCACCAAGTTGTTAGGGGTTTCCTCTGTTCCGAGGAACACCGACCCCTCCCCAGCCTCGTACGTGGTGGTGGACAAGAAAGACAGACACAGTATTGAGTTTAAGAGAAATAATGCTTGTTTAGTGAATTATGCAAAAGTCAGAGATAAGAACTTACGTGATCACGGCCGCTAGCAAGCAGAGAGATCTATCGCAGACGTCTTCGAATGCCAGAACGCAAAGATAAGACAAAATGGTGGATCTTTATAGTAGAATATTCAGGTTAACACCTCTAGTCAAATGTGAATGTAGGATTGGTCAGTAACTTGTAAACACTTGATTCTAAGATGGCCGGTCGCACGTGATCGTAGTGGAAATTTACCAAAGTTGTTTTCTTCTCGAGAGAGAGAGTTTGTTCCCAGCAACTTACTGGTCTGTTGTGTCTTTCAGTGTGAGTTCTCAAACAGGTTCACACAGACTTCCTGGGAGTCTGGGATTGTTTAATCTTTCTGTGTGTTTGAGGCTTTGTGACCTCGGCCTTTGAGTTGTGAACCTGAGTTTAGTTTAAGTGAATGCAATGCAAGAATAGGATTATTTAATATGAATTAAATATGAAAGATTATCAGTTAATCAAGTGACTATTTGAAATGTGTGTTAAATCTAGATGATTGATTACAGTAAAGTTGTCATTTCCTTACACCGGTCAACTTCATTTTGAATTTAAAAAAATGTTGTTCAAAATGTGTAACGAGTGACTCAAATGTGTCATTTTTGTGTTCAAAGTGTTTTTTTATATTAATGTTGTGTTTTACTGCTTTACTTAGCTAGAAACACAGAATAAAAGTTCTGAAATAAAATGCAAGATTTAGAACAAAGAAAAAGGCCAGGTTCATATGACAGAACATAATCCAAACCAGATTCCTCAAACCAAACCCACCATTTGTGCTGTTGAACGGGTCCAGAACTGACGGGAACTCCTGTTAAAGGCGTCACATCTGGTTCCAACAGCAAATCACTTCCAGCACGTCCAGGGTTCTGCTAAAGTAGTGAATGGACATATATTCAACCCAAAAGCCAATTAAAGTTTGTTTTTTCTGGGCATCTTTTTAAATACTTGTTGAACTTCAGAGCTCCTTTCTCACATCTGGTTAACGATGTATTGTTCAGAAACATATATAAAAGAAAAAATGGACTAAATAGACATTATAAATGTGTCATGTAAACATGTCAAATCCAAATGTTGCTTATCGATCTTTATTGATGCTATTAAATATTAGCTAACCACGGTCCTGCTCTCTTGAAGTTCAACCATCCAAAAATCCAGAGTTTAACCACAAAGTGTTACCGAACCAGCTCTGGTGTTGAGGTCTCTTTCTCCCAGAACAGATCTTGGACATGTTTGCGACAAATGGTGTCAACTGTGGGATGCTCAGATTCTGGATTCATTTTTAAGATCATTGTCGCATTGTTTTTGTGAAAGGTTTGGTTGACCTAACCTTAAAATGTCACGTCGACTAAGGGTTTGAGTTTCTTTCAGAGTAATCTGTTCCTTTTTAGACCTGTAGACAAAAATGTTTGTTCATTTTAATGTAGGGACTGGAGCTCAGTTGTCTTCGTCTTCATCTTCATCCCAAAATACACACTTAAACATCCAAGTACCTCCATATACTTCTAGTTTCAAAGCCTCAACATGAGGAATTGTTCCAAATAAAGTCTATATTTTAAGCCTGATTTTAGACAACTGCATTAAAATAGACTTTTTTTTTACCTATAACTCTAAAAAGGAACAGATAACTGAAAATAATTCCAACCCTGGAGTGAACTTTCAGTGATGCCATCAGCATATCGTTCAGAACTTTGTAGAGATATTTGCCACGGAGGTTTAGGGTTCAATGCCGGGTCAGGAACAAGTATTGTTCACACCCAGTGACACAAATGTAAACTGACATGGTGGTCACCTGTCTTGGAATCATTACCACACGTCTTGTTTACACTCCTGGGAACATTCTTTAGCCAGAATGACATTGAAACTCGCTTGAATATCTTGCCTCTGATAATATGTAACTATTGAAATTGACAATTAACTTTTGTTTTGCAGTTGGATCCCCATCTACGGCTCCGCCTGACAGAGGTACGTTTCTGTTCCCACTTTCACACATCCGTCGCCAGGTAGAAAATGTTTTCTGATTAGACTTGAGGACTTGATCTCCTGGGTATTTCTTCATATCAAACATATCTCCTGGAATGACTCGTCCGCTTGTCGATTATGTCGTATCCAGATCTGCAGCGAATTGCAATTCCACGAATGTTCCGAGCGTGTCACACTGATAACTCTGTTCGTTAGAAAGGGGGACCGGCTAAAATTACCCAGCAGATAACCTGGACCTTTGAGATCAAAGCAAGGCTGGACTGCTCGTCTCGTCGCTGGCGCCTCCGGTGACAGAACCGATGGACGCAGGAATGTGGAGAGAGAGACGTGGACTCGCTGTAGTCTTGTTTTAATCTTATAATCCTTCACTTGACGACTACCGGGGGATCCAGTTTTTAGTGTATCACTCGGTAAATACTTTTTAAGACAACTAATAACCATCATTGAAATGTATATTAGAAATGAGTGAGAGGCTCTTCAAGTCTGCATCTCAGTTCTAGATGATCACTTTTAAACAATTCTTCTTTGATTGAGTTCGTACTCAATGTCCTGCTAATACGATCAAATTGTGTCTTTATTTTAAAAAATAGGCTGAAGTTGGCTTCAGTTGGAGAGTTTTATCCAATCACTGATCACATATTTTAAATTAAAAGTATCCTAAATGGGGCAATAGTGTTGCAGAACTCGCCTGCACAACACACAGGAAGGGAAGAAAGGGGCTCTCTGTGAATAATCCTAAAAAAATGTATTTAATAATAATTAAATTCCTGAATATTTGATTGAAATATATTCATCCATGTTGAGTTATTTTCTCAACAGACAACTTCATAACCCAACTCAAGGCATACCTCTTCAAACTGGCTTATTCTCTGTAATATTTTAATATTAGTATTATAATAATAATATTTTATGTATTTTACTGTGTATTTTCAATGTTTTTTTTATGTGCTGCTTTTATCCTTTGTAAGGCTTACGAAGTATAACTATATAAAATTCAAAATATACACAAATAATTATTTCAGATTGCCACAGTTTGAATATAAATAATATTTGTATATATTTTTTAATTTACACACCAAGGCAGAACAAAGTTGGACAAATAATAACCAGATCATTATTTCTTTTGTTTTTCTTTAAGAAAATATTTTTTCCCCCAAAAAAGTTTATCATTGAATTATATAGAAATTGGTTGAGTTCTATTTAATTTGATGTTAAACAATAAATATATCAGTCAAAAATGAGAAAAATGTTTAAGTCAAACTCGAATGTATTAATTCATTATTAAAATTATGAGATTGTGGTGTAAAATACAGCTTAAATAACATAAAAACGTATGTAAAAACCAAAAACCTCAAAATCAGTTCATGATCTTAAAATGCTAGGTTATATGTCAGTATTCTCAAAATTGGTCTTTAAATGGTCATTAAAGTGACCCACTATTGGTAACTTTAGGCAGCCCTTGTAAATGGGTTCACAGAACAATTATTAAGAGATGATTTTAACAATTAAAAAGTTACACCTTCCTTGTCTATCCTCTGATAACTGACCCCGATAAGTTGACAGATACCTGTGACAACCCCCCAAATATGGCTCCCCCAGACATCTTCAGATCTTATTCTTGTGTTGCTAATCTAGTGTCTGTCACGATTGTGACTTAAAAACATAATAGTCACTCCAGATTCTTTGTAAATACTGATGGCAAAATGACTGATTGTTTTGCAGTTTGCTTCGTAATATTCAGCAAGTGGATAATGTTGTCTTCGAAAGCTTTACGACAAGATTGTGTGTTGAGAGTTAAGAAAAAAGGAATTTTTACTAAATAATGTTCAGTTTTTGTGATTGGTGAGCTTCTGCTGGTTTATAGAATAGAATAGAATAGAAAATGTTTATTCATCCCCAGAGAGGAAACACACTTTTACAACAGCACAGTTGAAAAAAATAAAGTTCAAGGAAAAAAGAAATAATAAAAGAGATAATAAAAAAAATAAAAAAATAAAACAATCTTAAAAATATACAAATTATTTACAATATTAGAAATGTATCACTATTAACAAAATAAAATAGAATAAAATAAAAATAAAATAAAATAAAATAAAATAAAATAAAATAAAATAAAATAAAATAAAATAAAATAAAATAAAATAAAATAAAATAAAATAAAATTACACGAGAAGAAAAAGAAAAACACACTACGGATTAGCATCAGGATATTTAAAGTAGAGAGTTAAATATCCTGACACCAGTTGGGATGAAGTTATTTTATTTTAATACCTTTCAGAACAGTTGTAAAACTTAAATCAAGTTAGGGACCAGTCAAGTTCACAGCATCACACTTATAAAAACAAGTCCAACAATTGTAAATGAGGAATTTTCACTTCAACAGTCGGCTGTCGTGGCAAGATATGAATAGAAATCACTTGGTTAGATGACTCACACTTAGAGAGGAAACAAAAAAAAAGTGGTACATCCTTCTTGGATTCAACGTACAGACAAGAGAAAACAAACAGTGGGTCGTACTCGTTTGCTTCCTTCTAGACGGCACGGATTTACAAAAAGAATTTGTTAACTGCTAGAGATGAGGACACAAACAAGTGCCAGGATCACTCTTCTGCATGACATCACAGCTCTCATGGTTCAGTCTGAGAGAAGGAGGCGTTGATGTCCCTCCTGCTGTGCACGCCGAGAGTCGGTCACTAATTTGATCCATGAAGAATCTGCATATTCATTCCTCTTTCCCGGCCATCGGAGGGTTCACATGCATGTCTGTAATTGGCTATTGATTGAGTCGGCGATGGCATAAATTACCTCCTGCTTGATGGTTCCGGTTGGTGGTGGTGAGGGGGGGGGGCAGCTGAAGGTGTGTGTGAGGTGTCATGACGTGGGCGGGCCACTTATTATTCTTAAAGTACGCAGTTGCATTATTTATTCAGCTTTCACTCTCGTGCGTGTTGCAAGGGGTTAGCGGGAAGACGGAGCGATATATGGTTGTATTTACGTTTACGTCAGATTGTTTCATTCGCGGTGTTATCTGTCAACGTGTACAACACTTTGTGTTGCTGTGCTGTATACACATATTTGCCTTCCCCCCGACGGTACCAAATCCCTGACGGATGTTATTTGTTTGCGTAAGTCGGTCTAAACAGGCTGGTGTCTGAGGAACCGTTGTGTATTTTCATAGTGTCAGTGTTTGACAGCAACAAGTCGTCTTGTTTTTTTTACAAACGTGTTATTTTTATGATGACTAATGGAAACAACGCTCTAACTGCTCCACTTATTTGGATAGTATTTAAGGTGGTATTTAAAGTTCATCATTATCGGCTGTGTTTTGCAATCACAAGCATTAGTCCTCATTATTCTAGCACAACAAATCTGTTTATTATCCTTAAATGACTATAATAAACAGTCCGCTGAAACTTTCCTTAAAAAACACATAAGCTCCTATTCTCTGCTAACTAAATAATTTTAGGGTGATAAAAATGTGTTGAATAAAAAGTAAAGCCCTAGTAATCAATATGATAAAAGCACTGACACAGAGCATACCTCCTTTACGTGAAAGCTACTTTAACCCTTGTGCTGTCTCTGGGTCAAGGTGACCCAGTGACCTAAATAAAAAAAATGTGTTTGCGAAAAACACAAGGGATACCTGAACCATTTGGGTATCCAGATCACCTTGACCCAGAGATAACTCCAGTTATTAATTCAAGAATGTGTGTCTTACTGCTATTGATACGTTTCCAGATAGGGTTTAACGCGTTTTATAAACTGTAATAACATCAGTTAGTTCTGTTGCAACGTGGAATTATTAATAGATTTCTTCTTAAAATGTTGAATGGAAATAAAAATCACACACTTTCCCATTAAGACATGTTTATGTGAAATACTTGCAGTGTTTAAAGTTTGTTTTTGCAACCAGAGACTGTATATAATATGGACAAAGTCTGTTTAATGTTAAACATATAGATAGATGGATGGATAAATGGATAGACTGATATGTTGAATTGCTGGGATCTATTTTTCCTTAATCAACTGTAGTCTTATTTCAACTGTATAGTGTCTTGAGATAACTTTTTTATGATAAGACACTTTAAATAAAATTGAATTGAATTGATATGTGCTCACATGTCAGTCAAGTTCACAGCGCCTCTTATAATGCAAATTCAGTAAACAGGAAATATGATCAAAAGGGAAAACTTAAACCAATGAAGTGTGTGAAAACTATGGCTGTAAATATATTTTTCATTTCTGTTAATATATTTTCTATTTTTATGGGAGTGAACATGACTTTCACTCTTTCTTCAGCAAGCCTCAAGTGGACACTCGATAAACTGCATATTTTTTCATTTCCACATTGGCTTCACTTTTTGATGTCGATCCTGACAAACAACAATCAATAATGGTAATAGTTAAATAGAGCTGAAGTCAGTTGATCAACAAATGTTTGTGCTTCTTGGTAAAATTGTGTTTTAGGTAGTTATTATCTTGTTTTTGTATCATGAAATGTAAATATATATTCATTTTTAGGAGGAAATTCACAATCAACAGCAAGGTAAAAATGATGAAATTTAACGCTAAAGTAAACTAAGCTAGCTAAAGTAAAGTAACGTTTTCCAATATATTTGTACTTTAAATAAAAGTTGTACTCGCGCCATAAAAGCTGCTGTTTGTTTAGCATTCGTCCTTCAAAGAAACACTCAATCTTGGACGCTTTGAGGCTGAAATAAAACTGTTGCTGCCACTACTGTCGAACATAAAGAAATAATGTTTAGCATACTTTACTTTAGTTAGCATTCAGCATTCCATCATCTCAGCACTTAAACTTCTCTGTCGGCGAGGGCAACTCCACCATCTCAGACACATTACTTCTGCATTGCATCACAAATCTAAAACGAATTCAGTCAGAGGGTGAATTGCTGCCAGCGAAGGAGAAGTGGCTCTACTGAGAGACGTCAATACCCCTATTTGGGGGAGATTCCAGCCAGCTATCCATCTTTGTTGCTCTCACTATCTATTATGCATTATTTTGTCCTCGCTGTCGAAGCCTTGTTAGATTAACCTGAACCTCAAGTCATCGTCTCGGACTCAAACTTTACTTGTAGGCATTTGAGTGGAGATTAGGATGAAGACCATGATGGAAGAAAAGTATAGATTCACTTAAATATTGCAGGGAAATTCTGTGTGGAGTTAGTATGTTCTTCCAGTGTTGCATGGGTTTACTCCAGGTACTCCGGTTTCCTCAGACAGTCCAAAAATATAGAGGTTTATTGGGAACGTGGGGAAATTGTTCTTGGGTATGATTGGGTGAATGGTTGTGTCATTGTCCCATCAAACGTTGAACAAAATAACATCTGATGTGACAATCTTTATTATTTAACCACCTGACGTTGAACGAAATAACATTAAATGTGACAATCTTTATTCTTTAACAATCTGACGTTGAACAAAATAACATTTAAATTGAGAATCTTTATTATTCAACCATCTGACGTTGAACAAAATAACATTTAATGTAACAATCTTTATTCTTTAACAATCTGACGTTGAACAAAATAACATTTAAATTGAGAATCTTTATTATTTAACCATCTGACGTTGAATAAAATAACATTTAATGTGACAATCTTTATTCTTTAACCATCTGACGTTGAATAAAATAACATTTAACGTAACAATCTTTATTCTTTAACCATCTGACGTTGAATAAAATAACATTTAATGTAACAATCTTTATTCTTTAACCATCTGACGTTGAATAAAATAACATTTAATGTGACAATCTTTATTCTTTAACCATCTGACGTTGAATAAAATAACATTTAATGTAACAATCTTTATTCTTTAACCGTCTGACGTTGAATAAAATAACATTTAATGTAACAATCTTTATTCTTTAACCATCTGACGTTGAATAAAATAACATTTAATGTGACAATCTTTATTCTTTAACCATCTGACGTTGAACAAAATAACATTTAAATTGAGAATCTTTATTCTTTAACCATCTGACGTTGAATAAAATAACATTTAATGTGACAATCTTTATTCTTTAACCATCTGACGTTGAATAAAATAACATTTAATGTGACAATCTTTATTCTTTAACCATCTGACGTTGAATAAAATAACATTTAATGTGACAATCTTTATTCTTTAACCATCTGACGTTGAATAAAATAACATTTAATGTGACAATCTTTATTCTTTAACCATCTGACGTTGAATAAAATAACATTTAATGTGACAATCTTTATTCTTTAACCATCTGACGTTGAACAAAATAACATTTAATGTGACAATCTTTATTCTTTAACCATCTGACGTTGAATAAAATAACATTTAATGTAACAATCTTTATTCTTTAACCATCTGACGTTGAACAAAATAACATTTAATGTGACAATCTTTATTCTTTAACCATCTGACGTTGAATAAAATAACATTTGATGTGACAATCTTTATTCTTTAACCATCTGATGTTGAACAAAATAACATTTAATGTTACAATCGTTATTCTTTAACCATCTGACGTTGAACAAAATAACATTTAATGTCACAATCTTTATTCTTTAACCATCTGACGTTGAATAAAATAACATTTAATGTGACAATCTTTATTCTTTAACCATCTGACGTTGAACAAAATAACATTTAAATTGAGAATCTTTATTCTTTAACAATCTGACGTTGAACAAAATAACATTTAATGTAACAATCTTTATTCTTTAACCATCTGACGTTGAATAAAATAACATTTAATGTGACAATCTTTATTCTTTAACCATCTGACGTTGAATAAAATAACATTTAATGTAACAATCTTTATTCTTTAACCATCTGACGTTGAATAAAATAACATTTAATGTAACAATCTTTTTTCTTTAACCATCTGACGTTGAATAAAATAACATTTAATGTGACAATCTTTATTCTTTAACCATCTGACGTTGAATAAAATAACATTTAATGTAACAATCTTTATTCTTTAACCATCTGACGTTGAACAAAATAACATTTAAATTGAGAATCTTTATTCTTTAACCATCTGACGTTGAACAAAATAACATTTAAATTGAGAATCTTTATTCTTTAACCATCTGACGTTGAATAAAATAACATTTAATGTAACAATCTTTATTCTTTAACCATCTGACGTTGAATAAAATAACATTTAATGTGACAATCTTTATTCTTTAACCATCTGACGTTGAACAAAATAACATTTAAATTGAGAATCTTTATTATTTAACCATCTGACGTTGAACAAAATAACATTTAATGTAACAATCTTTATTCTTTAACCATCTGACGTTGAACAAAATAACATTTAAATTGAGAATCTTTATTCTTTAACCATCTGACGTTGAACAAAATAACATTTAAATTGAGAATCTTTATTCTTTAACCATCTGACGTTGAATAAAATAACATTTAATGTAACAATCTTTATTCTTTAACCATCTGACGTTGAATAAAATAACATTTAATGTGACAATCTTTATTCTTTAACCATCTGACGTTGAATAAAATAACATTTAATGTGACAATCTTTATTATTTAACCATCTGACGTTGAATAAAATAACATTTAATGTAACAATCTTTATTCTTTAACCATCTGACGTTGAACAAAATAACATTTAAATTGAGAATCTTTATTCTTTAACCATCTGACGTTGAACAAAATAACATTTAAATTGAGAATCTTTATTCTTTAACCATCTGACGTTGAATAAAATAACATTTAATGTAACAATCTTTATTCTTTAACCATCTGACGTTGAATAAAATAACATTTAATGTGACAATCTTTATTCTTTAACCATCTGACGTTGAATAAAATAACATTTAATGTGACAATCTTTATTCTTTAACCATCTGACGTTGAACAAAATAACATTTAATGTGACAATCTTTATTCTTTAACCATCTGATGTTGAACAAAATAACATTTAATGTTACAATCGTTATTCTTTAACCATCTGACGTTGAATAAAATAACATTTAATGTGACAATCTTTATTCTTTAACCATCTGACGTTGAATAAAATAACATTTGATGTGACAATCTTTATTCTTTAACTATCTGACGTTGAATAAAATAACATTTAATGTGACAATCTTTATTCTTTAACCATCTGACGTTGAATAAAATAACATTTAATGTGACAATCTTTATTCTTTAACCATCTGACGTTGAATAAAATAACATTTAATGTGACAATCTTTATTCTTTAACCATCTGACGTTGAATAAAATAACATTTGATGTGACAATCTTTATTCTTTAACCATCTGACGTTGAATAAAATAACATTTAACGGGACAATCTTTATTCTTTAACCATCTGACGTTGAATAAAATAACATTTAATGTGACAATCTTTATTCTTTAACCATCTGACGTTGAACAAAATAACATTTAATGTGACAATCTTTATTCTTTAACCATCTGACGTTGAATAAAATAACATTTAACGGGACAATCTTTATTCTTTAACCATCTGACGTTGAATAAAATAACATTTGATGTGACAATCTTTATTCTTTAACCATCTGACGTTGAATAAAATAACATTTAATGTGACAATCTTTATTCTTTAACCATCTGACGTTGAATAAAATAACATTTAATGTGACAATCTTTATTCTTTAACCATCTGACGTTGAATAAAATAACATTTAATGTGACAATCTTTATTCTTTAACCATCTGACGTTGAATAAAATAACATTTAATGTGACAATCTTTATTCTTTAACCATCTAACGTTGAATAAAATAACATTTAATGTGACAATCTTTATTCTTTAACCATCTGACGTTGAATAAAATAACATTTAATGTGACAATCTTTATTCTTTAACCATCTAACGTTGAATAAAATAACATTTAACGGGACAATCTTTATTCTTTAACCATCTGACGTTGAATAAAATAACATTTAATGTGACAATCTTTATTCTTTAACCATCTGACGTTGAACAAAATAACATTTGATGTGAGAATCTTTATTCTTTAACCATCTGACGTTGAACAAAATAACATTTAATGTGACAATCTTTATTCTTTAACCATCTGACGTTGAATAAAATAACATTTAATGTAACAATCTTTATTCTTTAACCATCTGACGTTGAACATAATAACATTTAATGTAACAATCTTTATTCTTTAACCATCTCACGTTGAACAAAATAACATTTAATGTAACAATCTTTATTCTTTAACCACCTGACGTTGAACAAAATAACATTTAATGTGACAATCTTTATTCTTTAACCATCTGACGTTGAATAAAATAACATTTAACGGGACAATCTTTATTCTTTAACCATCTGACGTTGAATAAAATAACATTTAATGTGACAATCTTTATTCTTTAACCATCTGACGTTGAATAAAATAACATTTAACGGGACAATCTTTATTCTTTAACCATCTGACGTTGAACAAAATAACATTTGATGTGACAATCTTTATTCTTTAACCATCTGACGTTGAATAAAATAACATTTAACGGGACAATCTTTATTCTTTAACCATCTGACGTTGAATAAAATAACATTTAATGTGACAATCTTTATTCTTTAACCATCTGACGTTGAACAAAATAACATTTAATGTGACAATCTTTATTCTTTAACCATCTCACGTTGAACAAAATAACATTTAATGTAACAATCTTTATTCTTTAACCACCTGACGTTGAACAAAATAACATTTAATGTGACAATCTTTATTCTTTAACCATCTGACGTTGAATAAAATAACATTTAACGGGACAATCTTTATTCTTTAACCATCTGACGTTGAATAAAATAACATTTAATGTGACAATCTTTATTCTTTAACCATCTGACGTTGAATAAAATAACATTTAACGGGACAATCTTTATTCTTTAACCATCTGACGTTGAATAAAATAACATTTGATGTGAGAATCTTTATTCTTTAACCATCTGACGTTGAACAAAATAACATTTAATGTAACAATCTTTATTCTTTAACCATCTGACGTTGAACAAAATAACATTTAATGTAACAATCTTTATTCTTTAACCATCTGACGTTGAACAAAATAACATTTAATGTAACAATCTTTATTCTTTAACCATCTGACGTTGAACAAAATAACATTTAATGTAACAATCTTTATTCTTTAACCATCTGACGTTGAACAAAATAACATTTAATGTAACAATCTTTATTCTTTAACCATCTGACGTTGAACAAAATAACATTTAATGTAACAATCTTTATTCTTTAACCATCTGACGTTGAACAAAATAACATTTAATGTAACAATCTTTATTCTTTAACCATCGGACGATGAACAAAATAACATTTAATGTGAGAATCTTTATTCTTTAACCATCTGACGTTGAACAAAATAACATTTAAATTGAGAATCTTTATTCTTTAACCATCTGACGTTGAATAAAATAACATTTAATGTGACAATCTTTATTCTTTAACCATCTGACGTTGAATAAAATAACATTTAACGGGACAATCTTTATTCTTTAACCATCTGACGTTGAATAAAATAACATTTGATGTGAGAATCTTTATTCTTTAACCATCTGACGTTGAATAAAATAACATTTAACGGGACAATCTTTATTCTTTAACCATCTGACGTTGAATAAAATAACATTTGATGTGAGAATCTTTATTCTTTAACCATCTGACGTTGAACAAAATAACATTTAATGTAACAATCTTTATTCTTTAACCATCTGACGTTGAACAAAATAACATTTAATGTAACAATCTTTATTCTTTAACCATCTGACGTTGAACAAAATAACATTTAATGTAACAATCTTTATTCTTTAACCATCTGACGTTGAACAAAATAACATTTAATGTAACAATCTTTATTCTTTAACCATCTGACGTTGAACAAAATAACATTTAATGTAACAATCTTTATTCTTTAACCATCTGACGTTGAACAAAATAACATTTAATGTAACAATCTTTATTCTTTAACCATCTGACGTTGAACAAAATAACATTTAATGTAACAATCTTTATTCTTTAACCATCGGACGATGAACAAAATAACATTTAATGTGAGAATCTTTATTCTTTAACCATCTGACGTTGAACAAAATAACATTTAAATTGAGAATCTTTATTCTTTAACCATCTCACGTTGAACAAAATAACATTTAAATTGAGAATCTTTATTCTTTAACCATCTGACGTTGAACAAAATAACACCTTTGTAAACAACACCGGATATTTTTTGTCGTGACATTACAGAAAAAACATTGGAAAAAAAACAATTTCAATAGAGTTCTACCTTACCTTACCTTACAGAATAAAAGAATAAGATAAGAAAATTGCAAGACATTACAAAAAGTGTCAAATAATTAATTAATTAATGTGAAATAAATGCATCGTTTCACCGGATTCTTGCCAATACACACCCCAAAATAAAGTAACTGCTGTAATAAAGTGAATTAATAATGTATAGCTTATACATTTTAATTTTAATGCCTATTTTATGTCATATTTGCTGCTCCTTGCAGTAGTTTAGTAGAATGAGCTGTCAATCTCAACTGACCACACACACACACACACACACCAGGGGCCCCTTTAGAGTTTAAACAGCCACAAAAACAAACCCTTCTCATAATTTAACTTGTGATTGTTTCCTCAACCTGTTGTTTCCACTCCATGCATGGAACCGGAGAAAGAAACCGCAGATGCGTCACCCTCCGAGCTCGTCAAGCAACCATTCACGGAATGCCTCCCCCCCGCCGGGTCCGGCCCCGACTCATTCAGGTCCAGTTCCGGTGAACGGCAGCTGGCGAGGATGAGCTTTGATGCCGGTCCCCGCACGTGCTCGTCCGTGTGAACGTGTGTGTGTGTGTGTGTGTGTGTGTTTGTGTGTGTGTCCTGGCCGGCCACGACTGCTGACAGGCAGCCGGCTCAAGTATTGATCTGCAGCCGTTCTGACTGGAGCCAAAGAGCAGGCTGTATCATCTGTCTGTGTACTGAGAAGGGCACTTCATCCGCACTGATCTGAGATCACAAATCCCACTTGGAGCGCACGCAGGGCGTCTGAGAGGTACATGGTGAAGGAGCTGAGCGCATGGAATATGACTTTGGAAATAGATCCGCCACAAGCATGTTACCTCATAGATGCACCTCATGATGGGCAGAAATAAATCCGAGAACACAATCACACCTTATGGGTGTCCCCTTCTAGGGACAGGATCCACCCTCTGCACAGTTATCACTAGAGGTGTGTATGGGCAAGAATCTGGTGATACGATACGTATCACGATACCGGGACAACGATATACACTATATTGTGGTACTTTGGGAGCAAGTATACTGTGTAGTATTATCGAGTACTTGACTCTGGTGTTACAGAATTTAAAGACCACATGACTCTTGACAAAGTCGAAACTGAACTTTTTTCAAACCAAAATATGTCCAAACATCAGCTTTAAATACTGCTGGGGTCGACTGTATCCTCTCATCCTCAGTCATCTCCCAGAATTTGCCGGATTTCATTGTTTCTTTAGTTACACTGGAAGTTTAATTGCAGCACAAAAATGAACAAAGGTTGTGAATATTTCATGTTAATTGTTAATTAATAAATACAATTATTTTAATTTTAAAAACACCCTATTTAACTTTTAATTATTAGACAATTATGGTAAAAAAAAAAAGGATTTGAAAGCCAAAATATCTTTTTTACAATTAAAAAAAAAAATCGCTACATTGCTGTCGAATCATAATATCATGAATAATAAATATTGCAATATTTTATTTATTTCACTTTTTTTTTTTAAATCCCTTGTTATTAACTAAAATATTGTGGAAGCTACTTTAACACACACAAACAAGACTGTAAATTTGCAAGTAATATTTTGATGAAAAACAAAGTTTCTGAAACGCAAAAGGTCATGATGACTTTTTTCTTGCATTATTCACAAGACGATGGATGACATGAAGATCGGGAGGTTTTTTCGGCCCTGAAGCTAAAACACATTAAGATGTTTTGGACCGAGTGTTGTTCTCAGTATTATCTTGATCTTTAAAGTATGTACTTTTTTGAGTATTGTTTTGATTGTTTAAGCGCTTTGTGACCCTGGTCTCGAAAAGCGCTATATAAATAAATATTACTTACTTACTTACTTTCAGTCAGTACATTCTGGCTAACGGCAGAGAGAACTTTTTAACACTTTATCCTCCATCTAGTCATTCAAAGAGAAAGCAATTCTTAAATATATATTTTTCAAAATTGAATTAATCTTTATCATTATTTTATATCCATTTTTTCCTGTAAGATGTAATCATTTTGAGAAACTCAGTTGATTATTTAATCCCTCGTGTATTTAGGAGCTCAAATTTATTATAGATTATTTTTTATTTCATACTTACTCTGACCTTACTTGGTCTATGTGAGGAATGCGAGGTTGCTGGTTCGAATCCATCAACCACGAATAGTTGGGTTTGTGTCCGCAGATTGAACTTGAGTGTTTAAAGACAATCACGATCCCATTTGACCAAATAAAAACAGAACCATGTGCTGCTTCTTGTTCCCTGCAGTGTCGTCCAATCACCCAGCATGTGTTCTCCGTTCATTAAGACAAACTGGTGACGACAATTGTCGGTGTTGACCTTTTCACCTTTAAGACCACCCACTCGCCGACCCCCCCCCTCCTCACACCTCCGTCTCTCTCCACACCTCAGTGGCAACACAATCAGCCTCCACTGATGGACGCAACCCAGATGACATGTTGGCCCACGTTCCACTTGTGATGGATGCACTCAGACAAGAAGAACAATCCACCCCGGTACAGTCGAGGCTCTCCGCTCAGATAATACACTTGGATATATATTTTCTCTAGACGTGTGTTGTCAGTTTCACATAATGAGAGCGAGTCTGAACTACAGGATTCCTCTGTGTAAAACACAAACGGTTCAAGCACGGAACGGGAGAGACGGAACCGTTAGAAATAGTTTTTAATGTGACATATATCAAGTGTTTCTGAGTGTTTTTTCGGTGGTGATGTCGTCTTGAGAGGAAGTTTTTTGCTCCCCAGTTAACTTGGAGCTCATTTGTGAGACAAGATATGGTGTCGAAAACATCCATGAAGAACATGGATCGGTTTGAAGTTAAAACATGATCAGGAAGTGATTGGAAAAGTGAAGGAGAGTTAAAGATCAGTTGAGCTTCGGAAGCTTTTATGTTTTTATTTTCACTGTGTTTTGGTAAGATTGTGTGATTGTTATTATCCTGAAACATCATAAGAGAGAGACGGATCTGTGCTGTTAATCCTTTTGAAATATTTTGCTTTGTCAAGTTATTATTGATAGTTGCCATTACCTTGAAAATGTTTAAAAATCGATCCTGCACAATGAGAAGCACCTGAATTTTTGAAAACCTCAAATATAGCTAAAAAAGGTTTCAATGTTGAAATGATTTATTTATTTTTTCCAGCATTGCAATACTTAAAATAAAATGACAAAAGCACAGTTGTGATCATAAAGACCATAAGAGAAACTCTATTATGTTGAAAGCACATTCAAAGACTTTATTGATCCCTCTGGAGATTTCCGTTTATCTGTCCTTCTGTCTATCCATCTCTCCTCTCCTCTCCATCCATCAATCTATCAGTCTGTAAATCAGTCCATCCTTCTTTCAATGTGTCTGTCTATCGTTCATCAATCTGTTCATCAGTCTGTCCTTCCGTCCATCAATCCATCCTTTCAACTGTACTTCTCTTCATTCATCCATCCATCCTTCTATCCATCCATCCATCTGTCTATCTATAAATCAGTCTGTTGTTCAGTTCATCCATCTATCATCTATTCATCCATGCATCTATCATCTGTCCTTCTATCATTCTCTTCATCCATCCATCCATCCATCCATCCATCCATCCATCCATCCATCCATCCATCCATCCATCCATCCATCCATCCATCCATCCATCCATCCATCCATCCATCCATCCATCCATCCATCCATCCATCCATCCATCCATCCATCCATCCATCTGTTCTTCAGTCCATCCATCCATCCATCTGTTCTTCAGTCCATCCATCTATCATCTATTCATCCACGCATCTATCATCTGTCTATCTATCATTCTCTTTATCCAACCATCAATTCATTCATTAGTCTGTTCATACATCCGTCTTTATGTATATCTACCCGTCCGTCCGTCCATCCATCCATCCTTTTCTTTATCTTTCAATCTATCCTTCTTTCTATCCATGTATCCTTCTCTCTATCCATCGGTCCTTCTGTGCAACCTTCCATCTACCTATCTAAATGTATCTATCTGTTCTCGAGTCCATCCATTCATTAACGCATCCATCAATCTGGTTTTCTCTCCAACTTTTCTGGGAAATAGTGACGTCAAAACCCAAGTTGAGTAGTCTTTTAGACCCAAGACATGTTTGAGCTCCTCACACTCTTTTGTGTCCATAATCTTTTTCTTTAAATGTCTTAGGTTTGTACCAGAGGTAAATACATTTCTAAAACCTGAATCATCCAGAGCTCGCCTTGCAGACCAATAATGAGGCTTGACTCACGGAGGCGTGGAGTTACTTAACCGACAACACCATTATCTCCTTTAGCTGTCTCGCACATAAAGGAAACCGGCTTTGATTGGGCCCTTCCGTGCAGAATGAACCTGATCATGAAAAGAAGTGTGATTGTTTCAGACTTTTGGACGACGAGCAACAGACCTCGTGTTGTTTTGAAAGACTCACCTGATTGTGTTGACAACATCCAAGGGCGGCACGACTAGGCGTGCGAGACTGCGAGCGGCTGCTGTGCTCTTTCAGGGCGATTATTCCATTACTCCAAATCTCTTAAATCTGTTCCCACCACATATTTAACACGCTGATGGTTTTCCTTGTGGCTTCAGTTTGAATGTTTTATGACTCTCACCACAGAATGCGCGAGAGGCGCAAACTCATAAAGTGCTGATAATGGACACACAGAGCCCCTTCTGTGTTTGTTTTTTCTCTCTCTCTCTCTCTTACCTGTTCCCTCGCTAATAGCTAAATGGCTTGTACTCTTAGGGACTAGTCCCATGTCCATTATACAAGTGCTTGAATAGCATCATGAGATAAGAAGCGCCAGGAAAGAAATATATAACGCTACGTGATGAATGTGAATAATGTGAAAATGAGATCTAAGAAGAGCGAGTCGGTTTTCTTTTGTTTGCTAATGCTATTGACCATTTAGTTGATTTATTTGTGTGATTATTATCACATTAAATACACATATTTAGTTCTCCATCAAGCAAATACATGTTGTAAGTATTTCGTTCTAGAATGGATATTTCGGTTTCTCGTTGCCATCCACCCAAAACAATGCATCAGTCAAAAGAAGTTCCTCGAGGAGCTACAAAAAGCAGGTTGATATGTGGTTCCAAACAAGCAAGTCATTATTAACACCTGTTCCAAAAATGGATTTTTTTAGACCTTAATGGCCATTGGGTTTGGGTCACTGTAGAATTTCACCTTATGTTATGCTACAACAAAATAATAATGAGATCAAATCATGACTGTATTATTTAATAATTGAAAAAGTTGTATCTTTACCCAATGAATAGAATTTCTCAAGACTTGAAAGGAAATGTTTTTACAAAAATCAATGCAGCGAGTTTCAGTTCAACAGTACCTGTTGTTAAGTGTTCTCTCAATGACTATTAGAAGGTCAACCTTTTTTCTAGCTCAGGTCAGGCCACTCGAAAGTGCACTGAATTCAATATATTATACTATAATAAAAAGGTGACATTCTTACCAGGCTGCCGAATTTTAACTTGGGTCAGAACCCAAAAAGCTTCTTGGAGATGACAAAAGAAACTCTATTTAAAATCGTATTTATTTATTAATCAAAGTTATTTGAGAGGCTATTACTTCATATGTGATATATGAATTTGTTATTGTTTTATTTGGGTATTTGCTTTTTTTTTCACGAGTAATGGCAGGTCCTTAAACCAGACCTGAAGAGAACCACTTCTCTAGAGTCTAAAGTATATAGGTTGGTTTGTGTTTAATATACCGTCTTCCTCTCACCTGGTGAAGCTGTTCTTTCTGGACCAACTTAACATGGTCCAAATGACTGCGTATAGAAGATCTAGAAGGTCCAGGTGGCCAAATCCTCAGTGGTTTTGGTGAAAAATACAGGCTTGATGAACATAATTTTTTCAATCAGTAATAACCGCATCCATGAACAATGATTTTTAATCTTTCTTAATTTTATTTAATATGCAAATAACTTACATGATGAATGACATTTAGCACTTACGAGTGAGTTATTTTTAGTAATTTCCTCCGACTTTTCCTAGTCTTAAATCAAAAGAAGGGATTGGACTGAGGTCTTCTGCTTTGATTTGATAATTTTCTGCCATTTAATGACAGGCTGAACAAGATTCTGTGAGTCTCTTTGTTGAATTACCGGTTTTTGTTTTTTTCCATCTCGTGTTCTCACATTAGCCGATAATCATCTGACATTAGCAGCTGCTATAATTTGCCCTCGCTGTTTTTGAAAATCTTTTCGACAGGCAACACTTTGATCATTTCCAATCTTCTCCGTTTTCTCCTTACCATTTAATTTTCCAACCTTTTTTCTAACTTCCCCATTAAGAGTAAAAAAATAAAACTTCCAAGTTTCCAGTTTGTTGTAACCGGCTTGTGCGTGAGCAAATCCTGAGGGGAACAAAAACAAGCCCTGATCTCCTTCAGCTGGAATGTGTAACTAAACACAGTAACTAAATTAGTTTTGATGTCTGATGCCTGACAGGAGTTCTTCTATCTCCGCAGACAAGCACTTATTGATGTTAAAACCCCCTTTAAATTAATGGAAAAACAAGGTGACAACTTCAGATCTCACATGAATAGAGCTAATCTGTTTACCAATACCATTAGAATGGAACAATATATATAAAGATCAACTAATGTGTTGATGTAAGTGTATCTTAAATAGATCTTGGACTCTATTGTACTCATCAGTATGTGTCTTTTTGTGGACAAAACTCTGTTTTCTTTGAAATATTTACATTAGAAAATGATTTTAGGCCCCACCTGCTGAAAACTCTTTTTCTTGAGGTTAAATCTTGCTTACATAACCACGCCCACTCTGCTTTTATTGGTCAAGCATCAAGGTGTGTTCAATCTCTGAAATCTCCACCTTCAAGAGACTCGTTGTATAAATAAAGCAGGCGTGATTACAGCTGGCTGAAGAAGTGAAGACATTATTACGTCATAATGGACTCTGCTCTTGTAACCTCTCGTTCGCCGAGATTTCAAACTTTATAAAGTAATAAGTTCAAAACATGGTCATGATGAGGAAGACTTCAGCATTTGAAGTGATGTGCGTCAGGAGAGTTGGAGTTTCCCTTTTAAACTTTGAGTATTATCCGATTTAACCTTGTTGTTTTTTAACTTGGTTGATAATAATAAGTAGCTGCTGAGTCAAATTCTACTCAATCTGCAGCAAAAGTTAATTCTAATAGAACTATCATAATTCTAAAGTGGGTTTTAATAGCATGTGTGACAAGTGCAGTTAACCACTGTCACATCTGCTCAAAGCATTAAAGCCCCATTCTGGTGTCAAACTGTTGAATTATTAGTGGCCTGCCCGCCTCCCAATGCTCCAAACAAAACGCTTCAAGCAGTTGTATCGTGTGTACTCGCCATTTGATTCCGAAATAGAAAGCCACAAGCCCTTCGCTTTATGAAATTTCCGATTCAGCTAAAGTTTATGAAGCTGCTCTGACAGCTTGCGGTGTTTGAATAGCAAACACTTTATTTTTTTGTTCCTTCAATTTGTCTCCCATGTGTGAGACGTGAGAAGCACATGCTGCCGCGTTTTGTCAGATTCTCAGACAGGATTTTTAACACTTAATTTGTGTTTCCCTATTACTCGCGCACTAAACAGGACTTGATGTCATTGGTACAATAGTTTTTATTTTAGGGAACTGATAAAAGTGCTAACTATTTTACATTTTTGGACCCAAATCATTTACTTAAATAAGTGATTTATGTGGAAATTATGCAGTGAAAAAAGTGCACTTGGGTCGTCATTTTAATATTCTTGACTGTTCCTTCAAGTTCGGGAGGAGGAAAAAAAAGTTTTAGCCACGAGTCTTAAAGTTTTTAAAGGGTTGGATTTGCTGGAATTCTTGTGAAGAGAAGTTGATCATGCTTTAATCTCGTGGGACTCCAAGACTGACGGTAGTCATTCCAGTTTAGTTCCAGCATTAGCAACCATGTAGGCTACACTGTTAAATGGGAAACAAACTCTGGTAAAAATAAGAAATGTTTTAAAAATGTTTGCAACCTTATATTTTATGATTGTAAGACAAACCCTTTTTTTTTCTGTTAATAATAATATTGTTAGACGCGTCAAGATGGAGAAATTACTTTTATGTTTCAATCATCTTTAACTAGGGTTAGGGTAAGGATTAGGGGACAAACTAATAGTCCAAGTTGCAGGCTGTGTGTAACAGGAATTTATCGCAATTATCTGTGTTTATTCTTTACCAAACACTCACTTTTTTTTTCTTTAAAAAGTGTATTGCATGTGTTTGAATTCCCAGAAAAATTGTTCCTTAGATTCGCTTAAATACTTCAGACCCATGTCAACAATATCACACTGTCATAAATCTTATTAAATTGTTTCAAACTCTTAAATTCATTTTGCAAAAAAAGTTGTTTTTTTACCTAATGAATTGAATTTCTCAAGACTTGAAAGAAAACGTTCTTATGTTCCTATTTTTTCCCAAGAACAGCAAGTACTCACAAAATAAGACAGCATTATATCATAATAAAAAACGGACGTTTTCTGATAAAAACCGATTAAATAAATATACACCACCATTATTGATGACATGATACTAGTAACTAGTACCATGAATATGATCACATGACACAGACAAAGTCAGCATTGAGAAGCTTAAAAAAAACAAGTATTTTTAGCTTTGTTTTTGTTCAATCTTAAAACCTTAGTTACAGTTTAACATTGTAAAACAAAAATTGTGTCTGTGAATAAGTCATAGTTAAAGAATCTAAATAACAAGAGATTGAAATAACAAACATTTCAGAGCAAAAAGTGGAATTTTCTTTTAATGTTATTTTCTTTTTTGCATGTTTATCTACCAATCTGCGGTGATTTATGAGGCTCTATGAGGGAATTCAATTGTCCTCACTGTAAATGTGCCTCCATAATCATATTACATCTCATTATATGAAGGGGAGGAAGTCACAGACAGCTTTAATCTTCATATATCCTTCCAAGAAACATGTTTGTTACCATATTGACATCATATTCTTATTATTAAGTTTTTAAAATATGAAGAAATGGCGTGTTATGTTGGAATAAACCACAAGGTTATTTCCTATCTGAATAAAATATAAGAGAACCAAGATATAAGGAAATGTGATATTGATTTTCTTGTTTGTGACACAGCTGCGAGCAGAGAAATTTAATACTGTGATGTACATGATGTACATGAATACCTTATGTTTGCATCCCAGTCTTTGGAAAATTTCCATACCAAGAAACAGGATAAAAATCCAGAACAATGATGACTTAAAGGATTGGCATTATCCTTTAATCTCTCTCTGGTTCACCTAGAAAGTGTCTAAAAACATCCTTGTGTGTTTGAGCGTTAATATATTCCTCAGAATTGCTGCTTTCTTAGGTCTCCCCACAATATGACGTATTATATATATGTGTGTAAATACTATATATATTAAGGCTGCTCCCATCTGTCGGCTGGTTTATACATGTCAATATGAGCATTTCGCCAATCAAAGGACAAAAGTGTGCCGATTAAAAAATAAATTAATCTGTGTTCATATTAAAACATGAAGATTGAAAGATGGATTTAGTTATGACTTAAAATAAAAAAGGAGGTACACTCCAAGAAACACGATTCCCGTTTACTAACTCTAGCACGAATGGTACAGTCACTGACGGTGGGATTGCGATAGTGCGTTCTAACTTTGAAAACTAAACACAAAAACACTGATTGAAAATGACATGCAAAATAGAAAAACAATGCTGTTATTTCAGTGTTAAGTGAAATTTACAGTTTTTTGATTAGTTAACTGTTGTCTACAGTTACTTATTTGGAGTAGTTTTATTTAATTTCACACTTTTGTGTTTTGTACTGTTTCTTATTTATTTCCTTTTTAGGGTTGATGTGTTTTTTAAACAGGGATGTTCTGTTTTATTTGTATTGTTAGTGCCTTTTGTGTTTGTTCAATTAGTGGTGTGTATTGGCAAGAATGTGCTGATACGATACATATCACGATACAGGGACAACAATACGATATATTGCAAAACATCGTTATACTGTAGATACAAGAATATTTTTGTTATATTACTCGAGTACTGGTGTAACTGCTTTTCAAAATGTGTCCAAACATCATCTTTAAAAGGTGCTGGAGTTGGCTGTATCCTCTCGTCCTCAGTCATCACTGGGATCTTACCTTAAAAAACAACATAAACACGTAAAATATGATTTTCAATACAAAATTGAAATAATAGGAATGGAATAAAAAGAGATAATAATAGCGTGGAAAATACGGTACATTAAAATTAAATAATATACATTACCATAAAACGGCATATAAATAATTAGTGAAAGAGTTTTTCAACCATGATGTTCTAGAATCTAGTATCATGCAACAGAATATTGCGTTTATATTTATGTTTATACATGCAAACATAGACAGACCGACTATACTAGATTCTTGCTAGAGGTACGCACTCTCAAAGTGTTTTTCTCATTAAGATTTCATTAGCATGTCTGCCACTTCGACACTATTATGCTTGGGCGCCCTTCAAAATCATTACGTAGTTGTTATTTTCCAGATGGAAAACCCGATTACGTTATTATTATTGGCCTTTTAAAAGCATATTAGCGTCATGTGGGAGGATTAGCGACAGCAATCTGCTCTCACTAGCAACAACATAACATCTTTTGAATCCGCCATCTCTCCGACTGTGCAACATTCGTGCAGTCGACACTTTCCTTCCAGTCAGAGGGAAAAAAGAATTAAGAAGGAGAATCTAATTAGAGACGATTTGTTTAACATCAGCTCACGCAGCAGATAAAAGCACCGTCGGCACTTTGGGAAAATGCAACAGTCCCGAGAAATGAAATGAAAACCTTACATCTCTTAAATGCACCAACAACAGCCTGTTTTCACTCCGTCTGCATGTCAGTGGAGCGCTTGTTCAGCAGGTTAATTCTGCTCTTATTGAAACTGGCTTAAATAAAGTGAGTCTTGCTGTTTCTGACTCTCTGGTGTCAGACAGTGATGGCGAGATACAGAGGTGACGAGGTCATGTGATTGTACATGCTGTTGCAACAGATTTTAAGCGTCGCCATGGCGAGGTGATAGCTTGATACAGAACGATGACGGTGTGTGTGTGTGTGTGTGTGTGTGCACGTGGAACCGAGTGGTGTTCAATGTGCCGAAAGTGAGTCTGGATTAATATGAGATTTCAGCTTCCAATGATCCGAGCCGTTTCATTTATTTTCCTGGCGCCGCTTCTTAGACCTGAGAGTGTGAGGAATAAATACATGTCTGCCTTCGCTGTTGATCCAGTTTGGAGACAATTATAGCAACTTCTTACTGTATTTCCACATCCTCTCTGAACCCCCGTCTTTGAATTCCTCTCTGGATCCGTCATTTATGCGCTCGCCCTGAATCCTAACGCTTTTTTAAACCATCCCTGTGTCACATATGTAATCGTAATGATATGATGATTTCTTTAATCCTTTACATTTATTTATGTTTTATGGGATGTGAGAAGCAGGAAATTCTTCAAATGAAGGATTATTAAGAATCAGTCTGGCTGTTTTAATCTCTCCGAGCATAGAGTTAACTTGTATCAGATTTATGGAGATCATACTCTGAATCCCGGAGGACTGGGTGCAGCTCGTGGAGATGGACAGATGGGCCGTTGTCAGTGGTGCTGGTGAGTATCAGCACTAAAGCCCAGGATGATAAGAGATCAGTGTCACCGCTTTGCTCCACAAATCTGTGGCAACATAAAGCCGGCCTTGTTAGTTATTTGATTTGATACGATCTGGAATAAACCACAGCAAAGGCTAGTTGTGTTGCTAAAAGCTCCAAAATGACCCCCAAACTGTTTAAACATAGACAATAAGGCTGTCGCACACAAACTGCAAAGATAAACTGTTTGTTTTTCTATCATCAAAACAGAGGCTTAAAGAGAAGACGCACCTGAAAACAGCCCCACTCAACCATTTTGCTTTGATGAAATGATCAAGGAGGCGGTAAATAATATTATTAGCTGAATGCTATCAGCACATCTTGGCTCCGTGATCGTATTAGCTGTGACACTGAGGGTGTATTTTGAGTTGTTGCCCACCAGGAAAAAAGTTTGGCTCAAGAACAAACAAAATACAAAATATGGAGATAGACATTTAACACTTGGAAACATTGCATGATGAAGAAAAAATAAGTTTTAAATCAGTGATCTTCAGTAAGAACATTTCAAATAGAAAATGAACAAATCAGATATTAAATTGACATATATTCATTAAACATTAAATAAGAGAGAATATAGTTCTAGATTATATAAAAAAATGTTGTTTTTAAAGATCAAATTGCGTTAAAACCCAACTCATCTGAGTCTCTCACGAGTTTCAAATATGTTGTTTTAAAGTCCCTTATCATGACCATGTTTTGAACATATTACTTTATAAGGTTCTCCCTCATTCTGCAATCTCGGCGAACAAGAGGTTACAAGAGTGGGGTCCATAATGACGTATTAATGTCTTCACTCCTGTAGCAGCGAAGAACGGCCTTCTTCTTTCTTAATACACAAGTCTTTTGGAGATGGAGACATTGGGGATTGATGACACACAGTGACAAACCTCAATGCTTGACCAATCACAGCAGAGTGGGTGTGGTTATGGTAAAGCACAAAAAACAGGCTTAGCCACCTTTAACGTCAAAGTCCATATGTATCAATACTAAAAAGAGCGGTAAAATAATTCCCACAAGGCCTGTAGGTGGCGTACGCTCGGATCAGCTGCTCAGATGCATGTCAGCCTCACTAGTCACGTTGAGATGTTCACATCAGTTATATTAACGATCAATATTGATCATCAATTAACACACAGTAGTTGTAGTTACACGAGTTAATATGTTCTCATTCACCAAATGAATGATCTGTATTTATTAAGACAACATCGATCATTTTATAATTAATATTTTAATCTGCTATTTTACACTATTCAGAAAAAAAACTTAGGAATTATGAGCTTGTTTTTATAATATAACAAAGAAAAGGATTCGCGTCTGATGCTTCAAGTCAACAAAAGTCATGAAAATGTTTGTGTGACAACGTTTGATCAAAGTGAAGCTACAGAACGAAAGCAGCTGAAGCTGTGATCACGTGACTGGAGCGATCTCTTTGAAAAACACCCCCATATAAATACACCATCATGATTTATTCATTTGTCATTTGTACACAAATGTTTTTATTTCATAAATGTAATAAGAACTCATGTGTGTTGCAGTTGCGTCACACATTTATATGAAACTCAGACGATTAGATCATAAATACTCTTTAAGTTACTGATTTAAACTTTTATTCTTGTTAAACTCATTTGAGACGTTAATAACTGTGTATATAAAATATAAAAATTTACACCGGAGCTCGTCTGCACTATTTAAATGTAAGTATGGGATCCATGTCAGAAATTTTTAAATGAAAAATGACCGGTTAAACCATTTTATATTCATGTTTTCATTAGTTTTTTCTGATCGTGCTAAGAAAAATCAGGGACTCTGCTTCATTTAAATATGATTTCAACATGTAAATGAGAGCGTGGAAAGGGACAAACAAGTCTGAAAAGTGCCTTAATTCGTGTCGCGCACAGGTTTGTGCATTTCGAATATTTTCGTGCTGCGTCGTCTTCTGGTTTTCAGTTTCCGGACATATTTAGTAGAAGATCTACGAACTTCTTAGTACATGAGGCCCCTGCTTTTGAGGGAACCTTCTTTTGGGAGGGGCCAATCCAATTCGTGAAAATTGTCTTGTTCCTTTCAGGGCCGGGTCTAGGCAGGGGCAAGAGGGGGCCTGGCCCCCTCAAATAAATGTTGTGCCCCCTCAAACCAGGACCGGGTCTAGGCAGGGGCAAGAGGGGGCCTGGCCCCCTCAAATAAATGTTGTGCCCCCTCAAACCAGGACCGGGTCTAGGCAGGGGCAAGAGGGGGCCTGGCACAATGCCCCCTCAAGATTTGTGGCTGCCCCCTCATACATGCCTGTCTAGACCCGGCCCTGGTTCCTTTGATTTTTTTTATGATGTAAATAATGGTGTTGGTGGAGATATGCACTGTATCCTGTTGCGTATTGAAAGTGTGATATTCGTGTAACTCCTGTTTGTACTGACTGAATAATTTCTTCTCTCTATATCTGACATTAAATCAATCATAGGATGGTTGGTCATTTTAAGAGCAAAGAGCCTTCACACATGCAAGTAAGTAAAAATGATTTCTAGAGCGCCTTTCTAGACCATGTGCGATAACTAGTGTCATATCTGCTCAACTTTGACTCTTGTCTGCTAACATGGAGCAACCCTAGTCCTGACCCGCGCCTTTAAGCGATTTAAAGCAGTCTGGGATCTGAATGCAGGATTTATATTAAATGGGTCGGATATGTTTTCCACGTCCATCCCGGAGCACTTTGCACCGTGTCCACTTACACTGCCATCACCAGAGACACAACTCAGAGTTAAGGGGATACAGTATTTTTTTGGGTGAGGGGGGGGGGGGGGGGGTAAAGTCTCTCATTGTCTGGAGATCATCTATTCTACCAGACATAAGAGGATTACCACATGTGATGACATTTAACTAGAAGCACGGTGATCTCCGTCTGTTGTTGCCCTGCCGCCACATGAGCGGGGCGACAAGCGGCGGCGAGTTCCTGCGCACATCGATCATCGGAGGGCGACGCTCGCACTCGACTGCAGGTTGTTTGAGTAGGCCTGTCTGCGAAGGAAGACGGTGGGCGTCGGAGCCGACCATGTGTTCAGTAGTTTTGACACATTCGTATTGTAAAACGGGGCCGTTAAAGTAACTCATGTCGATGTATGTCTCCCCAGGACATTACACGTCAAGGCAATGTCATGTGGAGAGCAGATTTGCTCGTGTCATAGCTTAAAGACTGATAAATATAATCCCTTCCCAATAGTGAGCTGATGCACCATAAAAAAAAAAATAAATTCCAGATTATTTTTTTGGAAATATGATCTGATTACTGAGGTGCAAACATGGCAGGAGACTGTGGCTCACATATGCCTGGAGTAGATAAACCAATGAACCAGTTGAAGAGAATGTATGTTGTAACCTTGTGTGATTTCAGGGTCAAGGTGACCCGGGGGCGATTAAAAAAAAAGGTTGTTTTAAGCAACTTGATTAACTTTGTTCCAAACAAATACTGTGAATTTACAGTATGAATTCACGGGCGTCAACACATTTTTAACCCTTGTGTTATCTCTGGGTCAAGGTGACCCAGATGCCCAAAAAACAAAGGTTTTTGTGGTATCCCTTGTGTTGCTCCTGGGTCTAGGTGATGTATTTCTGGATTGGATGAAACAATTAGTTTTCCGAACCGTTTGTACGTTTATTTTTTACCCATTTTTTTGGAAAAATAATAAACAGTGTAACTTACAATTAGCATCTCAATTAGTAGCACAACTTTCATTTTTTCTTAAGTACACACGCACACAATCTTGTCTAAAGTTATTTTTGTTTTAAATACAATTTTAAGCAATTGATGACATTTTTAATGTTTAATAAAAATGATTATTTAACAATATACTTTACACAAAACAGTACATTAAAAACAGCACAGTATGAAACGAGATACAATTAATTTACATAATACACAATTAATGGTCGCTATTGTCCCTCAGGCATATTTTATATATATATACACAACTTCTACATCAAAAATAGACTTATTTTCTCAACTGGTTAATTGATTTAGGCACCAGTGACCTCCATTAAGGGTCACATAGGTCCCCTTTCTGTGATTTTAATCGAACCTTTGGCCCCCGTAGTCATTATTGTTACTTACCACGGTACCTCGACACAAACATGGCTTACATTGCAAGGTTTTTTGTGTTATTTTTGGCTACTTATGAATGTAATTTATATAAATTCCAGCATAAGTAGACCACTTTATCCACTGAGATGCTGTAGATTGGCTGGAATTGATTTTCTATACAATATACCGTATTCATCGGATGAAGTGGACCATTAAGTCCATTCATGTCGTTCAAGTACCATCTGTCCTTCCTCCATTTATTTGTACAAGTAGACCTTTGTGATCCATCAATGCCATCAAGTCAGAGAGGTTTCTATTTTTACCTTTTTAGCATCCCTTTAAACATTAAAAACCCTCTTAGTATATATGAGATGCAGTCATTATTAAGTGTGTTCTTTGCTTTTCTTTAAGGCCAAATAATCTGGTGTTCCTGCAGTATTTTAAATATATTCGTTTACTTTTGTCTTCAAGGCAACATCCTTTTTTGCTGGGTATTAAAAAAGGGAATTTGTAAGGATTAAGTGCTGTTTTTGTACCGTTGATCTTCTTTGTACGCAAATCATTCCGATTAAAATAACATAAACGCTTTTATAGTATTTAATTCACATATGTTAGACAGAGATTTGTTGTTTTTTTTATCTTTCACTCTCCAGGGGAGTCATTTTTCAAAGGTACTTTCACTTGATACGAGTTTATCTACATGTTTGTAGAACTCTCTGGCTGAGTACCTCAAGTTTGTTTTAACATCAAACCAAGTGATTTATTGCTGCCTTTAAGGTGCGCATACACTCGTTTTCTTTCATAGCAGAGCACAATAAAACTCCACCTCTTTCATAATGGCCTCCATATTTCTGTTAGTAAAAGGGGTTGGCTTCCCCGGGCAGCCTTCGAGCCTGAGCACCTGGCACGCCGCACGC
The DNA here is from genome assembly GCF_982586985.1 of Callionymus lyra. Classification (NCBI taxonomy): domain Eukaryota; kingdom Metazoa; phylum Chordata; class Actinopteri; order Syngnathiformes; family Callionymidae; genus Callionymus; species Callionymus lyra. Next base: position 20,462,714 of record NC_141825.1, on the reverse strand, counting down.
CCGCCGGTGTCTTCAGAAAATATTCATCACAACATAAAATGCAACATCGGAGCGATATATCACCATCTGGCCACGGGGCTGCCGTAAATCAAAACCACAGTGTCCTTGACGTCTGCATCACGACTATAAAACAAGTTCCTTTTTTTTTTTTTTCCTGTTTAGGCCCAGTGGACAGTGTGACATACTTGTTGACCACTGAGTGTGTCGCCGCATTGTCAGACTTCTTGGTACTGTGATGGAAAGTGGAGACTGTCTGTCCCGAGTCTGACTCAATTTGGATTTATGCGTCTAACCTGACTTAAGGCCGGTGTGGTCCCAGACATCGTAATGAGAATCACGTCCGGGTGCTAAACCGAGTCCGGGTTTGCAGCGCCGAGGGAACCTGCAGGGACACCCGCAGCTGCATGTTTATATTGATTGCTCTGGATTTAATGTAATGAAACACTCGGGCGGCACGTGCAGAACTCATTTTGTCCCAGTGTGAGGTTATCGTTTCAGCAGAGGTGCTTTTCTTTATTACTCTCTTAAGTGAGACCAGTTAGTGTATTGGAGTTATCAATTGACTTGGCAGCACCGGATCGTTGTTGAGGGCCCCCCGACCACCACCAGCTGGTTTCTATATTTATACACCAGGAGCTTTTACGGCTTCAGGTACGCAGCTGGTTTTATCTGCTTTGCGGTCGCTAATCAGTGAAACTGACTATCAATCTAATGCATGTGTAAAACAGATACGCCCCAATTAGTCTTGTTTAGCATCCCACAAGAGCTTTAAACATAAGCGATATATCAGTCGTGTCACCTACATATACGTACAATATAACGTTCATGAATACGCTAAAGCTTGTGTTGTATGCCTTCAGTGATACTACTTAAATAGTGGTATAGTCTTTCAATACGTAACTGGATATACTATTGGCCTGCACTGTAAATCCTATACACCGTAAAATATTCATCACCACAATTTGTGATACCACAAGGATAAAAAAAAGACCCAAACGTAAAAATATAAATATCTGTTACAAAATGTAACAATAAACAAAACAACATGTTCAATATTTATGATAAAAATAAACTGCAACTGTGTTTCAGGTCTAAGTAAGTGCAACAAAATCAGTATATAATATAAACAATAAGAACAATATTATGATGGGTTGTGCGTGTGGGTTTTACCTCTGCCAAGGAGGTCATGTGATTGTAGGCGTTCAACTTTTATCTCTGTACAAACAAGACTTTTGGGTCTTTGGATATTTTATACAGAATATATATATATATATATATATATATATTTTCAGTTAAAAAAAAAGACATTTTGATTTACGTTTTGATTTACTAAATCTTTTTAGATTTAGTATGTATTTTTAATTTCTAATTTGAGATCTGGTTTTGGTTATGCTTGGCAGGGGTCTGCGATCTTAATAAAGTGCTTTACCAGTTGTTGTTTTTGCTCAGTGTTGAAAGTCCTTTTTATTTGAAAACTTTGCAAGTATGTCAAGTAACTTGGAAAATGACATTGTTTTGTCGTAAACTAAGACTATTATTTTTGTGACTATATCTTCTAAGGCTTCATCTGTTGAATATTTTAGTTATTGAGTATTTAATTGATGAATTGAGTAATCTTATAGCACTTTTTTCTAATAATAAAAGAGCAATTACAAATCCAGAAAAGGCCAACCGGTTTCATTTAACAAACCGTTTTAATTCACATCACTGTTAGAAACCAACCAAAAAAATATATATATATCTCAATAGCTTTAAAACATCTATTAGCATAAACAACGGATACTTTAAAGAGTCACGTTCCCTTTAACTTAAATATTTTAAATATTTTTAAGTCTGGCCTTTACATATGTAATATTAAGGGGGTTTCAAGCATATAGTGAACTTTTTTTTCACAGGAACTTCCTACCCTACCTTAAATAAGCCAATTTTGACCACATTGTTTTTAAAATAAATGTATCAATACCTCGAGGCAGAAATGTTTTTCTTGTCAATTTTTTTGAATCATTGAAGTTTTTGTTTCACCCTAATATCTTTATCCCCCTAAAAACGATTGAATATCTCGCTGAACAAATATTTGTTTTATAATTGGGGAAAAGAAACCATTTTTCTCTCCTCATTCAGAGCTACTTTAGGCACTTATTTCGGAAAATTGCACCAATCTTTTGTCGACTGTCTGCAGATATTTTTCCCTCATAGATGCATTAAAAAAAAAAGAGGCAGAATATTTATCGGAGGAGAAAGTATTACGTTTCACTTTTATTCAATTTCCAGCGCCTAGCATGAACCATTTAAAAAATAGAACATCAACCCATTGAGCCATTTCTGTGGCTGATGGATTACATTCTGTTTCTTTGGGACTTGCTCTGTAATGTTCCCCACATTCTGATGACGATCATTCGCCTCCTAAATGTCCCTGAATACAGGAGTATGAGCGGCTAAAATAATCAGCCGCCACCACTGGGCGCAGCGGCTTTGGCAGTGGATTAAGTACAAAGCCTCGGGCAATGGAATAAAATGGTCTAAATTGATTTGGCCTCTGCTTTTCAAATGAAGAATGCTGCTAATAGCTTTTCATTAAGACAGGCCCATTGGCTGCACATTCAGTGATCACTCAGTGGGGCCCCATTAGAATGAAGACAGATCCATTCTGTTTTAAAGGCTATAATGTTGATAAAGGTTAAGGGTTTTTATATCACGCCATATGATCCCACATCTAAAAGGAAAATGATTTCCCATAAGATATGTTCTGGGGTATTTTAGCTGTCGTGTGTCCGCATATTTCCTTAAGATCTAATATTGGGAATTTTTACGAAGGTTCTCATCCATTTTATATCGTAGTAAAAGATAAAACAAACCCTTTTTTTTTGAGGGCTCTCGGGTTTGCTTCGACATCTGTATTCAGCACGAGACTATTTGTAAAAGTTTGATGCGGGCGCAGTTGGAAAGAAATGTAGTATCAAATTTGCGAGTAAATATTTGACTACAAACTAGCATACATTAAATAGAGATGTATTGTGTTAAATGTGAATATTATATTCCCTTACTGCAGCAACTCTTGAATTTTATGTTTGAGAACGGCCAATGTTCATACTCAGTTAAGCTCAAGCACAGATTCTGCAAATAAGGGTTTTTCTCAACTCAATATATACATACAAACACACACATATGTATATATATATATATATATATACATGTGTGTGTGTGTGTGTGTACATTACTGTGCAAAAGTTTAAGGTAGGTGTAAAAAGTGCTGTAAACTAAGAATGCTTTCAAAAACAGAAGTGTTAATAGTTTATATTCCTCAATTAACAAAATGGAGTGAATAAACAGAAGATAAATGTCAATCAAATCAATATTAGGTGTGACCACCCTTTGCCTTCAAAACAGCATCCATTCTTCTAGGTACGCTTGGACACAGTTTTTGGAGGAACTCGGCTGGTAGGTTGTTCCAAATATCTTGGAGAACTAACCACAGATCTTCTGGAGATATTTCTCAAATCTTTCTGTCTCTTCATGTAATCTCAGACAGACTTGATGATGTTGAGATCAGGACTCTGTGGGGGCCATACCATCACTTCCAGGACTACTTTTTTACGCTGAAGATATTTCTTGATGACATTGGCTGTATGCTTTGGGTCGTTGTCCTGCTGCAGAATGAACTTTGGCCAATCATACGCCTCCCTGATGGTATTGATGATGGATAAGTATCTGCCTGTATTTCTCAGCATTGAAGATACCAATAATCCTGAACAAATCTACAACTCCAGTTGCAGAAATGCAGCCCCAAAACTACCGCTCTCCAGCCTTTCGGCGAACAAACTGCTTTCTGCTACAGCCAAATATTTCGTGCATAGTTGAGTAGCTTGGCCTTGTTTCCATGTCGGAGGAATGGCTTTTTGGCTGCGACTCTTCATGAAGACCACTTCTGGCCAGACTTCTCTGGACAGTAGATGGGTGTACCAGGGTCCCACTGGTTTCTGCCAGTTATGAGGTGATGGCACGGCTGAACATCTTCTGATTTCTATGGGGAAAAAAGCTTGATCCATCTTTCATCTGCTGCAGTTTCCTTGGCTGACCACCTCTACGTTGCCTGTTTCTTTGTGCTTCTTCAAAAGAGCTTGAACGTCTTGAAATCCCAGTCTGCTTTGAAATCTTTGGCTGGGAGAAACCTTTCTGATGCAGTAGAACTACCTTCAGTCTTGACATGTGACATGAAACTGTTCCATAACCTCAGCTTGGTAGCAGAGTTTGGCTGTTCCTCACCCAGTTTTAAGCCTAGTTTAGCAGATTTTAAGCCCCTAAATTTCAACCTACTTGTGAAACTGATGTTCATTAGCACCTGTTTGGTATTATTGGTTGATCATACACCTCACTGGAATCCTACAAAACCCCTGATTTTGTGCAAATATACCTTTAACAAATGATGCTGGTTTGAAGGCAAAGGGTGGTAACAACAAATATTGATTTGATTTAGATTTCTCTTGTGTTCGCTGACTTTGCATTTTGTAAATTGATAAAAATAAACAATTATTATTTATATTTTTCAAAGCATTCTTAGTTTACAAACATTTTTCACACCTGCCTAAAACGTTTGCACAGTACTGCATATATACTGTATATGTATATGTATATATATATACATATACATATACATTTTGGTAAATAGAGATTCAGAAACAGCTACAGACTTGATTAACGAAAATAGTTTTTTTTGGTAATAGTCTCACTATAGGCTTTACTTTTAACATGGACCTTATCTCACTTACAAACAGCATCAATTTCAGATCCATTTTTTTCATCTCTTTTCATCTCCAGATTGAGTCTCTTTCTTTCACTATTCAAAAAGTTTGGCCGAAAATAAGTAGAATATGTTTTTTTTAGTCTGCTTACTTGGAGAAATCATAGCTGCGCCCCTCGCTGACCCGTCGAACTACAGCGAAAGCTAATAATGTTGTGTACCTACAGCTTCGCCTCTTCAAGAAGTGCTGTTTCTCCTTTCACGGTAAAAACAAAACAAAAAAACGGTGCAATAACAACTACTGCTCCTGTCACCATCATCTTTTGTTCGGTTATTGGGTGGCTTTGTGATCGCTGTCATGTATCATCCTTGGTCCTTGTCTGAAAACTATTCTGCTCTCCTTGGCTCGTCTTCCCGAGAGCGGGAACAAGACAACAGGAAAATCAACTATTTAACTTCCTCAGTTTGATACGGACAATGATTTTGGTGAGAGTATTACAATATTGTCAACAAGCCTACATGTCTCCTCCCCCCTGAATATGTATTTATAGACTGAAGAAAGTTGTGTTGCCAGATACAATGTTCTGGTTGGATGAAAAAAGTGATACATTTACCTGATAACTCCAGAGAATATGTAATGTTAACAGATTGATTGACAAAAATGACAACAGGGCAAGAAAACATATATTTCTTTACTCAAATATTTTTCAATAATTTTTTAATCTTTTTAATATATACGTAAGTAATTTGGGTGTCATTTTTTTATTTATCTTAATCTCTATGTCTATTAATAAAAACCTTTTTTGGATTTATCATAATGAAACTTAAAGTCAAATGAGATATATTTTGAAGATAAGCCGTAAACATTTGCTTAGATTTCAAAGTTGTTGCATTATAGAGAGAAATCCCTCGCTATTTCCACAAGTCATAATATTTCAGAAGTTAATACATTACTTTCACTTGCGGTAGCAAAAAGAAGACTCGGTCAACAACCTATAAAAGTGTTTTAAAAAATTGATAGCGTCGTATTTTCACCTGTACTTCAGCTTCTGATGTACTTTTCAAGAGGTTTAGCTAAGGTCAGGCATTTTATTATGTCTTTTTTTAAGCTCTTCGATTATAAAATGTCAACTTTCAGTCAACTTCAGATGTTTGAACTGGAGAATTTCTTGCTCCAGCTCTTTATTGGGACTGAAGCTTCTACCAACTGATGGGATGCCTGAGAGGTCCGGATACTTTCCCTGAACTTGCTGAATCTGACCTTCAAAGTTTTGAGACGGAGGAAGAAAGCGAGGAAGTTTCGCTGGGACACATCAGAGAGGAAGGATTTACTCATCTCTTGGCTGTTGGAGAGAATTGAAGGTCAGACGATGTCCGGTTTGTTTCGTGAAACATTCTGGAAACACAGACGGCGCTGAAATAACCGAGGAAAGTTGTAGTGACGATTTGAGATGAGGCGCTTGAAGGGGAAACATATTCGATAAGAGCTAAGCTCTTTGGCTCGCACATGGTGCACTTCTCGTCTTCTTTTTTCGACATGTGTTCAGACTCGCAGCTCGCAGGGCTTCCTGCTTTGTGCAGCTCGAGTCTGCCACTCAACTCGTCTGCTCTGACAGCGTTAATCCCTGTCAAGCATTTCTTTCCAGCTCTGGCAAAACCTCTTCATGGTTCCGAGTTGCTCTCCAAAGACACACGTTGCTCCTTTTTAAATTTCCCTTCCTGTTCTCAAAAAAATCCAGTGTCGAAGACAAAAGGTATCTTAGTGAATCTCAGACGTTGTTCCTTTTTTTTTTTTCAATTTATGAATAATTGATAGTGAAAGAAACTGCCTTTGGCTTAGTCGGTATCTGCTGACAGGATTTTCACATGAATTGACAGATTTGCAAAGTTTATTTCCGATGTCAGTTAAACCACTTTTTTGAGGGGGAAGATGTCGCAAAAAAGAGCAGCACTGAGGACTGTTAGTTGAAGCTTATAACAAAGATTATCTCATGAGTGACCCTCACCTCTTGCCCCCTTTTTTGCTGACTCAACACCTTAGGCATATCGAGAGTAAGTGATAAACACATGATTATCTTTTGCATTATTGAATCAATATTAAGTATTGACTTACTGATCCATTAAACTCATGTTCTGTTAACTCCTGTATTACTCTGTGTTTCCCTTTTTAAGTATTTTTGTCGCAATTTCTTCAAGATAATATTATTTTAATGTTAAAAAAACAAAGACTCATCTGGATTTTTCAACTTCATAAGAGATTTAAAATGATATTTTATTTATCACCATTGCAAATATAACATATTTACAGTATCTTTACCCTTTGGACTTTAGTTTTTGCTGCTTTTATCTGCGACCTCCAGGTGTTTTGAACACAATGTCTTCAATATTTTATCATATTAAACATTGTCTTCATGCTGCTTTTTTAAATTGAGGACCTAGAAGCGAAATCAGTCACACAATATTCAGTCCAAAAATGTAATAAATAGTAATAAAAAACACTCCAGGATCCACCAGGGCTAGAAAATTCAGAAGGGACACCCACTGGTTAAACAAAAAAAAAGATAAAATTGGGGACACAAGGAACAAATGGAGTTGACAAAGTCATCGATCAGTCCAATAGTAGAAATCAGAGAACGGCATCGTAAGCAGAACCTGGTCGTTACCTTTTCAGTAGATCTTGATAATCTAGCAGCTTGTTCTGTGTTACGAAGCTCTTTTAGAAGGTTGAAAAAAACGCTACTCCAGCGACGCACAGCCTCTGTCGAGAGGAAAACTTAACAGAAGTGAAGAAAAAACGGCAAAAGAAAATGAGTTTCACTTAAAAGTGTGAAACATTTTTCAACTAACTGAAGGTTATGCTCCAAACATTCTTTCTAACACTCATCATGGGAACTCATCAATGCAAGAGAAAAAACTGTTTTCTACTTTTGTTACCTAAGAAATGACAGATTCTTAAAGAGTTGTTGTGTTGTGTAACCGTTGACTCGTGTGGAAGTAAATCAGGAAGTCCTTTAGAAGTGGTGAGTGCTACTGTATAGATATCATTTCCATGTATGTTAGATCTTAAGCCCCTGTAACATAGCAGTAAAACTGCAGTTATACAGCTAGATAAACCAATAATAGATCTAAAAGAAAAGCCATTAACCAGGTTTGCTCTGAGCTCAAGGAGATCTTTCCTTAAGAAGTAAATGTAAGCTCAAGATGAACCTCCTTTAAGAGCATTTTTATCAACCAAATGCAAAGTGGACAGCCCCCACTAAGAGCTTCTTACCAAGTTGTTGGATCTCCTAAGAAGGCACTTGAGAAAAAAAGCCTCTCTTGGCTCTGTGCCCTAACCGAACCCTTTCCTGGACCTCCTTGCGTTCTTAAGAACGATCGAATCTATGCTTATTGCCGTTTTTATTGCCATCTTTCTGCCTTGAGTCACTTCCTTACACTGATGTCTCCTACATTTCTTCATTAACTCGTAGATACTAGAAGTTGGATGATACTGGTAACTCATGATTTAGTACTACAACAAACTTATGCAACCATATTATAATATCACAATATCTGCGAAATTTGATGTATTCCAAGAAATGTAATCCGCACTATATCAAGATATATATGAAATATAAATACCCATAAAAAGTATGTCAACATTAACAAAACCAAGTCAGTGATATGTTTCATGTTAACTTGGACCCTTAGTTTGACAGATAGATGAACGTGTTAAGTTTAAGTAAGTGAGTAAGTTAGTTTTATTTGTAAAATTAAATATAGGCCACATTGCGCTTGATGGATCTACTGACTCCTTTAAGAAACATCTTAAGACGTTTCTATTTGTTCAGGCTTTTCCTTGAATTTCTCGAACTCCTGTGTTGTTCTCAGTATTATCTTGATCTTTAAAGTATGTACTTTTTTGAGTATTGTTTTGATTGTTTAAGCGCTTTGTGACCCTGGTCTCGAAAAGCGCTATATAAATAAATATTAATTACTTACTTACTTACTTACTTACATTTCATTATGTAGCCACTTAAATATAGAGTTCTGTTCACCAGTCCAGTACCTCGTAAGTGGGAACATTAAAGTGCTGAACCTGGGTGAACCTGGACACATCAATGTATGTTAAATTGATTGGGAAGAAAATGAAGCTCAACACATTACAGTGTCTGACATCACGAAAAGGTTTTATGTAAATCAGGACAACGCTTTCACATTTTGTCTAATAATGAGTAATAATAAAAGTGTGGCCATTTTACTCATTTCTTGCCAAAATAAAAATTCAACGAAAACCCTGAGATTATTTCAGAAAGTGTGTGTTCTCTGTGACAACCACCTCTAGTAGATACAAAGCTCACGTCAGCATTTTTATTCCCTTCTTAACAGCCAGATCACCTTGAACGTTCAAGCGGCATCTTATGCATTTATCTGTGTGTTTTCCATCATGGTACACATTGACTGTTCAACAAGAACTCAAACTATCCTCTTCCATTTTTCGGCTCCCGCCAGAGCGCCTCCTGCAGGCTGTTAATAGATCCATATATTATCCGTGTCGATGTATTAACAGCAGGGTTCAAGGAAAAGTAGCTTGTCTGGAAATGACCGCACTTAAAGTCTTTGATACATTTCGTCAGCCACAGTTCATTCTCACCATTTCTCTGATCAGACTGTGAGCTTCTTCTCCCCTGTGCGGCTCTGTTAAATAAGCTATCTGCATCCAGGGTCGACTTCATCGCGACCACCCACCTGCTCCGATAAACAGAGAACGCTTATACTTGCTCCTCTCTCAGAGCTGTCAGCAGGTGGTCCGCCAGTCGTCTCAGCAACCTCAGTCTCCGCTCTGCAGCTTAAATCACACACTTCTTCCCTCATTGGGGGTTTCAGAGGCAACAGGCAAAGCCAGACGCAACGTTCTGGGTGAGCAGTTCTTCGCTTCTATGTCATGACTAGTCCGTCCAAATGTCAGTCTGCTAAACCTTGCTTATGAAGTGAATCCCGGGTGCATCGTCTGACGATGCCGAGAGGAAAAACACTACTAAACAACAGAATACGATGAAATAAAACCTTGTCCTGTTTTAGGACCAAGAGTTTCCCCAGATTGACATCACAACAAAAAAAATCCCCAAAAAAGGACAAACCCGATATAAACAATAACTTGCTGGAGTTGAAAAATATAATCTCCATAAAATAGTTGATTTTGATGTTTTTCATTAATTAAACCAGAGACATGACAGTGATAAGCAAGACTAGCAAGACTAAAGTATTTTATATTGAACTTTTTACTGTTAAAAAATACATCCGAAAACCAAATAACCTAAAAAACGCTGAAGCGCTAAGGGGAGGTGAGAAGAGAGTAACTTCAGGTAGATTATAGATCTCACAATTACTAAAAGAAAATCATCCTTATGTACTAAATATGCTATACATTTAACCAAAATGTTAAAACATTAATTTGGAAATTCATGGGGGTCTTCTGCCCCCCTATGTTCCCCTTTACAGCTATCATGTACTTATTAACTTAGTAATTAAAACATTTGGTTTAAACTTCCTCACAATTGGACATATTTCAATTTTCATTGGGGTCTCTTGCCCCCCTATGCCCCCTTTTTCCAGTGACCGGATCGAGTCGCTCTCCCTCGAGAAGCTTCGTCCAGAGGTCAGTAGTCTACATGGTTATTTTAATGCATTAAATCAGTGATATACACACCCAACAGACATAACCTCATTTTTGGAAATATGTATATTACAGTTAACGTTAAACGACCGACTTCTGCATTCTGTCTTCATTCATTATAGGATTAAGGTTTGTTGACGTCAACCTTTTTTTTCAAACTTAAAACCAAATAGTACTCCATGTACATGTCAGACCTGTATATAGAGCTGGTTATCAAATAAACATTTTCAATACCTGTACAGATTTCAATACCGGTTCCAGAACAATGCCTTTTAATAAATTTTATGAGATCAATTCTAACAAAAAGAAAATTAGACTACATATAGTACAAATATTAAGTTTGATTTTTCAGTGTTGGTAAATTTTCACTTTAAGCTAAGAAAACCCCCCCCAAATTAAATCATTTTCAGTGCAAAAGGACACTTTCTAACAAGTGACAAATTACAAATGACAAATCTCACTTTGTCTTGTCTTGTCTTGTCTTTGTCACTTATTTTTGTTCAGAAAAATACACCAATTGTCAAGTTTTGATCACACAAGTACTACAAGACAAAACATGTTACGATAGTCTTTGCTAGCGAAGCATTTCTGTCAGAGCTACAAAAGTACCGAAGTTCGATATCCAACCCTACCTGTATACAGCAGTATAATACTCTTGCTAAAGACATTTCCTGACATCGGACATCTGTGTTTTGAAGTTATTACTCTATAAAGTTACGAGATTGGGATCCAATATGACCTAATAATGGCTTCATTTAGCTGTAATCACGCCACGCTTGGAAGTGGAGACTTCCGGGATTGATGACGTGCAATGATAAACCTTGATGCTTGACCAATCACAGCAAAGTGGGCGTGGTTATGGTAAAGGATATTTAATCTCCAGAAACTGTGGAAAAAGTGTTTTAAGGGTAAAATTAGTGAAATGTAATGTAAATATTTCAATGAAAAGAGAGTTTTGTACAAACAGACACATACTGATGATACAATAGAGTCCAACATATATTTAAGACACACTTAAATCAACAGTTGATCTTCAAGGTTTATGTGGGAGCCGCCATGACATCTGAGATTACCATCCGAAAACACCATTTGACACAGATGTTGATAAACAAACATTTATTTGAAATGGGTCGTAGATTAAACCTCAAACTCAAACATCAATTTCATTTTTATGTCCACACGCGTGTGTTTGCTCTCGCGTTGAAAGTGGAAATATTAGGCTTTGAAGCGTTTTATTTGCCACACAGTTTTGACTGTGATTTCATTTCCCCCTCACAAGCATGCTTCGTGCCAAATATATGAAAAATAGCTTTCTCTGGCGCGCTCACTCATTTTGCATTCTGCACACTTGTTTGCTGTTTGTTCCTTTTTCTCTGTTTGCTCATTCATTTCCACCGCAGTCGCTGTGAGGGATGAATCCACAACAGGGCCTGGAGGATTTCTCCGCGGACCATCTGCCAGGGGGAAAAAGTCAATCTACGAAAATGCTCGCCTCTAAAAAGGCGGCTGACACGAGAGGATGAAGTTTAGATTTGAATTTCTTTTCATGGTGTAAATGAAAACGCCATCGATCCACAGAAACCGGACAAAGATGTCGCTGTAGAATTCCTCTACATCGGTTACAAGAGGAAAATATCAAAGAATGTATTGAGGTCAGAAAACGTCAATTTAGGCGTTCTTTTTAAAAGGTCATGGCTTTTGATGCTTTGTAGCTTCGAGCTCTGGGAAAACAACTTAGTTTCCTTCGTCTTAAAGAACATTTAAAGGTAAATCGCTGGCTCGTGCTTCAAAGAGGAAAATGTGGTAAGACCTGGAACAAAATAAATTACTTTCTCATTTGAATGAATGAGGTTTTCGGGTTCTTTTTACATAATACGTCTGACTTAAAAGCCTTAAAAATATTAAGAAAAAGGTATGTAATGAACAAATCCTGTTCAGATAAGATATCATTTGCTGAAAAAAATGAAAAAAAGGTTCTTTTGAGTGGGGGAAATAATAAACAAGTTTAATTATGTTGTTGTTATTGTTGGACATGTGGTCGTCGTTTGATAGCTTCATAACCAGCAGGGGGCTTCTCTAGGGGGGTTCATTACTCATTTTGTTGCCTTTCAAATAAACACTCTTTTTCTTTTTCAGCTTTGATTAGATGGTTCTGCATTGTTTTACGATTCTAGTCCGGACCGTCGCGTGTGTCCGTCCCGGGAGACTCAAAGATTGTACTTTGTTGGAGGAAGTGGACTTCAAAGATTCCAATGACAATACAACACAAAAGTAATTTCCATAAAGATATATTTAATTAGTATTTTAATAGACTTTATATTGCAGTGCTTAGAATCGTCACACGCCTTAACTCTTTACCTTCAGTGATAAAAACAGGTTAGTCTGTTGAAACCGAAACATCTTTCAGCCAATCTGTATCCCTGACTTTTATCTGTGTTTACAACCTTTTGTCTTCTGTGAGATGCTTCTCTGCAACCAAATATATATAAAGTGACATTTTTACTGATGACTTGCTTGCATATTGAATGACCGAAGATACGTTTTGATGTACTTTTCATTCAAGTACACTATTATTATGCCATTGAATTATTCATTAATGGAAAAAAGAATTTGTACACTTGTAGACAACTTTGAAATGCAGTGTTTAAAATGCTGTCTGTCATTCTGGCTCGCTTTATTAAAACAATGCAACATTTTAATGAAAGAAATATGAAACATAAACCTTTAATTAAAAAAAACAACTTGCAAGATATTTTTTTACTGATTTTTGTGTCTACTTCTCACATCGTCACCATCGCGCTGACATTTTCACTTAAAACATCTCATTATTTTCACGTTTAATTCCTTTTTTTTTTAAATAATTAAGTGATTTTTAGCTTATCCTTATGTTTTATTTGTTGTTCTATTTCCTGGAGGCTCCTGGAGTTTCATATCTGCTTCACTAAACATTTTCACGCCATAGACCAACTTGTCTTTAATATTAATGGAACCGACGTTTGCAATATTTAAAAAAAAAAAAAAAGTTTTTGCCTCCCACACTTTTAAAACAAAAATATCGGATTGCTTTCTAGTAAAGAAACCATTGTTTCATTTTTGTGCAGAATGGGGAACCTGGAGATTAGATTGGACGTAGAGTACGAGCAGTTTTTTAGGAGTAATTAATTTATTTTTGTAATCCCTTCGTGAGGTACTTGGCAAGTAGAAAGATTTAAAATCGGGTTGTGGTAAACTTTACTTTTTTAGACTTTATAAATGTGAATACTGCCTGGCCACATGTATAATTCAGCGTCTTAGTGTCACATGGGCATCCATGAATCCATGAGAATGATTGTTTCTTTTGTTGACATAAAGCTATGAATGTTAAAGCAATGGAGGTCGGCAAGAGGTCAACACTTTTCGAGCACTGACTGTCAAAGTGTCCTTGGATAAGACAGTGAACGTTAAATTGCTCTTGGCATCGTCAAAGGTCAGCCTTAATCTCATTTGCTGCGCAGAGATCGATACAGTATTTTTTTTTTTTCTCATATTGCTGACTTCAAATTTTCTTGACATTGAATTTTGATCCTACACTACAAATGTAGGCTCTAACAACCTAAATAAAAAGTAATTCACTTTTGACAATTGCTGAATTGTTCCTAGAAATTTCAGATTTTGTTGATTTTACTTTTGTAATCTTCTCAGTTTATGTCTGGTCTTACATTTATATGAAATGTCAAAATTCTTAATATTTTCTCAATATTTTTTTTGTATTTACTTCAAGCACATCAAACCTTTTCCTCAAATAGATTGCTGAAGTCGACTGTATCCTCTTGTCCTCAGTCATCAGAATGCAAAGTTTATTTGAATGTGGAGGATGTAATGACTACTGCCAACTAGCGGTCAGAATTTAATTTAATTGCAAATTAAGTCAATACTTAAACGCTTTTTCTTGGAAATTTCATTCTTACCTTTTTTGTGTATTAAAACCGAATTCTCTCTCAATAAAAAATACAAATATTACGATATATAGCTACTAAAAACTCAAAGTATACATACTGTATATCAGAATTAAATGTAAATACACAACACTGACACACCTGAAAAAAAATATGATAGAAAAAAGTCAACTCTAAATCTGTCTGAAGAACTTTACACCTGTTAGTTAATTGAAATTTGTCCATTTTTATTATCGTCGTTGGTTTGAAAGAGTCAAATCTTCAAGGCCACAAGGATTATATTATGTTGGTCAAAACAAATAGTAGCAAATAAACAACAATATGACACACATTTGCAACAAACAATCATATTAAGGTTCATTAAGGCAGAAAACGGTATGACTATTTAAAAATCTTTGCTCAGTCTGCTCAGTATTTAATTAAGAATAAGCGAGTCTAATGAGTTTCTAAAAATACATTCATTTTTCATTCAGCTATAACTCTATGTTGTGACACTAAAGGCCACATTGCTCACTAGACGGTGAAGACTCGCGTGTATTAATAGAACCTGCGCGACTTGTCCTTTGAAAGTTGGAGACACTTTATTCGCGATGGTAAATGATAGGAAATCGTGATTTGGATCCGAGCCATGCTAGTGTCCTCCAGAGCTCGCCAAGTCTGTCAGGAATCATCGAAATACTGTCTTCTGGATCATGTCCATGTATTGTCTGCCAAGCTTTAAATAATATTTGGTGTGAAATTTGGGTGAAGAAACCTTACATAAACATTGTAAATAAACCTGAATATGACAAATAATCATGTACTGAGTTGAACTGAAAAATGCTTAATTGCTCCTGGAACATTTTGACTTTATTTTTTTACTGCTGAAGTTTCAGTGTAGTCCAATATTTATATGTAATGTCAACATATTTTAATTAGTATTTACCACAAGCACTGCCACCTTCATTAAATCCTCATCCTCATCCTTGAAATGTCATGTTTATTTGAGATAGTTCTGACAGAAGCCTTGACTTTTTTTTTCCTCCTGCGGCTGTTGGTTGAATGACAAGCAAATAGATTGCAATGTAAAGCAGATTGTTATGTTGGCAATGTCTTTTAATTTTTCTCGTAAATGGCTTGAGCCGAGACAATAAAATAAACAAAGTCCTTTTAGATGAATTGCTTGTGTTGTTTAAGCTTGTTTGTTTTTTGTTGTAAATTAATGTTTTACTGCTGGTTTTTAACAACAGTATATTGTTGTTAAAAACAGTGTTTATGAAGTGATCGAGTCTGAAATACATGCGTCAAGCCAAACTATGTAACATTTAGATATTATTAATATTCAATTTTGAACATCTTCACTAAATGACTTTGCCTGTGAGTTTCCACTTGATCACCAAACAGTTTTACAGCAGTGGGTTTATGAAGCACTCCTTACTGGAGTGAAGAAAATGAGAAACTGATAGAACAAGAGCTGTTCATTTGTTTTTTAAACCATTTAAAATATTGTAGTTTGTGTCAGTGCATCAAATATCTTAGTATGGCTACATTTACTGAAATGTTGTGGTGTTCCTCAAGGTTCAATCTTGGGTCCCAGTTAATTTTCTTTCTTTTTTTGCCCTTTCTGCTGATAAGACTATAGATTACTTTCAGTCTGTATATATGTATACATATTGTATATTTTACCACAAAAATAAACATTTTTTAATTACACCTGGCACCTTTCTTGCCTTATTTATAAAATAGTGTTTAAATACATGTCTTTTCTTTTCACTAACAGGTACCAAAAACAACCCAGTCCCCGTATCCCTGTCCTCGTATCGTTGGACTTTTCACTGCCATCATCGTTCACTGATCCAGTAAGTAACTTTATTACATTTTTGATTAAGCACATGCTTTGTTATGTTTTAACAAAAAAAAGTAGGTTTTTTTCAAGGCACTACTATATTCTAGATTTCCTTATTTGTTATTCATGTACTATTTATAATTATTTAAAATTCTTATTCATTGTTTTTACGTTTTTGGTTATTATTGTCCTTATTATTGCTTTCTATTATTTTGATATTATTTATTGTTGTTATTGTTATTATTATTTTAATATGTTCACTGTATGTACTACTGAAACTATTAAGGAATATGAATCAATCAATCATGTAATTCGGTTTCTTTTATGCCGTTCTATGGCTATATATCCAGATATGGACTGTAGAGGCTTCACATTTATGGTTATCAGACCAGGCTAATCTGTATTCGTGGTATTTATCCTGCTGGACGGGGTGAAAGGTTCCTTGATGGAGTCACAGCAGGACAAATGGGACGACTTGGAAAAGATTGTTTAAGGATGCCGATGTGTTCTGGTTCACAACCTCCATTAACACACCGCTGGAGCGCGTATTAAACTTGGATGAAGTGCCACACATGGATGGGTTTCTGCCCAGTGGGCCTGTGGCCTGCAGTGCTGTCACCATTCAGGTTCCGTGCTTGAGGGGAAAGACGAGGATTAAAGTAAACCGAGGGAGTCAGTAGCTGTTTATCCTGAGCGCGTGTGAGACTGGTGGACATTGGCCGGTATCAAGAAGCATCTCTAAAAACGGTAAGAATGCTTTAAATGTTGTCAACATCCTGCCTGATGAGGTGTTGCATTCAGCGATGTGGAAAATGTGTTTGAGGTTTGGACGTCGGTTAAAGCAAACACCCACATATTTGCTTTTATTGCCAGAGAAGTGGAACAGCATTAAACAACTTGAGTTTCCTAACTTATTTTTGGTCTACTTTGTCAGGAAATGGATTTACTTCCTGGTTTATGAGGTTATTAAGTGTAATGGTGAACTTCTGTGGTAGCCATTAGCACCCAGGTGTGAGTAGAAGCTTCTGTTTGAAGGTTATATTTAATTTAAGGCAGTTGCAAAGCATCATGGAACTTTTAGTCAGAGTGATATTTATAACAAATACAGCAACACTAAGATGATTACATTGAATGTGCTGCTGGTGAGATTGTAGTTTCACAAGTTGTCAGTTAAGATCTCAGAAGGTGTAAGACTTTTGTTAGTGTTATTCGTATCCCTCCATCTTTACACACCGATATAAATAAACACCCACCCCCGCTGATAATTGAGTTGCTTATTTGGATGGAAACTAAACATGACTTTTGGAGCCGTACTTCATCATGATTAACACCTCTGCCAATGTGCTTTCATTATGTTCAATTTAATCACAAACTTTATTCCATGCGTTGAAAGTTCAGAATAAAAAGGTGCCATATGGCAGGCTGGCAGTTTACATTTCTAATCCACATGTTTTTTATTTGAGAAGTACAGATTGATACTGTTTATTTATCTTTGAATTCCCATGTACATATAATTTTAGGTTTTACTATATTTTAGAATTCAATATTTTCATTTATTGACATTTTAAAAAAAATAAAACCGATCCTCTAATGTACTGTGATGAAACTGTTGTAACCAGACTGCTAACAAACATGTTGGTTCATCTTTTGGTTTCCGCATCAGTTTCCCTGATGATGTTTTGTCTAAAATACCAACATGTGTTTGAGGACTAATTTGGGCACCGTCACCCTTCAAAAGTCTTTACTCACTTAATCTTAAAGGGTTCTAATAAGTCATTTATTGTTGTTTTTTTTGGACTAGAAATGTAGCCAATGCTGTGCTAACAACATGCACTAACCTTTGAACTTTGTTCTTGTTCTTATTTTTATTTTTATGAATCTGTTGTGTGCTAATTGGAAAAACAATTTCCCGAAGGAGACCTCCAGAGGGATCAATAAAATTCTGTCTGTCTTTCTAACCATGGACTGTAGAAAATATGGACAAAAGAACCAAAACCACGGTCATAAAGTAAAAGTATACTCTTTTGATTGTCGGAGCAGAGTTTTGGCGGCTTGAATTATGATTGGCCCGAGGAACCGCGTCCACTTAGCTTAAGGGTACTTTGGCTAATAAATGCTAACCTGTAACTCAAGTGAACAACTGAGATTTTTGACAGCACTTTATCTTTTCATTTTAATTGAACTATTCATGGCATATTAATTTTAGGTCTGCAATTATACTTCTCGCCGCTAGTGTTTAAAGAAACTTTGAATTCTGATGACTGAGAACGAGAGGATATAGTCGACTCCAGCAGCTGTTAAAGCTGATGTTTAAACATATTTTGGTTCCAAAACAAATGAAAACGGTATTCAACATATTCCTGTTCCTCCAATATCGTAATATATTGTATTTTTGAACCTGTATTGTGAATGTGTCAAGTGGACACTTGAAGAACTGTGACTTTTTACACTTCGTCATCGGCTTCATAAACTTTAGGAAGGACACAACCTTTTTTTTTCAAACAGCTTCATAACTCATCTTATTTCTAATCTAGTCTAGCTAGCACGATGATGCAAAAATATTGTTTTTCTGAACTGTTTGTTTATGCACAGTTTAATGGAAAACACTCCAGAATATGCAACATGTGGGAGGTTATTTTCTAGTTGTGGCTGCTTCAGTCGCAGCTACATGTGGGCTCATCTGTTTATCTCGTAAGGAAACTGTGAGCTATTATCTCACCTAAATGTAACATTTAATGTTGTATTCCTATTGTTGTCGGGACTGATAAAGTGGTTTCAGATGATTTTTAATTCATCCATGATGAAGTGAGTGTGCACAGTGTACAATGGGTAGTTAAAAACGCACACAAACACTCGTCCAAACACAACCCTCCTCCACCGTCACTCGTCCTCCATTCTGAAGATAACAAGTTAACGGTGTCTCTTTACTTTGAACTCCTCTTAAAAGTGAAGTTAAACTTTCCAGACACTGCTCCATAAAACCTGTTTGTCTTGATGTCAAACATATTTAATTTAAATCGTAGACAATTTACCGCTTCGGTCCTGGCATGTGTACCCTACGTTAAAAAAAAAAGGTGATTCTTTTGTCATTCAAACATGTGCATGGCTGAGATGTGCGAGGTCCACAGTGTGTGTAGTTGCATCACCTAAAGCCTTCTTTGTCGTCTCCTCTGCTACAAAGTGTTTTTCATGTTGCTGAATTAACTTTAAATTATAATTCTAATTACAACGCTCCACTGAAGCTTCAAATGTTTTTTAAATAATTGTTTATGCTGTGATGTGTTTTTTAGTGTGCGTCCAGTTGTGTTTGTTCGCACTTGTGTAATGTTTTTGTAATTGCAAACGCATATACAAACGGCAAGTATATGATGGGAAAGCATTTCTTAATCAATCGTTTCCCAATAAGTCGGATGATTCCTCCCAATAAAAAGTGATTCACCAAACACTCCCTCACACTGGAACATTAAGCCTTTCTGCTGGAACCAGTAACGTTGTAAAATGAGAAATATAATAAAACAAAGCGGCTTGAAGGCTTTTTTAATTGGAACTGCTGGGACTGGATTTCTCGGCTCCTCTAATGTGGTCAAGTTATTAGTATCCACAGTAATGGTCGGGTCTTGCTGAAGTCTGGTTCTTTCTCGAGTCGTTGGAGTGTTGAACACTAGAAGTGGACTGAGAGATGTGGACAAAACACACACACACACTGACATAGAAACTCATAGACACACCGTCCTTATACAGAAACACACTCTACCCCATGACGGAAAACACACACCAGCCCAACATGGGAGTAAACACACACTAATCCAGAAATTCTCTCAGAAATGCCACCCAAAGGCAAATAGAGAACTACACACGTACCTCCCCAACACAGAAACACACACATTACACCAACATAGAAATGTTCACACACACAGCCCAAAGGCAGAAAGAGAAACGAACACATACTCTCTACCAAACACACATAAACATCTTTTTGGTCTCTGGTTCTATATCTTGTTGTTGTTTACATCAAATATTCATCGTGTACTAATTTTCTATTTCCACTGCCGTCCTTTATTGTAGTCGTTTTGTTCACGTACACGGTGTTCACAAGTGATTCTTGTTCGTCTTGATTTAAAAGTAGTTACACAGTGTAGTGACGCACACACTAAACAAGGTACAACACATCAAAGAAGTATTTTTAGACTCCGTCAGACGGATCTAAGACGTAATTGATGAGACAAAACCTGGGACCGTACCCTCGTTCATTATCAGCTAATGTAATCACCATTAGTGAGCATATGAGGCTGGTTCATGGCAGGACACTCGGTAATGTGCTGCTTATTGAAACCTTCCCCTCAGTCAGAGTGATGAGCCTGAAGATGACGCTTCGCTTCCAAACGGCAGTAAATCCTGCTCTGAGTCAACAGGCTGAGCAGGGAAAGAAGAGAGAGGACGGTTGTGGACACACTTTTCCCAAAAGCATGTTACTATATTTACTCATGGCAGTGACGGTGCCAGCTCGGTGTAGTGGAACAAACGTTGCCCTTGAAAGACAGAACACTTTCTGCTCCGATACACTCGACACGTCCGCTCATCTTTAAGTGTTACACACTACGGCCACTAAAAAATATTATGAATAAAATGTATAAATATACAATATTGCAATCTTTTTTTTTTCAAGATACTGTATCGATATTTGACAGCACTGTTTCAATATAAAAATTAAAAAGAATAATTATATTTACTGTATTATTTATTTTAAACACACTGTATTGAACCATTACGAACTATGGTTTTATATATATATATATATATATATATATATAAAAAACCATAGTTTAATTGCAACACAAAAATGAACAAAGGCAGTGGATGTTTGCATGTTAATTGTACATTTTAAAGGAAAAAAAACATAGTATTGTTTTTATTTTAAACAAACTGTATTGAACCATTAAGAACTATGGTTTTATATATAAAACCATAGTTCTTAATGGTATATATATATATATATATATATATATATATATATATATATAAAACCATAGTTCTTAATGGTATATATATATATATATATATATATATATATATATATATAAAACCATAGTTCTTAATGGTTCAATACAGTGTGTTTAAAATAAAAATAATACTATGGTTTTTTTTCCTTTAAAATGTACAATTAACATGCAAACATCCACTGCCTTTGTTCATTTTTGTGTTGCAATTAAACTCGCAGCCACTAGATGCGGGAGTCATCGCGTCCTCCGCAACTAAAGGAACAATGAAATCCCGTGATGACTGAGGACAAGAGGATACAATCAACTCCAGCAGGTTTCAAAGCCGATGTTTGGACATATTTTGGTTTCTAGTCTTTCAGGTATTTTGGCCAAGTCATATACTAGGACAATACTACAGTACCGCAGTAGTAATATCTCATATTGGTTTACTTGTATTGTGATAAGTATCGTATCACCAGATCCTTGCCAATACATGCCCTGTGATGTCACACATCTGTGTTGAGTGAAGGAAATCTGCCTGCTGGGACTCAGAAGACGTTCCGGTCACCTTGTAGGTGGATCTCAGAGACTGAATTATGACGCATTGGTATTCATGGTCTGTCGCTCTGCATCATGACTTCAAAGAAGTGAACAAGATTATCTTTACCACTGGGGTCACGAGCATCTTTTCATTTTTTTTAATATCTTGACAACATCATCTGCGGTATCAAGACATGACAATCACAACCCACGGGGATCTTGAAGGACCTGTTTTCAAGGGCAGAGAGAGACATCTCCTCTGAGAGAATTCAAAATGAAAGGTAACTTTATTTGGAGCTTATGTGATTTAATTTTCTGCCATTCTGCAGTTTGTCAGCGGCGTCTCAGGCTGTAAGCCTCGACTCCATAACACTCCTTTGTCCATAAGACATAGAAGCGTGTCGTCACTGTGAAGCATCAGATATAAGATCCTGTTTTCTTTTGTTTACAATGGAAAAAAAGGCCTGTGCTATTAGGTTTGTATCTACTAGCTTGATTGTTAGCATGTTTTAGGAGTATTCTTCTGCCATTGGACTAATGTACCACTGTTAAAGCGGAAGTACATAAAATGTAAACTTTTGGAATATGTCGTAATGTCAACAAATGTACATGCAGTATGTGGCGTTGATGCTTCAGAGATTTCACGACATGACATTTACAACAGAGACAATATTTTAAATCTTGCGTATTGTTGCTTAAAAGATACGGAAATGTTTATTTTTAGACAAACACATTTCCTTTAGAAGTACCTCACAGTTTTACCTCTTTCTGCTGATAATAATGTAGATGTCTTTGAATTAATTAAGTTAAACTCACGCGATTTTAATAAAAAAAAAAGACTGAAGAATGAGACGGTGATTACATATGGCTGAAGTGATGATGGGCTCAATTTTGTCTGTGATTTTCAGTATGTAACTTTGGTCTGGGTGACCATGGTTCCCAGATGGCGTTTTATAATATATATTAGAATTTACCAGTTGATAAAATGTGGAACTGACACTTCAAGAGGCTTTATCTATTTATTTTTAATAAATGTGCTGTATTTGGTGTTCAGGTCAGAGAGTTTACAACATTGCATTTACACCAGAAAAAAACAAACATTTTAAATATGAGTAATTACCGTTTTATGTGATAGTTACTACATTTTTTGGGAAAAATCTTGGGACATTTCCTTTAGGAGCACTTAATAGTTTTACTCTAATTGTTTTTAGAGTTATTTTTAGAAACTGAAGAATGACATGTTTACATAAATCTGAAGTGCTGAGATATTTTTTAAAGTTACCTGAGTGCCTATCTCTTGTTTTGTAAACAAATGCACATCTTGTTTTTGGCATAAGAGGTTTTCATGGCTTTGCACTTAAAAAAGTCACATATGATTCTCTGGGGGTTTGTAATGCTAAATGTATTTTAATAAAATACTCTAGAAATATTTAATTCTGTACAGTTGTGTAAAAAATATTGTATTAAACAAATTGACGTAGCAACTCACAGTAGATCTTACACTTAAATTGACTCTGATATGAGTATCTTATTTACTCACAAAAGAACATAAACACAACATAAATAAACAGATTAATTAAAATGTTACTCTAAAAGATCTAATGTTCTCTGGTAGACGTGGAGGTACTTGATGGTGGAGGCCACATTACATTTGAACCACTGGCCTGAAATGATGGAACGTAACAGACCAAAAATAATATCCCTTTTATTATTTTCCCCTTTCATAGTTGCACAATACTGGTCAAGTCCTTGGATGAGATGTTCATAACGAGCTGAGGCTCAAAATATGTTACTGAATAGTTCATAGTGTGATCATCTTTTTAAGATGGAAACTAAAGGAACAATGTAATTCTTCCAGATCCAGGCGATGACTGAGGACGAGAGGATACAATCGACTCCAGCTGCTTTTCACGTCTTTTACCTATTTTGGCCAATTCATATACTTGGACAATACTACAAATATGACCTTTTTCCTACAGTATCGCCATAGTAATATAGATAGATAGAAAAAGAAAATTCTATTATTGATCGTGTATTACTTCTTACTGATCTGAAGGCTTTTTAGAAGAGTCTACTTCCGTGTTCACCACAACCATACTCGCCTAAATGTTGTACTATTTTATCCATTATTGCTTGAAACCAATGTCAGAGGCTCTCCACAGCAATACGTGCGAGATAATATAATTGCAGGGGGTAGTTCGGGTGGAAGCATTCAGGCGGTGATGTCAAGGTTTTTATATCCGGAGTGAGACCCTCCTGGCACTGTTTTGTCGAAACACCATTACAGCATCACTGGGCTGTGATTAGATGAAGCCATCATCTTTTAGTTTCACATAGCCGGATAGAATTAGGTGCAGACAACCTTTCTTTAGTGCTGACACAGCGCTGTGAGGTCTGGCCATGTGACACTTGCCTATAGTACTAATGGTGTGTGCAGTGGAGAGGAAAGAGGCGAATCTAATACTGTATCCAATTTACCAGGGCTCATAGATCCCCCGGCATGTAAGCATATCTCTCAATCCTGGACTAAAAATGCATTTTCTTGCTGCGTGCATGTGTCAAGGTCACTGCAGAGGAAACGCTTCGCCATGTTCTCAAGATAAAGATCGTTTCCACGTCATCGAGGGCTCGTTGAGATTTCTGCTGGCCCTCGCACCGCCGCACAATCTCTTTCTCTTTTTTTCAGGATTATACAATGTGGGAGGTGAAATCAGGCAACGGCAAGTATGTAAGACTTAAATGATTGTTGCGCAATCTGATGTCTGATGAGATGAAGTAGCAAGTTTCTCAGAAGAAACGTTAACATGCAGGATAGACGAGAGGAAAGACATGCTTTAGGTTTGGTTTAGGTTGGAGGCATCACTTTGTAGATTTTTTTTAGTTTGAAAACGATGTGTTTCATGAGAACAGTTGTTCAAAAACAAAGGGAAATAGTTCAGATACCGCCATCTGGTGGGCTCTGCAAAAATGACACTGCTTCATGAAGCTCTGTCCGACCATCACTAGGTGAAATCATATGAAAAGTGTGGGATAAATAATGTATGACTTATCAAGGATTAATGCAAATGATTAAAAAACAAATGTGTTTCCTCTTCATAATTTTTTTTTAATGAGTCGTAGTATAGAATAACACAATCTTAATTCAAAATCCATATGGCCGAATATCTCTATATCCAAATTAGTTAACTTAATATTTGGCACAAGTAATAAATAATAATTAACATTTGACCGAACACACATTAGAAAATACAAAGGTTAAATTATCGAAATGGAGGAACAACGAGATTTAATATATATTCTCTTAGCAAACGTTGTTGTAGTATTGAGGGGAAAAAAAAGTAGACAAGTGTTTATTTAAAATACATAAATTAAATCCTTTTTTAAGATTAAAAAGTGGTTCACTCATCAACAGCCTGGAACATGTACAAGTCATCTTCGAAATGTTAATGATTACTACGATGTTTTAATAATGATAAACACAAAGGGTCTCGGGATACATTTTTTAACTTTCCCTAACTACACTTTTAACATGATCCTGACACATGTTTACTTGATGTACTTATATTTTATATTGCAGATTGTTAGACCGTTTTTCATGTTTTTTATCTTTATTCTTGTTTTTTAATTCCCACAAACTAAACTAATCACTAAGAATAAATGATTGGATTTCCTCAATTTCAAAGGCAAACTCTAAATCTGAATCCTTTCAGAGTAACGTGGTTAATGGATGGGATGGATGGATGGACCAAGGGTTACTTCATTGAGGGGTTTAACCCCGGGTGAGAGCAGGAGTGCAAAGGGCCACACTTGTTACTCACATTCTGACCCGAGGTCAGCAAAGCTACCTACTGAGTTCACGAGTCAAATTCCACCTCTGCCTCATAAGCGGAGCTGCTGATTCATGTCCATGTTAATTAACCCCCAGACGGGAATCATTGAAACATAAATCCATCAAATAAAAAAAATAATTCTGCAGCTTCCATTTTTTACAACCTTCGTGAGGCTCTGCTATAAAATCTCCGCTCTTTCCTCTTTAACTGACCCACATAAATGGATTTAGATTAACATTGTCTGCAGTGAAAGGAACGGCTGCCTCTCGCAGCAAAGGACAGCGAGTTGTTTACCGTGCACACACACACACACACACACACACACACACACACACACACAGAGCGAGTGAGTCTCCCCGATGTGACAGCATTAGACCTTCCAGGCACAGCCGGGCTGAAAAAACAGAAAGTTCAACAGAGATGATCATGCAAATACACAGTCGGAAGGACAAGAAACACACACGAACACAGGCCGTAACCAGTTCAACAGATTGAAAAAATAAGTGAATATTTTGGGGTTTTTCCGGCAATTCCTGAAGCATGTGATGCAATTAAATGTTGTCATGGTAACTGTGAAAAGTGATTACATGCTGTGTGACTCAGTGTAACTGATATCTTACCTTTACCTATTTACAGCTTGGTGAATGCCATCCTCGCTTTCCCTGCCGCTTGTTTAGTCCACATTTAGAAAAGTCTAAAAAACAGTTTCCTTTTAGAAAATGTCTCAGCTGGCGGGGCATGCCTCTGCCAAGGGGTTATTTTCACTTCGCTAAATAAACATATACAACTAACAGCTGAACAGTGATGTTAGCATGCTAGTAGTGATGAGGCCTCATGAAGCTGTGTAGTGAAGACACTGTGTCATGATACTGATGATACATGATACATGATACCCTTTCTGCTTTATATTCTTTGGCTCTTATCTACTAATTTAATGACAACCGGTATCATTTTTAACATTAAAACATCTATTGGTCATAGAAAATATAGATACTGTATCATGATACAGTGTGTTACACACTACACAGCTGTTTCATGAAGCCTCATCAACACATCACTACACGGCAGGTTCCCATACTTCCCAGAAATGACAAACAAAGTGTTATTAAATATTTTTAAATCAAATTTCAGGATTTTATCACCATCAACATGTTATTTTGATTGTATGGTTTGATTTATGATGTTTATTTTGTGTGAACATCAGCCATACAAGTGATGAATCCTTCAAAACCTTCCGAAATCCAGATTCAATTTAAAAGGCAACTCTCCTGACTCACAAGTCTTCCTCAAGATAGAGTACATTTCTCATCATGAGTATAAAGTTCTCCTCCGTCTGAAATCTGAAAAAAGAGTGGAGTCCATTATGACTTAATAATGGCTTCACACGTCCAGCCAGCTGTAATAACACCCTGCTTTGTTTATACAACAACTCTCCTGGAGGTAGAGACTTCCTGGATTGATGACACTCGGTGACAAACCTCATGATTAACCAATAATAACAGATGGTGTGGTAATGGTAAACAAGATTTTAGCTCCAGAAAGTGTTTTCAGTGGGCAGGGCTTAAGTGTATTTTCTCATGTAAATATTTAAATGAAAATAGTTTTGTACAAACAGACACATACTGATGATACAAATAGAATCCAACATCTATTCAAGTTTTAAAAAAAATTAAGAAAAGTACCATTGGCTTCAGAGCTGAGCTCCCCAAACTTTTTTTGGCAACACAACCAGATTAATATAGGGATTATTTTCATTGACCTGCCTTAAGATCAAGACTGAAAATAAAATAGCATGATGGGGGAAAAAAACAATATAATGTGCATGAAAAATACGTCTAAATCCATAATGCTGACTCAAGATGGTCTCACGTAGAGTTGTTTCTTAACTTTATAGGCTCATTTTTAAAGCGTCATAGTCACAAGATAAAGCTACTTCGCAGAGAGTCCAGAACATTTCGGGAATTAATAATCAATACAACATCAACGATACAATATTTTTCTATCGAGGACCGCTGCTTTGAAAAAAGAATGGAAAGATGGTTTAGAAGGAAAGTGACGTTTTGAAAAGTAGATTGAAGGGCTGTAGATGCAGAAAACTCTCATGAGTCACGTATGAAGGCAGAGGAAGTTTGTGGCGTCGGAGGTGACGAGTTGTCTCGGTCACAGCGTGGTGCCTGACAACCTCTCTTCACTCCACACTCTTCAAAAATGGACGTTTTGTCAGCTCGGCTCACGACGCTGCCAACAGGACTGTTAAAAGAGCCTGTGTCGCCTTGTGG
Source organism: Callionymus lyra (assembly GCF_982586985.1). Classification (NCBI taxonomy): domain Eukaryota; kingdom Metazoa; phylum Chordata; class Actinopteri; order Syngnathiformes; family Callionymidae; genus Callionymus; species Callionymus lyra. Next base: position 20,434,932 of record NC_141825.1, on the reverse strand, counting down.
GAACAACCGGTTCCCTTCTCCCCTTGCAACGCTCGACGTGTTCGCTTTTTAATGCATTATGTAAACACGGTTACGTAACCAGCAATTCCCTTTAACCTGAAATGTGCGCACTCGTCCAAACGAGTGTTTAGCTCAATGACTCTGGAGGGGAAGCTTGTGTGCGAGCAGGTGATGCGTGAGGGGTGACTCCACTTTCACACCTTTGCGGGTTGGAAACGCTGGCCGGTGTTTGAAGAGGTGGGGCCGACAGCAGGAAGTGCCAGTGTGAAGCTTCTGCTTGTTCTGGCGGCCGCTGAGCCTCCCTGACAGCCGGCCACTTAACTCGGCGACCTGCATCGCCGCACAAGGTTGAGGCTAATCAGCCAACGAAGGCAGGTTCTGATCAGCGGGGTCACTGTAAAGACGCCAGTGCACATAAACGCCTCGTCCAGCTCCGCCAAATCCTGATCATAGTGCACAGACAACATCCATATTAGGCGGAAAAATTATAGATAACGCTCTTTCAAGGGAGCTACACTGTGCAGCCAAGTAGAACCATCTGTCTGTCCGTCTGTCCGTTCGTCTGTTCGTCTGTCTGTCCCTCTGTCTACCCGTCTATCCATCTTTCAGTCTACCTGTCTGTCCCATATCATCTATCTGTCTAAACGTCTACTCGTCATCTATCAGTCTACCCGTCTGTCCCATATCCATTTATCAGTCTAGCTGTCTGTCCCATATCATCTATCTGTCTACCCGTCTATCTGTCTGTCCATCTACCCGTCTGTCCCATATCAATGTATCAGTCTACCCGTCTGTCCCATATCCATCTATCAGTCTACCCGTCTGTCCTATATCATCTATCTGTCTACCCGTCTATCTGTCTGTCCATCTACCCGTCTGTCCCATATCAATGTATCAGTCTACCCGTCTGTCCCATATCATCTATCTGTCTAAACGTCTACCCGTCATCTATCAGTCTACCCGTCTATCTGTCTGTCCATCTACCCGTCTGTCCCATATCAATGTATCAGTCTACCCGTCTGTCCCATATCCATCTATCAGTCTACCCGTCTGTCCCATATCATCTATCTGTCTAAACGTCTACCCTTCATCTATCAGTCTACCCGTCTATCTGTCTGTCCATCTACCCGTCTGTCCCATATCAATGTATCAGTCTACCCGTCTGTCCCATATCCATCTATCAGTCTACCCGTCTGTCCCATATCATCTATCTGTCTAAACGTCTACCCGTCATCTATCTGTCTACCCGTCTATCTGTCTGTCCATCTACCCGTCTGTCCCATATCAATGTATCAGTCTACCCGTCTGTCCCATATCCATCTATCAGTCTACCCGTCTGTCCCATATCCATTTATCAGTCTAGCTGTCTGTCCCATATCATCTATCTGTCTACCCGTCTATCTGTCTGTCCATCTACCCGTCTGTCCCATATCAATGTATCAGTCTACCCGTCTGTCCCATATCCATCTATCAATCTACCCGTCTGTCATATATCAATGTATCAGTCTACCCGTCTGTCCCATATCCATCTATCAGTCTACCCGTCTGTCCCATATCCATCTATCAGTCTACCCGTCTGTCCCATATCATCTATCTGTCTAAACGTCTACCCGTCATCTATCAGTCTACCCGTCTGTCCCATATCCATTTATCAGTCTAGCTGTCTGTCCCATATCATCTATCTGTCTACCCGTCTATCTGTCTGTCCATCTACCCGTCTGTCCCATATCAATGTATCAGTCTACCCGTCTGTCCCATATCCATTTATCAGTCTAGCTGTCTGTCCCATATCATCTATCTGTCTACCCGTCTATCTGTCTGTCCATCTACCCGTCTGTCCCATATCAATGTATCAGTCTACCCGTCTGTCCCATATCCATCTATCAGTCTACCCGTCTGTCCTATATCAATGTATCAGTCTACCCGTCTATCTGTCTGTCCATCTACCCGTCTGTCCCATATCAATGTATCAGTCCACCCGTCTGTCCCATATCCATCTATCAGTCTACCCGTCTGTCCCATATCCATCTATCAGTCTACCCGTCTGTCCCATATCCATTTATCAGTCTAGCTGTCTGTCCCATATCATCTATCTGTCTACCCGTCTATCTGTCTGTCCATCTACCCGTCTGTCCCATATCAATATATCAGTCTACCCGTCTGTCCTATATCATCTATCTGTCTACCCGTCTACCCGTCTGTCCCATATCCATCTACCCGTCTACCCGTCTGTCCCATATCCATCTATCAGTCTACCCATCTGTCCTATATCCATCTGTCTACCCGTCTATCCTTCTGTCCGTCCGTCTGTCCGTCTATCCATCTATCTGTCTACCCGTCTGTCTATCCACCTGTCCGTCTATCCATCTATCCGTCTACCCGTATATCCGTCTATCCATCTATCTGTCTACCCGTCTGTCCCATATTCATCTATCCATCTGTCCGTCTGTCCGTCTATCCGTCTATCCATCTATCTGTCTACCCGTCTGTCCCATATTCATCTGTCCATCTGTCCGTCTGTCCGTCTATCCATCAATCTGTCTACCCGTCTGTCCCATATCCATCTATCCATCTACCCGTCTATCCGTCTGTCCGTTCGTCTGTTTGTCTATCCATCTATCTGTCTACCCGTCTGTCCGTCTATCCATCTATCAGTCTACCCGTCTATCTGTCTGTCCGTCCGTCTGTCCGTCTATCCATCTATCTGTCTACCCGTCTATCCTATCTGTCTGTCTAATGAAATTCTTAAATATATTGTAAAAGGAGATAAATATCACTTTGTGTCACACGTAACACTGTTTTTTAGTGAATAAATAAATAGTTTAAAAATGTTATGAGAAAGCCACAATTACATTATTATTATTGTGTTAATTATATAGTATAATTATAGTTTTCAACGTTAATAAAGAGAAACAGGAAATAAAGGTTTCATATTTTTATTGTATTATTATTTATTTATATGTTTACACAAAAAGGAATCAGAACAAATACATTTATTTTAAAAAACAACAATGTTCTGTGTGTGTCCTAAGGGAGGGCCAGGTAAATATAGTGAAGCGCCACATTTGGCTTTTGGACCATGGATTGTTAAAGCTCAGATTTATGTTTCCTCTTTTGTCAAGCCCTGTTCAAACCTCAGGAAATAAGAAAACCTATAAAAAGTTAATTGAATTTTTTTTAAAGGTAATATTTAAACATCTTGTTCTTTTTATTGTTCCTTTTGACATACAATTACAAGTCAATCTCTTCAGACAAAAATTATGAAAACAATAAAAAAAAAAGCAGATAAAGAGTTAATATCTATACATTTCCTGTGGTTTTCTTGATAATCTTGGGAATAACTCAAGTTCTTACATCATTATCCAGGACAAAAGTACTGTTAGAAAAAGTGCTTTTGGGCATTCCATGTTTTCCTTTTTGTACAGGTGATATTTCTTCATTGAAGAAAACAAGTCTGTTTTTATAGTTTTCAGGACTTGATCTTGGTAAGTCCCTGATGCCGGCAGAAAAGATGTTAACATGAGTTTTATCAAAAAGGGGCTTTTAAGAGGCTCTTTCAATTTCTATCTCCACTCCGACCATCTGCCATCACAAATTTATGAAACCCATATCATTTTTTTTCCCATCTCCCCAGCAGAGCTGTACCTCAAATGACCCGCATCTCAGACCCCTCACAGCAAAAGAAAGTGAGACGTCATGGTCCGAGAAACTTTTGTGTGGCACAGAGGGATGTCACAAAATAGTCCACTTTCTCTTCTCTCCATGGTAGTGGGTGTGTGGCACTTTTCCCAGAGCGAGTGGATATGGATGAAGAGGCCATGATGAAGTGTGTAAGTGACAGGGAGGAGATTTGATTTGAACTATTAAGCCACTCAGGGTAGGAGACGCATAGAGGAAGGGCACTTAAGAGACCAACTGTCTTTTCTGAAGATGTTATTTAAAGTGAAGCAGGAGTGAGCGTTCGTTGCTCATCTCAACGTCTGAGGAAAAGTTTATATCAAGACATCTTCCATGATGTCCTGGATTCACTTAGATTAACATTCTACAGCACAACATATTCCCCGATAATATATTCAAAGTTCTTCTTCGCTCATGTCTTTTGAAACACTTGCTGAAAGAAGCAGCAAAACTAACTTTCCATCTCATTAGTTCAATCCGACACTGTGAGCAGAGTTAGCTTTGGTGGAGGATTTTAAATATACAGCTACCACTATTGTTGCCCAATTTATATATAAATAAAAAATAGAAGGTCTGTCTTAGTGTGTGTCCTGTCCTGATCTTTATGTCTTATGTTAGACTCCTTAACTGCTTAATGAAATTGCTTGAATAAATGTCACGTACTTTGCAACTTGATCAGGTAAATGGTGCAAAAGGTAGTCATAGGACCCTCGTATTAAAATAGTAGTTCAATTGAATTGCATATAATACATCACAAATATGTTCAGAATTTCAACTTTTTACTTGTAAGCTGGCGGAAAGTGGGGCAGAAGATCAAAACACATTTTTAAACCAGAATGTATTCATACTAAGAAGGAGATTTGAGCAGAAGTCCCCCCTGACAGTTCAAATAGGTATGATTTCAATCAAAACCCATTTTAAAAAAAATGATTACAATCATTTCTGCTCCTTTAAGCCATTGTGATGTCGATACTTCACCTGGAGTACTCCCTTCTCTCCTTTCACTTTCTCTCAGTCATTTTTTGGTTTAAAATGATTGCACTGTATATGAGCTCTTAGAAATTCGTCGATCAAGTCTGCCTTTAGGATCTGTCTCAACAAGGTTCAGTGTGAAGTCCTTTAACCTCCCGATCAAAGATGTCATTGATTCACTCGGAAACTCTGGCTCTTGTGCTTGTAGATGTGACGGACTGTTGGCTCGTCACTCGTCGCCACCGAAGACAAGCATTTCCTTTACACTGCTTAACAAATGGTTGAATTCAGGTATTATCTCGACTGAGCTGAGGTCTAAGGCTAAACGCAGTTTTGCATCAACAAAGTTTATTCATCTGCTATAACCATGTCGTTATCTTGAATAATTATGTGCTAATTCCATTTGTTCGAGATACGTCAATGGTTAGAATGTTCAACCTTTGACAATGAATGGAAAAAAACACTTCTAGCACTTGTACTTTGTCAAAAGAAAAATCCTTCCATCCATTGACTGAGGGTGAGAAGCAGATTGTAGCAATTACTCTGAGTGTAGTGTAGCCAAGAGCAGAATCTTAAACACACTCAACCTTTCCTGGAACCTAAAATGACACATTTAAGGGGCTAAAATAATCTTAGTTCACCCTGTCAAGCAGGGCCGGGTCTAGGCAGGGGCAAGAGGGGGCCTGGCCCCCTCAAATAAATGTTGTGCCCCCTCAAACTTACATGTAAGTAAGTAAGTAACAGCACAATGCCCCCTCAAGATTTGTGGCTGCACCCTTATTCATACATGCCTGTCTAGACCCGGCCCTGCTGTCAAGTCATTTCTTACTCCGACACAAAACCACCAGGTTGTCACTACTGAAGTATTAAAGGAGAAATTGTTCCAGCAGTTATCAAACATAAAAAAAGTAAGTAAGTAAGTAATATTTATTTATATAGCGCTTTTCTAGACCAGGGTCACAAAGCGCTTAAACAATCAAAACAATACTCAAAAAAGTATATACTTTAAAGATCAAGATAATACTGAGAACAACACAGGAGTTCCAGAAAATCAAGGAAAAGCCTGAACAAATAGAAACGTCTTAAGATGTTTCTTAAAGGAGTCAGTAGATCCATCAAGCGCAAAGAGAGAGGAAGATTGTTCCAAAGCTTAGGAGCAACAGCCTGAAAAGATTTCTCTCCTCTGGTACTGAGTCGTGTGCGAGGAACCATAAGTAGATTCTGATCCACAGACCTCAGAGCCCGAGCTGGGGTGTAAGGCTGGATCAGATCAGTGATGTAAGGAGGAGCCTGACAATGAATAGCTCTGAAAGTAAGAACCAGAATTTTAAAGTTGATCCTGAAAGAAACTGGAAGCCAGTGAAGAGTTTTAAGGACCGGAGAAATGTGAGTTCTTCTACTAGAGCGGGTCAGAATTCTCGCTGCAGAGTTCTGAATCAACTGCAGACGAGACAGATCCTTCTTGTTAAGACATGAAAACAAACTGTTACAATAGTCCAGACGAGAAGAAACAAACGCATGGATTACAAGCTCCAGATCATGTTCCGACAACATTTTCCTAAGTTTAGAGATTTTTCTCCGTTGAAGGAAACAGTTTCTGGTCAGTTTTCTGCAGTGTCGAACAAGAGACATGTCTTTATCAAATACAACACCCAGGTTTCTCAGGCTCAGTTTGACAGACCGACCTAAGTCACCCAAGTACTGACTCAACCCTGGAATCTTATTATCAGGAGCAATCACCAGAGTTTCAGTTTTGTCCACATTTAGCTGTAGAGTGTTTTCACTCAGCCATTGTTGATTGATTTCTAGGAAACAATTGACTAAGCTGTTCAGCCTTTGGGGCTTAGTTGGATCAAAAGAGCAGTAAAGCTGTATGTCATCAGCAAAAATGTGATAAGAAACATCTGGAAATCTCTGAATGATTTTACCGAGGGGAATCAAGTACAGCAAAAACAATAAAGGACCCAGAACAGAACCTTGAGGGACTCCACACAACAGATCTGCCGATTCAGACCTCATTTGATTGGCAGATACACTAAAACTGCGCCCAGAAAGGTAAGATGAGAACCATTCTAACACAGACCCAGACAGTCCCACTTCATCCCTCAGTCTTCTCAGCAGGATCTGGTGATCAACTGTGTCAAAGGCTGAGGACAGATCCAAAAGAACCAGAAAAGTGAATTTACCAGAGTCAGCCGACATCATGATGTCACTGGACACCTTCAATAAAGCTGTCTCCGTAGAGTGATGTTTACGGAAGCCAGACTGAAACTTCTCATGGATGTCGCTCTGATCCAGGAACAAAGACAGCTGCTCAGACACCACCTTCTCCAAGATCTTGGACAAGAAAGGGAGCTTAGAAATAGGCCTGAAATTACTGAGGTCAGTCGGGTCTAAGCCTGGCTTTTTGAGCAGAGGCTCCACAATGGCATGTTTAAATGCATTTGGAAAAACCCCTGTGGAAAGGGAGAGGTTCACCATATTGGTACCCCAGGGGCCAATTACATCAAATACTAGATAAAAAGCCTACAAGGAAGGACGTCATCTGAGCAAGAGGAGGGTGTCATCTTGTTCACTAGAGCTGAAATATCACCCAAAGATACAGCAGTGAAGGAGGACCAATGCAAGCTGGCCAATTATTCAACCAATTGCCATATTTTACGGACTGTAAGACACAACGGATTTTAAGGAGCAATAAGACCAGTGCATCTTCCTAGACAAGGAATATTTGTTTTGACCAACGTTACATTATTCAAGAGCATATACTTGAGGATCCTAAGGGTTTGACTCTCGGAGTAATACAATAACACCTCTCGGAGTAATACCGCAACGCCTCTCGGAGCAATACCATAACACCTCTCGGAGTAATATCGCAATGCCTCTTAGAGCAATACCGCAACACCTCTCGGAGTAATACCGCAACGCCTCTCAGAGCAATACCGCAACACCTCTCGGACTAATACCGCTACACCTCTCAAAGTAATACCACAACGCCTCTCGGTGTAATACCACAACACCTCTCGGAGTAATACCGCAATGCCTCTTAGAGCAATACCGCAACACCTCTCGGAGTAATACCGCAATGCCTCTCAGAGCATTACCGCAACACCTCTCGGACTAATACCGCAACACCTCTCGAAGTAATACCACAACGCCTCTCGGTGTAATACCACAACACCTCTCGGAGTAATACCAACCCCCTTCGTAGTAATACCGCAACGCCTCTCGGCGCAATACCATTACACCTCTCGGAGTAATACCGCAACGCCTCTCAGAGCAATACCGCAACACCTCTCGGAGTAATACCGCAACACGTCTCGGAGTAATACCGCAACATCTCTTGGAGTAATACCATAACACCTCTCGGAGTAATACCACAACGCCTCTCAGAGCAATACCATAACACCTCTCGGAGTAATACCGCAACACCTCTTAGAGCAATACCGCAACACCTCTCGGAGTAATACTGCAACACCTCTCGGAATAATACCGCAACACCTCATAGAGCAATACCGCAACACCTCTCGGAGTAATACTGCATCACATCTCGGAGTAATACCGCAACACCTCTCGGAGTAATACCGCAACGCCTCTCGGAGTAATACCGCAACACCTCTCGGATTAATACCGCAACACCTCTCGGAGTAATACCGCAACGCCTCTCAAAGCAATACCATAACACCTCTCGGAGTAATACCGCAACACCTCTCGGAGTAATACCGCAACACCTCTCGGATTAATCCCATACACCTCTCGGAGTAATACCACAACGCTTCTCGGAGTAATACCACAACGCTTCTTGGAGTAATACCGCAACACCTCTCGGAGTAATACCGCAACACCTCTCGGAGTAATTACGCAACGCCTGTCGGGGAAATACCCCAATGGCTTTCTGAGTAATACCACAACAGCTCTCTGAGTATTACCACAACACATCTCTGAGTAATACCACAACCACTCTCAGATTAATACCGCAACACCTCTTGGAGAGAAATTCAGGTGCAATTTGTAATCAGAGATTTACTGTATATTTATTGTTTTGAGACACGTTGACATTTGTTTCTCTTGCTCGATGTCATGGGAGACAGGAGCTGATTATGACTGACTTTATGGTTCACCTGAAAACTGCACCAGACCAAATACGGAAATAATCATACTTCTGGCAACACTGCACACAAGATTCCTAAAAAACATGCAACTGCTTTTCTTGTTATCTTTAACAAAGATCAACAAACTATCACTGAAGCAGAAGAGCAAAGTGTTTCTTGGTGCCAGCTGCAAATGAGAATAATTTAATTGTGCGGAACGTTCTGTTTTCTTCTTGTGTTCTATGAACCGTACTCAAGACGAGGACTGAATGAAAGATTGTTCTTGACTCAGTTCAGGCGTTTTTTTCTTTGTTTGTAAACAGCACTAAAAAGTAAAGATGGGATTTGGGTTTCAGAATGTTTTTACAGCTTTGGCCTCCACTTAAATGTCTTGTCAATGCTGCTGCTCAAGTGTCAAACTCCATCAAGAACTAGTTAAAAAGTGGTTTGTTGATGAACTTCCCCCTTTGCCTGGTCAATGTTTATTGAATCTCAAGAGGCTTTTTACCTCCTTTGCTGACTGTAGCACTTATCTTAAAACCTGGAAGGAACCTTAACACTTAAAGGTCAGTTATGTTTGCCTTGCTTTATGCTTACAAAAATAAACAACCAATGTTATTTCTTATAAAATGTGTTTTAGAGTTGGTAGGTTTTTGACTGAATGTAACTGACATTTTACAAAATGTCTGCTTAATGCGAAAGTTTTATTCCCAATCAGAGTTGTTTGTTTTAACCCCCAGATAACAACAGCATGATTCATGATTTCATTCTGTTTTTATGAAGTGAAATAAAGTCCCTGGGGGATGTATGTGTCGTCTCAAGTTTTCCCGTATCTTGCTTTTGAGAGTCAAATTACCTGCAATGCAGTCATATATATGGCCATGAATTTATCTATCATCTTGGCTTTTTCCCTGTGCTGAGGTTGACACCTGAGTCTTGAGGGGACGGACATGTCGGTGCCAGCTGAGTAATGAGTATCCTCTGGGTCTGGACCGGAGCCCTGCTCTGCATTAAGCCTGCACGAGGAGGCCACACTAAATTGAGGTTCTGGCATGGAGCTCTCATCCGTACTGTAATCACAGCTCGGCTCTACATGCACAATGTGCTGCGCTCAGATTTCTCTTATCAGAGAAAGACATAGTCCAGAGGGCAGTCAGCTCAATCCCGTCCATTAATCTTCCCATGTGGACAAGAGCTCAATCTCTAGTGAGACACTTGTATACCGTGATCCTTCTGACACGGGCCTGATAATTTTAGCCAAATCCTCCGTCTGGTATTTCCTTTCATGCGCTCGTCGCCGAGACAGTGCTCGGATAAGATCTTAGTTTAAATCTCTCCTTTATTATATAATTTACTCCTTTATTCCTCCACTATCTACAGCAATCTAGATTAAGGTCACAATACTTGAATGGTTTAGAGTCTTTACAGTCTTCTGTAAGTGTTTTCTTTGCGTGGACTTTTTTCAAGTGTTGTGCAATGATAGAAACCATATGAGGGTTTTTTTTTCCAAAAAAAGCTACAATTTAAGTGGTATTGTACCTTTAACCAGGCTTATAGTCCAGCCTTGGGATGAGTTGTGACCTTTAAGTAAACTTCCTACATCAGTCTCAGAGTGTATTGCTTGCAATAAGTACAGAAATACGACTCAAAGATATTAAAGATACACCATTTGGAAACTAGTATCTCATTGAAATGTTACTCTTCAGGGGATTGTGTCTTACATGAAGAGTGACAAGATGTTTGACTAAAAATTTGAAAAAATCTAGATGGTGAATGAGTTTTTGCAGTTGTCAGAAAACAGACATTTTATTCTTAGACAAGTTTGTTAAATGAGATGCCAGACATTTTTTCCTTCACTTTGGTTTCTGATTACCTGAAATGAATTTTTACATAGTTAATATACTGTATTTAAAAATGATTGCATTTATCTATCTTTACAGTGTCGTGAAAACTGAAGCGTCTCAACCCTTATCTACCTGAAAGAAGTCCCTGTTAATGAAACTTCAAATAAATAACATGAAACATTTATATTTAAAAAAAGAAACCTACGGAGATTCTGTCACTTCCTGGTCTGATGACACTACGTGATTGGCTGACATTTGTCATTGCAAATAGATCAGTGTTTACTTATCAATACAAAAAGTATTTAACACAGAGCTTTTTTTTTTTTAACAAAAAAATGTATTGAGCAGTGTCATTTTCACACTTTGGGAATCTGTCTAGTCTGTCTACTCTTGACAACGCAGATTTCTATTCTAGTATACATGTCAACGCACTCATTTAAGTAGAGTCAATATTCAGCATGTACATAAAATTTGAATTATGTGACGTCACCACTAGATGGCAGCTGGACGAATTTCTTACATAAACCGTAAAGTATCATGATGGATGGTACTTATCAAGTGCACTGCTTTACAGTACAATGTCAGACAGTGCACTTACTTCAGCAGTGCTCAAATTTGGACAGGGTAGTACTATCTCAAATCAAACACTGCTGCTACAAACTAACCCGAAATAACTCGACAGCTTCTTCTTTTACTACTTTTAAACGGTGCGTTTTTCGCCAATTGAATAAGTTCTTCAGTTGTGTTTTATAGTCTTATCATCGTTGTTGTGTTGTTTTGTGGTAAATGAGTGTTTTCTCATACATTTACGCCGGTATCTGCTCTGAAGACGCATCGTCAGTGATGTAGCTTCGGTTTAGCGTCATCTACGTCACAAAGATAGCGGAAGTTAAGGGTGGAAAGTGTCCATCGATCCAAACTCAATACTCAATTTTCTGGTCGTTTCAGTGTGCCAATTGAGCACATAGCACACTACATCTTCACTTCTCAATGTGGATTCGCTTGTGTACTCAAAATATTAAGTGTGAAAGTAAACTATTTGGGACACATTGGTGTTGTTGTCTACTAGGAAAATGTATGTCCAGATCTTACCTGGGTAAATATTTGATCAAAATATAACAGAAATCATACAGTCGACCAAAACATTGCTAAACCATTTCAAGAAATAAGAGTCACAACTTTATTAAACAATCTTTGAAAATGGAGTACAAGCTAGCAGGTGGTTTTAACCTCCTCTGTTGTATATTAGTGTCAAATATTGCATCTAGAAACGAAGTGAGGATAGAAGCGGTTTCCAATGAAACATCAACAAATATTCACATTAGATCAATTGTGAGCTGCAGGTAAAGCATCACGATAAATATAAACTGCACTTGTTGTCGAGATCGTAATAGAAAAGAAACTCAAAATCATTTAAATAATTGTCTGTTAAGACAAACGAGCCATCGACTTTATAAATTTCCACAAACGCTGCGTGTTAACAAAGAACAATTTAGTTCAGTGAAACGATTCATTTATGTGAAGCATAAGTACATTTACACACTTTGCCATTCTAGTACTGCTGACACGACAGAAAATGAAAATGTATTGTTTGGTATCGTCTTCCTAATCCACTGGTAATTTATTTTGGGATTACATCTCATTTATTATAGAGCGTCTTGAATAAGAAATTCATTCCCGACGACATCTTTGGCTGAGTAATCAATTCCTCTGCATCAGATCAGCGTCACGTTGCGCGTCCTTCCACATTTGTTTTAGTAAGCAAGCCCAGCATGCCTTGCAGCAGTGTGTGCCCCCTCAGATGCTCCAGTATAGTAGCCAAAATAAAAAAACAAAAAACAAGAATGAGCCATCAGGGTGGAACAGTTTGTGTTTTCCATTATATTTCAGTCACTTCAGTGCCGTTTGGAAGCCATTATTCAAAATAGCCTGTTTCCTGAAAGAGATCGCGCAAGTGTTTTGTTTTATTTTAAAACATTTTGATTGGGCTGTCAGAATCACTAAAGTCAATCCTGTCGGCACCATTTAAATATATTTTCCTGCCGCTGTAGTATATTGCTCCTGGGATTCATCCTTCAAATCCAATGTAGGATCATAAAGGTGCGTCTTTAGAGATATTTCGGTGGAAAGATGGAGGTTCTGTCGTGAAGGAGATGATAAAGACTTGTCGTGACCCGTCACTTCCTCGTTTGTCTCCCAAGTCTAGACCCCCTCCCGGGCGGGGTCGGGCATGTCATCCGTGACGTTGGCGATCAAAAACCCTCCGTGTGTCTTTGTCACGCCAGGAGCTCATCGCGATCTAGAAAAAGAGTTTTCATACGACATCAGCGAGCGTGGCCATGTGACAGAGCACAGAGCCGGAGATCAGTCTATTCCAGGAAGCGTCACAGACGTATAAGCCCAGAAGCTTCTTTAATAGTGTGTATCACACGTCCATTAAATCTGCAGCTCTGTGTGTGTCGGCTTTACTGTGGTTCCTGGAGACGATCGCAGTAAAGATCGGATCATAAAGACAGCATTGAAGACTTCAGTTGCAATGAATCACAAGATATCAGTTACAGTATTTCCACTAACATTAAGTATTGGTATTATATACATTTGTATTTTTGGTAGGGGATCTTCTACTTTTTTCTTTGTCTTTTTTATCATCGTCATCATTATCATTATCATTGTCATGGTTCTACAAATTGCACTTTTTCTGCCTCTTCTATCTAATACAGCCTCCAATTTCATTTTTTTTCTACAATGTCTATCTGTTCTTCTTTTACATTTTCTCCTTTTTTTCTTCAAAAACTTCTACTTCTACACCTTTCACTCATTCAAAAACGTCTACTTCTAAATCCTCTACTTCTATTTTTGCTTCTTTTTCTACGATTATAATTATTCTCCAACTTCTACCTCTTATTTTTCTCCAACTTCTTCTACTTCTTCAACTTCTACCCCCCTGTTCTTTTTCATCATCTACAACTTATTCCTTTCTTTTTATACCTCTTTTACACCTCTACTTCTGTTTTTCTTTTCTAAAACGTCTACCTCTTCTTTTACAACATCAACCTTCTAATTTGAATCTACAACCTCTACATTTTTTCTTCTTCTTCTTCTCCCACTCCAGCTTTTTCCTATTTTTTTTGGTCATCTTCTTAATAGCGTTTAGCTATATCCCCACTTTATTTTTTCCTTATTATGTTCTTTTTTCCCTTCTCTTCAATCATCATCAACATCTTCTTCTCCTTTCCATCTTCTCCCCTTTTTTTTCCTCATCTTTTTTTTATTACTCTGCATTATGGTCCACTCCGTTTTCTCCTGAAGCAGTTTTTCCTCCTCATTCCTCTCTATCCAATACCAATGAAAACCATTAGCCACCTGAACCTGCTTTCTCTTAATCCAGAGAAGAAACAGTTGTGCTGAACTTCACCGTGATGACAAAGCTAGCAAAGATCTGTCTCTCTCCGGCTGCTCGACCTTGTCTTTAAGTTCACCACCCAGAGCTCAGAACCATAGGTGAGGCTAAGATCTACTGATTAAAGCCGTAAATCAGGCCATCATAAATAATTCAGTCTTCTTTCCACTTGTTTGGAAACTGTAAAGGAAGTCTTTGATGTAACACGTTTTCCTAAGAAATGAAGATTAAGGTGAGTCATATTTTTGCAGCAGTTTGATAGAGTTATCAAAATCTGTAGCAGTTTTTCATTTGCTTGTAAAAAAAAAAAAAGGTGAACCTGATACTTTAATATCCTGTATTATGAATATCACCATAATTCCTGAATAAAGCAGAAACATTGTGGTATTTCAGGGTTGAATTATAAGCACGGCGACCTTTAGCTTCAAAACTATTTGTTCTCGTGTCTCTTAAAAAACAGGAATAACTACTGGGTCCTTGTACAAGGCAGATGTCTAAAAAGGCTTCAAACTATTTTAATCGACTGCACAACATGTTGCTCGGAGCTCGGTGTGGCAAATATGCCCAAATAAGAACACACACCTCTCCTCACGTGCTCGCTCACTTCTGTTGTTTCTTCATCTGTGCCGAACCTGTTCTATCACTGTGGAGACTCAGCGGAGCCGGAAAGATATCAAACACTTGGTAAAAAAAAAAAAGACAGTGCAGGTCACTTGGATTCCACCCCCGACACACACAAACAGATGCACAAACAAGAGCACATGACACGACAGCCTGCTTTGTCACTTATCGTAAAGGTCGCGGAGTGTGACGCCGCCTCGCATCAGCCCAGATGATATTCTTTCAGTCTTTTCCAATTAGCTTCCACAGACTGTTAGGTAAACACAGCAGTCTGTCTCAGGAAGGGCAAATCAACATGTCATTACAATATTCAAAAGTTAAAATGATTAAAAATGGACGTCTAATTAGTTTGGAAAGTGAGGCTGGATGTTTTTGACGGGCACGAGCGACGACACATCTGAAGTCTCTGCGCTATTGATTTCTTCAGTTGAATTCTTGTTTACAGATAATGAGAAGTGATCCCCTTGGAAATGTCATATTTCTCGCGCTGGTCTGACGACACTTGATATAATGGTGAATATCAACATGTTTTTCAACCTTCTTGGAAAAGCTTCCACCTCGATTTAATGCAGATCCAACCTTTTCTGACCAGTGTCTCAGTGAAAAACGACACATTGTGCAACACAAACAATATGTTCAAGTCACAAGCATTTCCTATTTTAGCTAGTATTTGACTGTTAGCGTAGCTTACATGCATTATTTGTAACGTAAACAGTGTATATTCTTAAGATTAGAGTCACTAACTTTTTGTTTAATCCAAAAACAAATGTGTGGATATATATAGGAAAAGGTTTGTTGATTTATGTTTATCATAACTCGATCTTGGACTCTAGTATATCTTCAGTATGTGTCTGTTTGTACAAAACTCTCTTTACATTAATATATATAGACATTAGAAAATGATATTAAGCCCCGCCCACTTACGATAACCACACCCACTCTTCTGTGATTGTTCAAACATAAAGGTTTGTCACCACGCGTCATCAATCCCGGAAGTTTTTGTCGCCAAGGGACTCGTTGTATAAACAAAGCGGGTGTGATTACAGTTGGCTGGAGGAGGAGTAAAGTCATAATTACGTCAAAATGGACTCCCCTCTCGTAACCTCTCGTTCGCTGAGATTTCAGACTGGGGAGAACTTTATAAAGTAATTAATTCAAAACATGGTCATGATGAGGGACTTACTGCATGTTGGAGATTGGTAAGTAGTATGTTATCTTGTGTAAATGTCTCCAACGATGTCTTGACCTAGATATTTGTATTTAGTGTTTTTCTAAAAATAAATGGCACCTGTTCCATTGAATCAATTGACAAAAGTTCCTTATTGAGGAACTTTTTGAGTAGTTTGGTCTTGTCTTGGTCTTTATCTGCCACACCTGGTCTCGGGCCATAAAAGTAATTAAAATGTCTCCAAGCGTAATGGACTGTTATTACTTATCCACTGCTTTATTTGATGCTTGTAAACATTGACAACTCCGAAGAGATGAACTAACAGAGAAGAATGTCATCTTTATTCTATTGATATAGGAAAGTCTTGCTCTTTTTTGTCTTGTAAATCTTCTTGGTTTACGCTATTGGCTAAAATCTATTGTATTATAAAACATTTGCGAACAAGCTTCGTTCAATTTTACAATAGAATATGATACAGGTAGTAATTTTTCTTGCATTTAAAAAAGAAATCTGATTACAAAATGATTATTGCCTAAGTTTAAGATATACAGAAAGAAAGGAACAAAAAAATATATTTTCAGGGCGAGGCTACGGTCATATTTTGTTTTGTTTTTTTATTGTCCAAACATGTGCAGTTGCAGGTGTTGCTGGTGTTTATTTTGAATCATCTCCCTCCAGTGTCCAAAATTTCTTTAATTATTAACAGTCCGACTCGGCCAACAACAAACAGCAGAACAAATCATTTTTATTAACCTCCGTAGAACAAATGAATCATACAAGCTACACGTAGTTCCTGCAGTAAAATGAAACAGTTTTCCTTCCGTCATGTTAGAGAAATGCTTGAGAAACATTAGCAAAGATGTTTGTAAAAACAATGCTCTGGACTGAAGCTGTGATCGACTGCAGCCCATCACAACCCTGGAGCCTTGAAAAATACCTGAGGAATAGATCGATGTTTTGTTGAAACATACATGGAATTTTCGAGGTGCAGAATGCAGTCCAGGAATTTGTTAATAAAACCTCTTCATAGTCACAGCTAACAAAGAATGAACGGTAAGAAGAAGAACGGCTGGGAATGCAATGGAAGTCTTAAGAAGATATCAACTAGTAATAGTTAAAATCATTTTAAAGTATTTTAGGAGGTACTGTTAGTAAGGTGCTGCCACAGCCTCTAGTCTATCCTGCACTGCTACTATATTCTCCAACAAAATACAATCTTCTGTTAGGAGACATCCTTCATTACCGTCTGAAATAACCCTGCCAACCTCTCGGTGAAATAACCCTTCCCAGCGCCTACATCTGTCTCTGGAAACTCTCATGACAGTAGACTTGAACAGTTTCTACTGGATTTTGACACGAGATCATGACCAGATGAGCGCTTTGTGCCAGCAAAAAAAAACCACTTCATGTTGTCAGGGAGCTTCAACTTGACACCAAATACCAATCTCTGAGGTCACAGTTTCTTGAATTTTTTTCTTGGATGTTTAATAGGGAATTCAAATTAGTTTTTAAAACATTGGTTCTTATAACTGCTGCATTGTGGAACATGTTCTTTAGTTTGTCTGTGGGCCATCACAATGTTAATTGTTAATTTGTGGCAGGTCCAATGTAATTACAACAGGTCTTCAGGCTTTAAAAAACATTTGACTGAGGTAGGATTTGTGCTCTCTCGCATTATTATTATCTCCTCCACTGATTTTTTTTCCCAATCAAATTTGTAAAAATCCATGATTAAAAGCGTCTGTACGCACGTTGAACGATGATGTTTCTTTGGTGACGCCATGTATTATTAAACTTCAATATACAGAACTGTATATCTGTGATGCTCCATTGCCAAATACAGCATAAATTTGTTTCCAAAATGAAAGAAAAGTGACGGATACGGCTTCTTTGTTGTCTTGTAAGTTGCAAGTTTGGTGGTCATTCGGACACAAAACATACAGCGTTTGATCAGAAACTTGGGGAAATGTTCCTTGTGTGGGTGAAAAGTTGTATGTCTGCTGCGATAGGCTCCAGCCCATCCGTGGCCCCCACAAGGGGATACGCGGCAGAAAATGAATGAATGAATGAATACGTTTTACTCGGGGACGATACACAAGGAATGACAGTAAGAATACTATAATAATAAAGAAATGTCAAAATATTACGAGAGATTTATTGAGATTTGTTAAAGCCGTACAAAAATCTTCCTGAATTGTAGATGAAACTCCTGATCGATATTAAATGTATTATTGCAAAAAAAGTTGTATTTTTAACATTTATGTTGATTGTATACACTCGCATGACATCCTTGGCAGAGGTCTAAAGATGCTGTAACTGAGGTATAAAGATGCTAGTAAAAGAGGTCTATATATGCTGTAACTTAGGTATAAAGATGCTAGTAAAAGAGGTCTATATATGCTGTAACTTAGGTATAAAGATGCTAGTAAAAGAGGTCTATAGATGCTGTAACTTAGGTATAAAGATGCTAGTAAAAGAGGTCTAAAGATGCTGTAACTGAGGTATAAAGATGCTAGTAAAAGAGGTCTATATATGCTGTAACTTAGGTATAAAGATGCTAGTAAAAGAGGTCTATAGATGCTGTAACTGAGGTATAAAGATGCTGGTAAAAGAGGTCTAAAGATGCTGTAACTGAGGTATAAAGATGCTAGTAAAAGAGGTCTATATATGCTGTAACTGAGGTATAAAGATGCTAGTAAAAGAGGTCTAAAGATGCTGTAACTGTGGTATAAAGATGCTGGTAAAAGAGGTCTAAAGATGCTGTAACTGTGGTATAAAGATGCTGGTAAAAGAGGTCTAAAGATGCTGTAACTGAGGTATAAAGATGCTGGTAAAAGAGGTCTAAAGATGCTGTAACTGTGGTATAAAGATGCTGGTAAAAGAGGTCTAAAGATGCTGTAACTGTGGTATAAAGATGCTGGTAAAAGAGGTCTAAAGATGCTGGAACTGAGGTATAAAGATGCTGGTAAAAGAGGTCTTAAAGATGCTGAAACTGTGGTATAAAGATGCTGGTAAAAGAGGTCTAGAGATGCTGTAACTGAGGTATAAAGATGCTGGTAAAAGAGGTCTAAAGATGCTGTAACTGTGGTATAAAGATGCTGGTAAAAGAGGTCTACAGATGCTGTAACTGAGGTATAAAGATGCTGGTAAAAGAGGTCTTAAAGATGCTGTAACTGTGGTATAAAGATGCTGGTAAAAGAGGTCTAAAGATGCTGTAACTGTGGTATAAAGATGCTGGTAAAAGAGGTCTACAGATGCTGTAACTGAGGTATAAAGATGCTGGTAAAAGAGGTCTTAAAGATGCTGTAACTGAGGTATAAAGATGCTGGTAAAAGAGGTCTAAAGATGCTGTAACTGAGGTATAAAGATGCTGGTAAAAGAGGTCTAAAGATGCTGTAACTGTGGTATAAAGATGCTGGTAAAAGAGGTCTAAAGATGCTGTAACTGTGGTATAAAGATGCTGGTAAAAGAGGTCTAAAGATGCTGTAACTTAGGTATAAAGATGCTGGTAAAAGAGGTCTTAAAGATGCTGGAACTGTGGTATAAAGATGCTGGTAAAAGAGGTCTAGAGATGCTGTAACTGAGGTATAAAGATGCTAGTAAAAGAGGTCTATAGATGCTGTAACTGAGGTATAAAGATGCTGGTAAAAGAGGTCTAAAGATGCTGTAACTGAGGTATAAAGATGCTGGTAAAAGAGGTCTAAAGATGCTGTAACTGTGGTATAAAGATGCTGGTAAAAGAGGTCTAAAGATGCTGTAACTGTGGTATAAAGATGCTGGTAAAAGAGGTCTAAAGATGCTGGAACTGAGGTATAAAGATGCTGGTAAAAGAGGTCTAAAGATGCTGTAACTGTGGTATAAAGATGCTGGTAAAAGAGGTCTAAAGATGCTGTAACTGTGGTATAAAGATGCTGGTAAAAGAGGTCTAAAGATGCTGTAACTGAGGTATAAAGATGCTAGTAAAAGAGGTCTAAAGATGCTGTAACTGAGGTATAAAGATGCTAGTAAAAGAGGTCTAAAGATGCTGTAACTGAGGTATAAAGATGCTGTAACTGTGGTATAAAGATGCTGGTAAAAGAGGTCTAGAGATGCTGTAACTGAGGTATAAAGATGCTGGTAAAAGAGGTCTAGAGATGCTGTAACTGAGGTATAAAGATGCTGGTAAAAGAGGTCTTAAAGATGCTGTAACTGTGGTATAAAGATGCTGGTAAAAGAGGTCTAGAGATGCTGTAACTGAGGTATAAAGATGCTGGTAAAAGAGGTCTAAAGATGCTGTAACTGAGGTATAAAGATGCTGGTAAAAGAGGTCTAAAGATGCTGTAACTGTGGTATAAAGATGCTGGTAAAAGAGATCTAAAGATGCTGTAACTGAGGTATAAAGATGCTGGTAAAAGAGGTCTTAAAGATGCTGGAACTGTGGTATAAAGATGCTGGTACAAGAGGTCTATAGATGCTGTAACTGAGGTATAAAGATGCTGGTAAAAGAGGTCTAGAGATGCTGTAACTGAGGTATAAAGATGCTGGTAAAAGAGGTCTAAAGATGCTGTAACTGTGGTATAAAGATGCTGGTAAAAGAGGTCTACAGATGCTGTAACTGAGGTATAAAGATGCTGGTAAAAGAGGTCTTAAAGATGCTGTAACTGTGGTATAAAGATGCTGGTAAAAGAGGTCTAAAGATGCTGTAACTGTGGTATAAAGATGCTGGTAAAAGAGGTCTACAGATGCTGTAACTGAGGTATAAAGATGCTGGTAAAAGAGGTCTTAAAGATGCTGTAACTGAGGTATAAAGATGCTGGTAAAAGAGGTCTAAAGATGCTGTAACTGAGGTATAAAGATGCTGGTAAAAGAGGTCTAAAGATGCTGTAACTGTGGTATAAAGATGCTGGTAAAAGAGGTCTAAAGATGCTGTAACTGTGGTATAAAGATGCTGGTAAAAGAGGTCTAAAGATGCTGTAACTTAGGTATAAAGATGCTGGTAAAAGAGGTCTTAAAGATGCTGGAACTGTGGTATAAAGATGCTGGTAAAAGAGGTCTAGAGATGCTGTAACTGAGGTATAAAGATGCTAGTAAAAGAGGTCTATATATGCTGTAACTTAGGTATAAAGATGCTAGTAAAAGAGGTCTATATATGCTGTAACTTAGGTATAAAGATGCTAGTAAAAGAGGTCTATAGATGCTGTAACTTAGGTATAAAGATGCTAGTAAAAGAGGTCTAAAGATGCTGTAACTGAGGTATAAAGATGCTAGTAAAAGAGGTCTATATATGCTGTAACTTAGGTATAAAGATGCTAGTAAAAGAGGTCTATAGATGCTGTAACTGAGGTATAAAGATGCTGGTAAAAGAGGTCTAAAGATGCTGTAACTGAGGTATAAAGATGCTAGTAAAAGAGGTCTATATATGCTGTAACTGAGGTATAAAGATGCTAGTAAAAGAGGTCTAAAGATGCTGTAACTGTGGTATAAAGATGCTGGTAAAAGAGGTCTAAAGATGCTGTAACTGTGGTATAAAGATGCTGGTAAAAGAGGTCTAAAGATGCTGTAACTGAGGTATAAAGATGCTGGTAAAAGAGGTCTAAAGATGCTGTAACTGTGGTATAAAGATGCTGGTAAAAGAGGTCTAAAGATGCTGTAACTGTGGTATAAAGATGCTGGTAAAAGAGGTCTAAAGATGCTGGAACTGAGGTATAAAGATGCTGGTAAAAGAGGTCTTAAAGATGCTGAAACTGTGGTATAAAGATGCTGGTAAAAGAGGTCTAGAGATGCTGTAACTGAGGTATAAAGATGCTGGTAAAAGAGGTCTAAAGATGCTGTAACTGTGGTATAAAGATGCTGGTAAAAGAGGTCTACAGATGCTGTAACTGAGGTATAAAGATGCTGGTAAAAGAGGTCTTAAAGATGCTGTAACTGTGGTATAAAGATGCTGGTAAAAGAGGTCTAAAGATGCTGTAACTGTGGTATAAAGATGCTGGTAAAAGAGGTCTACAGATGCTGTAACTGAGGTATAAAGATGCTGGTAAAAGAGGTCTTAAAGATGCTGTAACTGAGGTATAAAGATGCTGGTAAAAGAGGTCTAAAGATGCTGTAACTGAGGTATAAAGATGCTGGTAAAAGAGGTCTAAAGATGCTGTAACTGTGGTATAAAGATGCTGGTAAAAGAGGTCTAAAGATGCTGTAACTGTGGTATAAAGATGCTGGTAAAAGAGGTCTAAAGATGCTGTAACTTAGGTATAAAGATGCTGGTAAAAGAGGTCTTAAAGATGCTGGAACTGTGGTATAAAGATGCTGGTAAAAGAGGTCTAGAGATGCTGTAACTGAGGTATAAAGATGCTAGTAAAAGAGGTCTATAGATGCTGTAACTGAGGTATAAAGATGCTGGTAAAAGAGGTCTAAAGATGCTGTAACTGAGGTATAAAGATGCTGGTAAAAGAGGTCTAAAGATGCTGTAACTGTGGTATAAAGATGCTGGTAAAAGAGGTCTAAAGATGCTGTAACTGTGGTATAAAGATGCTGGTAAAAGAGGTCTAAAGATGCTGGAACTGAGGTATAAAGATGCTGGTAAAAGAGGTCTAAAGATGCTGTAACTGTGGTATAAAGATGCTGGTAAAAGAGGTCTAAAGATGCTGTAACTGTGGTATAAAGATGCTGGTAAAAGAGGTCTAAAGATGCTGTAACTGAGGTATAAAGATGCTAGTAAAAGAGGTCTAAAGATGCTGTAACTGAGGTATAAAGATGCTAGTAAAAGAGGTCTAAAGATGCTGTAACTGAGGTATAAAGATGCTGTAACTGTGGTATAAAGATGCTGGTAAAAGAGGTCTAGAGATGCTGTAACTGAGGTATAAATATGCTGGTAAAAGAGGTCTAGAGATGCTGTAACTGAGGTATAAAGATGCTGGTAAAAGAGGTCTTAAAGATGCTGTAACTGTGGTATAAAGATGCTGGTAAAAGAGGTCTAGAGATGCTGTAACTGAGGTATAAAGATGCTGGTAAAAGAGGTCTAAAGATGCTGTAACTGAGGTATAAAGATGCTGGTAAAAGAGGTCTAAAGATGCTGTAACTGTGGTATAAAGATGCTGGTAAAAGAGATCTAAAGATGCTGTAACTGAGGTATAAAGATGCTGGTAAAAGAGGTCTTAAAGATGCTGGAACTGTGGTATAAAGATGCTGGTACAAGAGGTCTATAGATGCTGTAACTGAGGTATAAAGATGCTGGTAAAAGAGGTCTAGAGATGCTGTAACTGAGGTATAAAGATGCTGGTAAAAGAGGTCTAAAGATGCTGTAACTGTGGTATAAAGATGCTGGTAAAAGAGGTCTACAGATGCTGTAACTGAGGTATAAAGATGCTGGTAAAAGAGGTCTTAAAGATGCTGTAACTGTGGTATAAAGATGCTGGTAAAAGAGGTCTAAAGATGCTGTAACTGTGGTATAAAGATGCTGGTAAAAGAGGTCTACAGATGCTGTAACTGAGGTATAAAGATGCTGGTAAAAGAGGTCTTAAAGATGCTGTAACTGAGGTATAAAGATGCTGGTAAAAGAGGTCTAAAGATGCTGTAACTGAGGTATAAAGATGCTGGTAAAAGAGGTCTAAAGATGCTGTAACTGTGGTATAAAGATGCTGGTAAAAGAGGTCTAAAGATGCTGTAACTGTGGTATAAAGATGCTGGTAAAAGAGGTCTAAAGATGCTGTAACTTAGGTATAAAGATGCTGGTAAAAGAGGTCTTAAAGATGCTGGAACTGTGGTATAAAGATGCTGGTAAAAGAGGTCTAGAGATGCTGTAACTGAGGTATAAAGATGCTAGTAAAAGAGGTCTATAGATGCTGTAACTGAGGTATAAAGATGCTGGTAAAAGAGGTCTAAAGATGCTGTAACTGAGGTATAAAGATGCTGGTAAAAGAGGTCTAAAGATGCTGTAACTGTGGTATAAAGATGCTGGTAAAAGAGGTCTAAAGATGCTGTAACTGTGGTATAAAGATGCTGGTAAAAGAGGTCTAAAGATGCTGGAACTGAGGTATAAAGATGCTGGTAAAAGAGGTCTAAAGATGCTGTAACTGTGGTATAAAGATGCTGGTAAAAGAGGTCTAAAGATGCTGTAACTGTGGTATAAAGATGCTGGTAAAAGAGGTCTAAAGATGCTGTAACTGAGGTATAAAGATGCTAGTAAAAGAGGTCTAAAGATGCTGTAACTGAGGTATAAAGATGCTAGTAAAAGAGGTCTAAAGATGCTGTAACTGAGGTATAAAGATGCTGTAACTGTGGTATAAAGATGCTGGTAAAAGAGGTCTAGAGATGCTGTAACTGAGGTATAAAGATGCTGGTAAAAGAGGTCTAGAGATGCTGTAACTGAGGTATAAAGATGCTGGTAAAAGAGGTCTTAAAGATGCTGTAACTGTGGTATAAAGATGCTGGTAAAAGAGGTCTAGAGATGCTGTAACTGAGGTATAAAGATGCTGGTAAAAGAGGTCTAAAGATGCTGTAACTGAGGTATAAAGATGCTGGTAAAAGAGGTCTAAAGATGCTGTAACTGTGGTATAAAGATGCTGGTAAAAGAGATCTAAAGATGCTGTAACTGAGGTATAAAGATGCTGGTAAAAGAGGTCTTAAAGATGCTGGAACTGTGGTATAAAGATGCTGGTAAAAGAGGTCTATAGATGCTGTAACTGAGGTATAAAGATGCTGGTAAAAGAGGTCTAAAGATGCTGTAACTGAGGTATAAAGATGCTGGTAAAAGAGGTCTAAAGATGCTGTAACTGAGGTATAAAGATGCTGGTAAAAGAGGTCTAAAGATGCTGTAACTGAGGTATAAAGATGCTGGTAAAAGAGGTCTTAAAGATGCTGTAACTGAGGTATAAAGATGCTGGTAAAAGAGGTCTAAAGATGCTGTAACTGAGGTATAAAGATGCTGGTAAAAGAGGTCTACAGATGCTGTAATTGAGGTATAAAGATGCTGGTAAAAGAGGTCTAAAGATGCTGTAACTGAGGTATAAAGATGCTGGTAAAAGATGTCTAAAGATGCTGTAACTGAGGTATAAAGATGCTGGTAAAAGAGGTCTAAAGATGCTGTAACTGAGGTATAAAGATGCTGGTAAAAGATGTCTAAAGATGCTGTAACTGAGGTATAAAGATGCTGGTAAAAGAGGTCTTAAAGATGCTGTAACTGTGGTATAAAGATGCTGGTAAAAGAGGTCTAAAGATGCTGTAACTGAGGTATAAAGATGCTAGTAAAAGAGGTCTTAAAGATGCTGTAACTGTGGTATAAAGATGCTGGTAAAAGAGGTCTAAAGATGCTGTAACTGAGGTATAAAGATGCTGGTAAAAGAGGTCTACAGATGCTGTAATTGAGGTATAAAGATGCTGGTAAAAGAGGTCTAAAGATGCTGTAACTGAGGTATAAAGATGCTGGTAAAAGATGTCTAAAGATGCTGTAACTGAGGTATAAAGATGCTGGTAAAAGAGGTCTAAAGATGCTGTAACTGAGGTATAAAGATGCTGGTAAAAGATGTCTAAAGATGCTGTAACTGAGGTATAAAGATGCTGGTAAAAGAGGTCTTAAAGATGCTGTAACTGTGGTATAAAGATGCTGGTAAAAGAGGTCTAAAGATGCTGTAACTGAGGTATAAAGATGCTAGTAAAAGAGGTCTTAAAGATGCTGTAACTGTGGTATAAAGATGCTGGTAAAAGAGGTCTAAAGATGCTGTAACTGAGGTATAAAGATGCTAGTAAAAGAGGTCTAAAGATGCTCTAGCTGAGGTATAAAGATGCTGGTATAAAGAGGTATAAAAATGATCTAACTAAGGTATAAAGACGCTGGTATAAAGAAGTATAAAGATGTTATAACTAAGGTATAAAGATTTTGGTATAAAGAGGTCTGAAGATGCTGGTATAAAGATGCTGTAGCTAAGGTAGACAGATGCTGGTATAAAGATGCTGTAACTAAGGTATAAAGATGCTGGTATAAAGAGATCTAAAGATTCTTTAACTAAGGTATAAAGATGTTGGTATAAAGTGATATAAAGATGCTGTAGCTAAGGTATACAGATGCTGGTATAAAGATGCTGCTACTAAGGTATAAAGATGCTGGTATAAAGATGCTGTACCTTAGTATAAAGATGCTGTAACCGATGTCATGTTGGTCATGATTCACATTACGATGTTCATGACTAGTTTGCATGAATACAATAGGAATCACTTTGTTAGCAAAAGATTAGACTTTGATTCACAACACATCTTTATTCACGACAGCTCTCGAGTGGGAGAAGTTGGTCCAATTCACCCTGAAGTCTCAAGTCATGTAGTGAAGTGTAGTCTCTGGTGTGGAGAATGTGTTTTCCTAGAGGCAGCATATGTTGCTTCAAAGTCTCAGTGCTTTTCAGCATCAATGAAGCTTTCACTGCAGTGCTGGTCGGCCTTGCCACAGGCCTTGACAGAACCCCGCGACGGGACTTCTGGAGTGGCAGGAATCCGTCAGGAGGCCTCTCCTTCTTTGCTTCAAAACTTTTCTTGTTTAACCTGATAAATCTTCTGTTTGGTTAATGAATGTAAAAGAGAAGCGTCTCCAGTCTCCGGGGGAAGGGAAGAAGTGGGGAGAGCATGTGGAGGGGAACTTAAACATGTTTGCATTAAACATTATACTGAGTGCGTTGAGAATTCAGTGATGAAAGATAAAGCAATAAATATACGAGTCCAATACGTGCTTTTACACACAGGCTAATGGAGTCAACGACCTCTCTGTGTCTCCCCCGCTGTGTCTGTAAACGTTGTTTAGTGCAGAGTTAAGGTCCACAGCTGCGAGTCATTTGTGAGTCTTTTTACCTGTATGGGACCGAGAGGACCGAACAGGAACAGTAAGAATGGACTTCATTTTCTAAGGCTCACTTTTAAACTGGCTTTTGTTATTTAAAACTGAAGAGATCTTCCTCCTGGACCACAACAAAGGATGATTTTATGTCGTCTAGCTCTAGCTTGTTTATTGCTAGGGGCCTCTGGTGTTCCCAAATCAGATTATCACAACTTTTTTTCTTATTTTTCAAGTTAACGCGCCAATACAGTTAGCCACAAACATGATGTTAGGGAAGGAATGGACATATCAAATGAGTATTGTTTTTATTCATGTTTTTTTTCTCACTTTTCTATCAGTGTGTGTGTGTTCTTTTGTCGTCTCCATAGTTCAAAAATGTATCGTAACGGCAAGAATGAAACGTTACCACAGGTTAGAGAAGGCAGATAAAGATTCACTTATATGTGGCCCATGTTTAAACTGTATTATTAAACCAAGGCAATCAAAACATTATAAAAAATAAAAATAGATTGAAATGTCAAGCTTTTTATGAGAAGATCCCACGATAAGATAGAGCTGTGACATTTCCATGTTAACCCTTAAACAATGAAAATACTGTTTCCTCAACAAGTTTGTGTTGATACAATTAAATATATGTAAATGCTTTTATTTTGAACTTTTGAATGACACAACTCTTGTTATGCTCTCACTCCATCAAATGATGGTCAGCATCTTGTGAAAAAGTTAAGACATGTTTACGGTCTGACAGGAAACAGAGTTAGCAATGGTTAGATTTGAAGATGCTGATTGGAAGTGACCAGGATCAGAAAAAAAAGGAGCTAAAAAAAATGTGGGTACCAGTCTTATTTTAGGAGGTCGAGAGGATGTACATTGTGAGAAGTAGAAGCACATTTTAAAAGGGAAAGAGAAAGAAACTCAATAAGGTTAATGGAGAAATTAAGGCTGTAGTTGTGACAAAGGAGGAAATGAAAATAGTGAAATGAGACGCATTTGAAAGGTTATTTTAGTATTACTGACATCAGTCTTTGTGCATTCAGCGACATGTCTTCTTTATTTCAACTTTCACAAAACATCAAGATGTATTTAGGTAAAATAAAAAATAAAATCCAGGTCTCTGGAGGTCTAGATAGGATGCTGGTGCTAACATGTCAAACAAAAGTAACTGTATTTCTTGCAAAATAAGGCTTTAAGAACAAAGAAGAGAGAAGTTTAGACAGGTCGATCTGACGCTGATATGAACCTATACACCAATAAACAAAAAGTACCAAAATCTTTACGAAGCAGATTTTCTTGTCTATATTATCATTATGTCATCTATATGATCCTTGATCTCTATTGTATCCATCAGTATGTGTCTGTTTGTATAAAACTATCTTTTCATTAAAATGTTTAATTTAAAAATATACTAAAAACCAACCCATTGAACATGTTTTTCCGGAGATTAAATCTTGTTTACCAAAACAACACCCACTCTGCCGTTATTGGTCAAAAATATAGTTTTTCATCGCTCGTCATCAATCCCAGAAGGGACTCGTTGTATAAACAAAGCGGGGGCATGATTGCAGGTAGCTGGAGCCCATTATTACTTTATAATGAACTCCTAGATCGTTTGCTGGGACGGGGGGAGAACTTTATAAAGTAACAAGTTCAAAACATGGTCATGATGAGGGACTTACTTCTTTGAGAGGAAGACTTCAACATTTGAAACATGGGAGTCAGGAGAGTTGGGTTTTCACATTAGTTGACTTTTAAATCAAAATAAATGGTTGTGTTTGAAGAATAATGCAGCGATATACCTCCCACAATCCCTTAAATAATTTTATAAACCAATCGTATATAGAGCGTCATGTTGTGATTTAACTTGACATTTTCCATAAATCTCTTCTAGTGTTGAACTGTATCGTTTGTTAGATTGTTGCATCATTGAGTCGATGTGATCTATTTTATTTATGGATCAGAGAAAGCATATTATTTGGATTTAAAATCGATCATTGGGTAGAAGGGCTCTGTCTTTTTGAAATTCATTCTTGTTTCAAACCTTTTCCCATCATCCCTGGTGGGTAAGCGTGTTTATTCCCGTAGCTGTTTTGAATATTCTTGGCATTGTAGTTCTCAGTAAATGATGTGGACGTGAACATTGCTTCTGTGTTCTTTATCATTTTTTTCAAGGTGAGCGGTAAAGCAATTTATATTCATTTACATCATCTACAGGCAATTCTGTAGGAGTGCTGCGGTGACAAACCTCTACCATATGGAGTGAGATAAGTCATTTTTTTTTATGCCCCTGGCAGATTAGTATACAGTCATTCTTATAAATAATTACATTTTCCACTAGAATTGACATGCAACTCAGATCATGCGTCTAACAAGGGAAAAGTAAAAAAAACAAGTCAGGTAGGATAATTTTAAAAACACAAAACACAATTTTTAAACTACAAAATAAGGTAGTTCTGTATCAG
Source organism: Callionymus lyra (assembly GCF_982586985.1). Lineage (NCBI taxonomy): Eukaryota > Metazoa > Chordata > Actinopteri > Syngnathiformes > Callionymidae > Callionymus > Callionymus lyra. Next base: position 20,405,907 of record NC_141825.1, on the reverse strand, counting down.
AGGCAGCTGGATAGATCTACGGTTCAACAGGAGTTGAAATGTGACCGGGGAAAGGTAATGAAGGAGAAAAGTACCAGTGATATTAAAATGAAACCGGATCTAAAAAGGGCCAATGAGAGAGAGAGGAATCTTAAACCAGGAGTTGAAAGTTTAAGTTCTGGCGTCTGCTCCAGGACTCGACCACCACTGGACCACACATTCCTGCGAATATAGACTCTACATATTATTTAATATTTGAGGTTTGTTTTGATGTGTAGTTGAACATCACATTTTTTTTTTTCAGAACCAATTCATACTTCAAGGTTTGTGTTCTAATGTCTAAATAGGATTTGATACAATCAGTTATTTTTTGGTTTGATTTTTAAGATATTACCTTTATTTACTCGTCTGACGTGTTGAACTTAAACCATCTGTAATCTTAAGTTCAAATTCTCAAGTGTATAAAACATTTCAGTACATTTGAGTCATTGAAACTTGAACCAATCAATGAATAAATGGCAATAAAAAATTAAGCGTTTTTATTGATTGTACATTATTGTCGACTGTTGACTAACAACATACAGTTTTAAACAGAATAGTTCAGATAATTTTTTCCCCTATTTAGTAAACAATATTGTCCTTTAAAAACTAAAAACATTAACCAAGTATCAAATTCCTCTTATAAGCTTTTCTAGATATTTAATTGACACTGACTGTCGTCTGGTGGTTTTATTTGGAGATTTTATTCTCAAAAGGAAAAAACTTAAGATAATTGTTTTTAAACATGAAAAAAAAAAATACAAAAATCCCATTCCTGAAATTTGGAAGAACATTGGAGTTGTGTTTGTAAGGTCACTGATGTTAAAGTGAGTGCCAGAGTCGGAGGTCAAAAGGTCGCAGCCTTGGATCGACAGGCAGGAGGAACAGAGAGTGTTTGAAGGATGTTTGGGTTTTAAGATAACCCTTTAGAGGTAAGAGAGCAAGGTCGGGGTGAGATATGTGATTTCTAAAATAAATGTGAAGGTGGTCTGGTATAAACAGAAATCCAAACATTCCCTCATACCCATAATGCACTTCAACATGGTGGCAAAGGGTCTGTACTCTTCCCCGTATACATCAGATCTTTTGTTTAATTAAGCTTCTTTTTCTTCCATTATCCATCTAAATCTCAACTTCACTTGAGGAGAAAAACAGCATCAACAATGCACAGCTAAATGTACGTTTTGTGGCGACTAATGGATAATTTAGTTCCTGAAAAAAGGCTGTACAGAAACGTTTCATTTGACATCAAACAGACAAATAAAATAGCCACAGCGAGTGGGTGGCTCGTCTCTGAAGAGCCCTGAAGCCATTTTACTGATGGTGTGCAGATGGAACTGAGTCCATTTAAAACAGGTTATTTAAAGAACAGTAAAATATGCAAGGATTGCAAGATAAGTGTTGTAAAAAAAACAGCTTTGAATTGTGAATGAGCTTTTCGATTGTATTTCCATGTATTTTTCTTTTACATTGTTTATGATATAACATGTGTATGACTATAAATAAAAACTTGATATAACCGAATGCTCTTAATATTAGTTTATTTTCTGGGCCTAAATGATGTTTTTTTTTACAAAACTACAGAGAAACATATTGTAAGATAATATAAAATAAACTTGCAAATGCGAAAATTTCTAATCTATTCCATAGTTTATAGGGGCTCTATTTTTGCCATTAGAAAACCACATTCTTTTCATTAACTGCAATTAGTTGAACAATTCAATACTAATAATGTTTGACTGTCTTACAAGCTTGAAAAAACATTGTGATGCTTGTTGTAGAAAATGAAAGATGTAAACCACAGATGCATCTTCTGATAAACTGAGATTGGAATTGAATAAATAGAACAACAATAAACGGCCAGTATCTGTGTTCACAAGCTTTGACTTAATCTCAGTCTTAATTTGTTCCTTTTTCTCATCTCAAAATTATTTCAAGTTTTTAATTATTTAAGATAAAATATTTTCTAACCGAAGGGTGGAATTGGAAAGGTTTTTTTCCAACCAGGTATAAAAAAAAGAAGAATTCTTAATAATAATGAATTTCTTACTTCCTAAAAATCAGCTAAACAATGTGAAAAGTTGAAAGTGAAACGAGATAAGGAACAAATAAATCAATGTTGGTCTGAAACGATCTGAATCCAGAAATCCTACGGAGGACTTGTCTCTAAGCAAAAAACATAATAATATAATAGAATAAAATTAACAAAACAACCTCCATGTAACTGTGGTGCCAAGAGTTGTGGTGTTGTGTTTTGTGTTTGTGAAGATTGTGATTGTTCCGACACCACTTGAATGCACCACCAGACCAACTGCCTCGTGAATGAAAATGTAGTTTAAATGTAGTTTTTATAAGATTTTGTGCGAAAAGGAGCTGTTAGGGGGTGGGCTGCGATCTCTCTGTGCTTTTATATTGCACGACATACAAACTATTTAGCATGTTAGCAACACATGTATGATGTTGTGTTGCAGGCTGGTTCATAATCAAACGGTTTTATTATCTCTTTACAACTTCACAGAGACAAACTGAGAAGGCGAGGTTTGGGGCACAATTTCCACTATAAAGTCTCATTATAGGTAATTGTGTTTGCAAGGGAGGGCATTTTTTTGGGGCGAGCAGTTTGGATGTTAACTTAAGTTTTTATGTGCAGACTTGTAGGTAATGAAACGTCTTCCTCTTCACAGATGGTTTGCTTCTTTAAACAATCAAGAAATGAGATGCTCCGACTCTGAGACCATATTTTATGAAATTTAGCTGAGATTTTGGACGTAAGCAGGCTTTGGTCATCATCATCATCATCATCATCATCATCATCATCATCATCATCATCATCATCATCATCATTATCGAGGGAGGATTTTTTTTGTGTGTGTGTGGACACTGGGAATTGTCAGTTTGGCAAACAGTACCAGGGCGGCTGCTCATGAATGACCACATTGGCCATATTGACAGTGTCTGTGCCAGCGGCCGTGTTGCTTGTTGAAGCGTGCCACACACACACTCACCCACGCACACTCTAAAACACACATACACACACTCGCACCCACGCACACTCGCATACACACACAGTCTCCAGCACTGGCTCAACATATTGTGGGGCGGTTCCACCCAGCTGGTTCAGTCCTGGCCCAAACTGTTATGGAGTTGTTTCTCTTCTCTTCAGGCTCGAACAATTCTTCAGAAATCATATTTAATATAGCGACACTAGATAGACACAGTCTCTTGTAAATGATACTTGACCAACACTAATTTACAACATGTTTTTTACTTAAAATATGTCTTCTTTTTTTTCAACTTTTGAACGATTAACTGCAGGACATTGTTTATCCCCAAGATATTTCTGTCCATTTTACCTTCAACAGTTCTTCTCTATAATCTTAATAACATTTTGGATTTTCTTGTCTGCATCTAAAATTTGTATTCTTCCCTCTTTCTAATGATTGAGTAAACGAGTTGTTACTATCATCCTGGTAACAATGACATTTTTACAACTGAATATTTATTCCCTGTGTCTCATTTATTGTTGTCGATGTCCATAAACAATGAAAAATGTTATTATAAAATGAATGACCATTTTTCCATCCCTTGTATTCTTCGTTCTCTTTCCCCCCCATCTTTCTTCTCCATGTGTCCAATCTGTCCATCGTAGCTTTGTCACGACATGAGCTGTCCTTCTAGTTCAACAGACAGGCTTCAGGGTCTTTCACCTGTTCTTTCACTCGTAATTTTACCTCTTTTTACTTTTTATCTTTATTCTTGGGCGCCCTGACCTTGTACAAAGATAGAGTCTCTTGCTCTCAAACATGTAGACATTAACTGGAGAGCATTAGATTATTATCATAATGGGCCGCCCATTGATACCCGTCCTCTCTTTTCTAATCTTGTCCTTTCAAGACTCCCCGATCATCCTCAATTCTGTCATTTCTACCTCTCATGTCTGGCCGCTCTCCTTCCCAATAACATCTACTTTATTTGTTTATTGAAGCCAAATCCCTGGACAAAAGTTCTTACAGTCAATCAAAACTGTTCACAAAGAATTCTCCCCCTCATGTGAGAACTTCCGGTGGAAAATATTTTCTGTTGGCTTGATGAAAGCTTGGTTCCCGGAGGTACACCATATGCTCACACGGCTGATTTGAGCTGTAAATATGTGAAGAAAGATTTGAGCTCTGTTTGTTTTTCAATTCACTAAAGAGAAACAATTGAGTCTCACCGAAGAATAAACACGTTAATCTCCCTATTATCTGATTTGCACAGTAAAAAAAGTTTCATTTTCCGATGAATTTGAACAAATACCAGTTGTTTGTTATTAGTTCATTTTGAACTGACTGAACCTTTCGCTCCGAGCTTAAGAGCAGCCTAACAAAACTCGCCCTAGACCTGGTTTACGAGGTTCCAAAACAAAATGGGAGTGAGATGCCTCCAAAAGAAATCCCTTCCACGGCTTCTTCAGGAGTGAATTTGGTAAACTATGAATCAAACATTTCCTCACAGTTTACATGGCCTGTTCTGAAGTATTTTACGATGATACTATGATAAGTTTTATCACCTAACTTTAACCATTAGTGTCCACCAAAAGTGGAGGCTAGTCAATGACTATTACAAGGAGGGATGTTATGAAGCATGGAGATATATCATATTCTTTTCCATGATATTGTATCGATTTTTGACAGCACTGTAACAATTTTGCAAATCATATTATACGTGTTACGATAGTTCATTTATGGTTTATAGTCCACTAAAGCTATATCAAATAAAATAATTCAATTCATTTTTTGGTTGCAATGCAACTTCCGGTTGCTATATGGCTATCATTATGTCCTCCGCAGCTAAAAGAACAACCCGTGAGAACCCTGCGATGACTCAGGACGAGAGGATATATTCGACTCCAGCAGCTTTCAAAGCTGATGTTTGGACATATTTAGGTTTCATAACAAATTAAAGTAGTTACGACTTCATCAAGGTCTGTAAATTCTGTAACACCAGAGTCAAGTACTCGACAATACGACAAATATGTCATTTTTCCTACAGTATCCCTATATATAGTATCGTTAACCCTGTATCATGATACGTTTCATATCGCAGCAATCTTGCCAGAACACACACCTCAGTACAAGGTTGATGCATGATGAGTCTTTGGTTCAGACGTTAGAGACATGCTTGTCTTCTATTTTTACTCCTTGAGACAGCATTCATCCAGAGTGGATTGTTCTGAGGGGGAAGCAGTGAGACATCTTTTAGGAAACGTGGTACAGTGAGTGGGGCAGTACAGCAAGCATAGCAACAACGTGTTCATATATAGCCATCCGACCGTATTACTCCTACAACTTTTGAATTAGAAATTCAACGACTGAAACCCTCAGATCTACAGAAACTTCCTATTTAATACTGAATGTTGCTGCCTACATGCTTTTCTAAAGTGCCTTAGGAAAAATATCCCACCCCGATTTCAAGAAGACTTGGACAGAATCAACAGCTTGCAGGCGTAAAGAGCCTGAGCCTGGTTTGTTTGTGTTCACGTTATTGTGTGACAGGAAATGCACTTAAACACACAACTGTGCAAAAATATGCAGTTCGAAAAAGAAGAATGACTGTCTAGTGTTTTCACTTCTTTCCTCTGCACTGAAGTTTGTATGATTTATTAATCACTCATAAATATAAATGTTTACATCACACTTTAAGCACGTTTTTTCAGGAGTTTTTAGCATTTGCAGTGGAGATGTTATGTTTGTTTACACGTATAATTAGAATACATAATAAACCTTCTCTCTTTATTTTAAGGTATGCTTAATTTGTCTCAATCATAAAAATTACTTCATAACTTTATCTTAAAAATCAAAGAGAAATACAATTTAATGTTAAGTTACTCATGTATTGTATTTGATTTTTTAAAAAAAGCATTAAAAGGAGGACATTAGAAAAATAATCGCATAAATAATCACAATATTTCGGAAAATAATCGCAATTATATTTTATTCAATAATCGTTCACGTATCAGATTTTTGGGCAAATTTGTTTACTTTTCCAAGAGACGTACTTGCTTGTGCTGAATGACTTATGAAGACCAACAGAGTTCAAGTCTTTCTTTACTCACGTTAAGATGGAATCAGCAATGTGAGCATATGGTGTTCCTCAGGGAACAACGCTCTCACCAAGCCCACAACATAAAACATTAGCATAGCCGGTCGACTTCATGCCTCCTCTCGAGGGCTCCCGGAGCCGCTCAATTACCAGAGAAGTGATTGAATATTAATGCCGGTCTCCTGATTGTTGTCTCTCTATGCTAGCCGTGGAAAACATTGTTGCTGTCTGTGCCGACACTGAATAAAGATGGTGGTTCGCAATCAATCAGGCGGCTGGAACTCTCCGGGGTCACCTACTGTCTGCCTCCTTGCTTACCGTGAGCTTACATGGTTTTTATGTTTATTCTGAAACACCTCCTTATAGTGCCGTGATTCACTCCCGGAGGTGCAACAAGCCGTGTGCGAGAGTGAAAGATGGCGTGTCTGTTCCGCTCCCAGGACTAAAGCTCCTTGAGCATAGAGCCGTTGTTGTGCCTTAAATCCTTCCCTGCATTTAAATCCTCTAACAGTTGGAAATAAAAACCAGATTCTAGTTCCACCCTTTCTTGTCCCAACTCCCGGTCTCCATCTGTTCCACCCACTCAACCCCCTTGTTTGCATTGCAGACACCAGGAGTCGACGTAACCCGTCTGATTCGGCGTCTCCGTGTGAGCGGCGGCGTTCCTTCAGAGAGATGCTCATCGAGCGATCGACCGAGAGAGGATTCACATGATGGAGACATGTGCTGAGGTCGGCGGTTTCCCACCCTTGTGTGTGTGTGGCTCATGGTGTTGACCTTATGCTGTGTCAGATCTCACACCTGCATCGATTTGAGCTGTTAATACAGACGCCGGAGCTTTCTTAGGGCAACATAAAGCGGGTTATTGCTGCAGAGAAGGACGCATGCTGCAAGACGGATGCTGTCCGATAATCAATACGCGCCGATCCACTTCTTTCACGCTCATTTCTATAGTATGTTGAAGGTTCGAACGAAACCATCTTTTTCATCAGGATGTTGGAAAGGAATTGAAAAGGTTATTTGACGGACTATGTCACGTTCTTCTGTGGAAAACATGTTTCTATCATGTTTCTAGAAACAACAATTCCTGATGTACTTCAATCTAACCACTGGAGAACCTCTCCCTAGAAGCCTGTTCTTTGTTTCTATATACAGTCGTATTTGGATTCTGGGCAAATGGAAAGACAATGTGTGTGTCAGTTGCATTCAGGGAGTCACTGATAATTTAAAGTGTAACTAATGTGTTGATGTAAGTGTGTTTTAAATATATGTTGGACTCTACTGTATCATTAGCTTGGCCTGTTTGTACAAAACTTTACATTGGGATATTTACAAGTATATTTTACAAGTTCTTAAGCCCCGCCCACTGAAAACACTTTTTTTCTGGAGATTAAATCTTGTTTACCATAACCACACCCACTCTGCTGTGATTGGTAAAACATGGAGGTTTGTCATCGATCCCGAAAGTCTCCAACTCCAAGGGACTCGTTGTGTAAACAAATCAGGGAGTGAAGCCATTATTATGTCATAATAGAGTCCGCTCTCGTAACCTCTCGTTCGTTGGGATTTCAGACTTAGTAGAACTTTATAAAGTAATAAGTTCAAAACATGGTCATGATGAGGGTCTTACTGCATTTTGGAGAGGAAGACCATTTGAAACATGTGAGTCAGGAGAGTTGGATTATTTGTCCAAAACACATTTCTCCAAAAATAACACTGTTTCACAGCTGTGTAAGTTCTTCTCAATATATTTCTTGGTATTGTGTCCTTGATGCCACTTTTCATCTTTACAAACCTGTTGAATGTTAAACCTTTGAATCTTAAAGGATGCATTTATTTCAGGCTAGCACTGATATTGATTACGTAAGATAGTGAATAGAACAGTAAGTTTGATTTTCTAAATGTTGATAAAATAATGTTATTACTATCCTATGTAAATTCTGTAGCTAAGGTGACGCTTTACAGAAGGTCTACGGTCTCAATACTGATAAAAGCAAATAATCATGTTCATGTGGAAAACCTCCTATATGTTTTTATTCTCTGTTAAATACGTTCAATAAAAACTCCCAAAAACACACATAAATGTGATAAGAATTCTGAAAAGAAGAAATAAATGCAAAACAATTGTGGCATATCTTTGTTAAGAAAAGGTATTTATAACAAAACAAAATACATCAATCAGGAACTACAGTAATGATCTATTTAGCAGCCATGATGTGACGTCACCAAAAAAAGCAGTGTCTTTGTAATAGCTAGAACATGTAAATGTGTTAAGGTGGTATTGAAAATTATAATTTATTTAATAATGACATTGTTTATTGATATAGTTAAGTACATTATGATATTGAATTACAGAAAAGTGCATGTATGTTTACGGACATGAAATCAATTGTTTGAATAAAAAGGATCTGGTCGTATATTTAGAATGATATCATGGATATCTGAACAAGTCAAGGAGTTTTATCGTATGACCCCAGATATGTCTTATACCTGTGGTCACTCTGGTTTGCTATTAGAACATCTAAAAGTCTTCAAGCCATTACAAACGGCTCAGATTCCAGATGAAGTTGAACAACTCGAAGACATCACGAGACTCACGTTCATCCTTCAGGCCTTGAAATAGTCTAGAGTTGCACCAGAGCTTCTCTGCAGGTTACGGAAATCCCATCTCTGAGTGGCTTCCGTTGCGGCTGCTATTCCTTTCAGCGTGACCTTGACCTCAAGTTCTCTCTTTCACTTCCTGCGCCATTTGAAGAACCATCACCTGTCTCTTGTTCCCTCAGTGGAAGTCATTTCCATTTCCTGTCTTTGTATCTGGAGATAATAAGTCTTAATTGATCTTCTGTAACAGAATAATGTGTTTTATCGCGACAATTATTTCATTTCCAAAGACAACATTTCATGATGACGTTTAAAAAAAAGTTAATGAACTCAAAAAATTCCCGGTTCCATCATAAATATTAAAACTCCTCATTTAATGCTTCTATAGTTGATGTTGGTTCCCTAAAATAATCAATCATTGGTAATTTATGCTCCCTGAACCACGGAGGAGTGCTCTTGTTATTATTTTATTGCTTTCATAATATTGTTTCTGCCGCCGTACCGAGATCATTTCGGGAGCGCTTATTTTTATCGACAGCGATACCTCACAGTATGGATTTCAGAATCTGTGGGCCGAGGTCAAGCAAGCGTAGTTTAGACGACGCGTTCGGGAAAACAAATAAGTCATTAACAAGCGAGTCAGTAAAGAAACATCATATCTGACCAAGCAGGTCCTTTTCTCCACTGTTTTCTGAAAAGTTCCAGAACCTTCTTTGAACTGATGTCATTGACCGGGACTGAAAAACAAAAGTTGCAAAAGAAAGTTTCTTGTTATTTTCTCACATGGTATACGTAGAATAATCGATGTGTTATGGATTTCTATTGTGTCTGTTGGCAGCTTAGATTGGCATCGGAAAGAGAGTGAAATGACCTGCAGCACAGAAATCACGAGATTCACAGAATGTGTATTTAGTCGCACACCGATCACACATGAACCAAGGTTATCTCGTCGCTGGCGTCTAAAATCAACATAACACTTTAAATAACAAGCTTTCGCCTTTGAATAATTACAGCTAAAATCAGCTTTTGATTCGTGACTTGTTATGCAATGAGACTCGTGTCAGAGAAAGTATTGCCTTTTATTTGGATTCACCTGATGTCGTGCAGCAACCTTAAAACAATATTAATTAATATTAATTGACAGTTTATGTTTTTCCAAATAGTTTTAAACTGTGATTAGCGAATTAGCAGCTGCTACTAGAAGCCATACAATTACAATATTTATTCTATTTTCAATGTATAAGTTTTTTCAGTTTTTATATTTCCTGAAAGTTTTTATTGAACACATACATAACTTTTCTCTGTTTTTACTTATAGACACCAAAGTAGAAGATTTCTCCGATCCTTAAACTCTTCACTGGCTTCCAGTTTCTTTCAGAATCAACTTTAAAATTCTGGTTCTTACTTTCAGATCTATTCATGGTCAGGCTCCTCCTTACATCACTGATCTGATCCAGCCTTACACCCCAGCTCGGGCTCTGAGGTCTGTGGATCAGAATCTACTTATGGTTCCTGAACACGGTTCAGGACCAGAGGAGAGAAATATTTTCAGGCTGTTGCTCCTAAGCTTTGGAACGATCTTCCTCTCTCTTTGCGCTTGATGGATCTACTGACTCCTTTAAGAAACATCTTAAGACGTTTCTATTTGTTCAGGCTTTTCCTTGATTTTCTGGAACTCCTGTGTTGTTCTCAGTATTATCTTGATCTTTAAAGTATGTACTTTTTTGAGTATTGTTTTGATTGTTTAAGTGCTTTGTGACCCTGGTCTCGAAAAGCGCTATATAAATAAATATTACTTACTTACTTACTTACTTACTTACATATAACTGCTCAAGTGCATATAAGGGAAAGTGACCCACCAAATATCATCTTTACAGGGATTCAAACCAACCCCAAAACAATATTAGCGAAGAATGACGTTGACATTTTGTCACCGCTGTAAATTTCTACACTTTAAATTAACTAAGCTTAGCATGTTAGCAGCTGCTGCTAGAAGCAAAACAAGTACTTTTTTTATATGATCATTTATTGATATATTTCCTGGACGTTTTTATTCGAACACATACACATTTTTTTATTGTTATGCACTGTGATAGGGAATACAGCTGCCAAGGTTCTCAATATACAAACACACTATACAATCCACTTCCATGATACTAGGCTAACAAAGTAGTGTCTTAATCAATATTGGCATTGATTAACGTTTTGTTACCACAGTATTTTTTTAAATGTCTTTCTAAAAAAAATCTCAACTTAGCTTAGCACATTAGCAGCTTCTGCTAGAAGCCATACAAGTTAATGAAAACGTTTTTTTTTATTTATTTGATATATTTACTACAGGTTTTATTCAAACACGCACGTTACCTTTAATGTTTTTTTGCTAACAGACAAAAATATACTGTAACTAATTTAGTGCTTATGAAGGAAGTTGATCCACAAAACAAAACCAAAACAGGCTTCAGATGGAAAAAGTTGAATTATTTATTTTTATCACATTGAAATGTTCGTGGTCAAGAGGAATCAAAATGGTAATTATATTTTTGTTGTATTTTTTCATTGCAACAACAAGTTTTATAATTCAATTGGTGTGTTTTCGTGGGAAAAAGAATATTTGAAGAGACTAAAAAAAGTACAAAGGAACTTCCCAGGAAAGGACTTTAAATCAAGAATCCCCTTGTTATTGAATCATCTTTTCATTAGAAGTTCAGGAAAACAACTTAATATTGTTAACGGAACCTTAGTAAGAGCTGAACGTTAAATCAGTAGAAGCATTTCTCCCGGTCTAACATGATTCATGGTTGACTTTAAAAAAGAAAAGTAATTTAATAAAACACTGTAAACTCATGGACTCCAGTTGAAAACTCCACAGATTCCCTCGCATGCACCAACTTTATGAAACATTTATGACCGTCTAAAATATTCCAAAGAATCTTTCCCCCTTGTTTTCGCCGCTTTGATCAACTTGATCAGAACATGCCGTCACCGTCGTTTCATCTTCCCCGGGCTATTCTGGGATGCGCTGATGGTTGTGCTGAGAGACATCACAGCCGCTTGACCTCCCCGCGACTGAACCGGACTTTACTGCACTCTGACGATGTGTTGCATTTCAATGGAGAGCAGGGACACTCTGATCTAAATGCTAATTCGGTAACCTGTCGTCTAAGTATACACGGCCCGCGCGAGCGTTTGTGTCCCACCTTATCTCCCACAACTCTGATGGACGCGCCTGCCGGAATTAACTTTAGATTGGGGCTTGACTGCATGGCTGGCGGTGAGGACTTTGGGGGCTTTGTGTGTGTTTAATCTAACCGTCTGTGTGTGTGTGTGTGTGTGTGTGAGAACCCTTGTGTCTGTCTAGAGAATGAGTGGGTTTTGGTTTCATCCTAATAAAAAGTCATTCTGGTCTCCTCTCTTAAAGCTATTGGAATTTCAAATAAGGAAAAGAGAGAGAGGGCGTTTATGTGTCTTTGTTTTAGAGACTACAGATTTTTTGGGGGAGAGACATAGGCTACAATATAAAGAATTAGAACAAATTTTATTTTATCCAAAAAAGTATGGCCTGGGTGACAAATCTTGTTCACCGGGTCATTATGTGGCCCTAAAATCTAAAAATCAACGTAGATTAATGTTCATGTTGGTGACGTATAGACGCGTGTTTTTAAGATAAGTTAAGGAACAGAGATTATTAATGTAAACTTGGATTTGTTTGGTGAAGCAGAACAAATAACAATTTTTAAAGAGCTATTAATGTTAAACTCCAACTCTCCTGACTCACTCTCATGTTTCAAATATTAAATCTTCCTCTCGTAGATGCAGTAAGTCCCTCATCATGACCATGTTTTGAACTCATTACTTTATAAAGTTCTCCTCTGTCTGAAATCTCAGCGAACAAGAGGTTACAAGAGCAGAGTCCAATATGATGTAATAATGGCTTCAAACAGCAGCAGCAAAGAACGCCCTGATTTTTTCTTTAAACGCGTCCCTTGGAGGTGAAGACTTCCATGATTGATGACGCACAGTGACAAACCTCGATGTTTGACCAATCACAGCAGAGTGGGCGTGGTTATGGTGAACAACATTTTAGCCTGAACTCTCTTTTAGTTGAAATATTTACATTAGAAAAATGGGCTAAGGTGAGGCCCACTGAAAACTGTTTTCTGGAGATGAAATCCTGTTCACTATATTCACACCCACTCTGCTCTGATTGGTCAAGCATCGAGGTTCATCATCGCATGTCATCAATCTAGTTTCAATCTCCATGGGACAAAGGAGGGTGGGATTCCAGCTGCCTGGGTGAGAAGTGAAGCTATTATTACGACATAATGCACTCCGCTCTAGTAACCTCTCATTCGCCAAGATTTCAGACATAACTTACTGCATCTTGGAGAGGTAGACTTCAACGTTTGAAATATGTAAGTAAGTCATGAGAGTGGGAGTTTCACATCACTTGCTCTCTAAAGAAACACCCTTTCAGAAAAGTCATTGTTTCATCAGACAGAGAGAAAAAACCCACAGCATCAAATCTATCCACTCCTAGCTTCAAAAACATTTGGTCCGACTGAAAATAATGGTTTCTTGTGGAGGGCCGACACGGACGAACCACCGCTGTCACACAAACACACACCTACTGACAACTGTCTCCAAGAAGAAGAAGAAGAAGGTTTTTACTTCTTTTGTTCTGTGTTCTGAAGTCGACAAATCACATGCTATTAAAGCAGAATCTGTAAAAAGAAGCTGAAGTGGTGGATTGTTAATTAACTCTCTTTCCAGACACTAGTATCGACGTTTTGATTACAAATCTGGCTGAAGAATGCCAAGGCACTGTCTCTCTCAGACTCCAGCTCAGACGATAATATAATGAATAAAACGTTAAAAGGGCATGATGGAATTATGAATATTAAATCCGAGGAGCTTCTGGATTTAATTGTATGTCAACACATCAAATATGACAGCTTGTCCAGCTTTTTTTTTTTTAGTTGTTTAGCTTTGCCTGTGTAAATATAAGCTTATTACCATCAGGATGTGTCACTGTTTGCATACACAGCAACAGACGTGGACAAATATTTATAGGACGTGAAGGCCGTCTGCAGTGTCACATTGTCTGACAGGAAACTCTTTGTAGTCGTAATCCTCGCCTTACGCCCGGACCTTGATGGTAGACCGGGTCGCTCGCGTGTCACATACTGCCTCCGACCGGCTTTCACGGCTCCGGCGAAAGCATCCACGAGTAACTGCTCGAGTAACATGAGCGGGCGGTCATTATCGCTTTCGAGTCAAGAAGACTGTTTTATCTCCCGGCGAACTTTCGCTTCCACCGAGTGGATTTTTCCTGACGTTTTCAGTGGACACTGGGTTTCGTATTTTTTGGGAGTTTGTCACGAGTGAGGTGACCTTGTGACTCTGGGAGTGATTGTAAAGATCGAATTCCAGTCAGTAAATCAGAGGCGCTCCGTGACGGCTGGCATTAAAAGCCTTGACCGTTTCAAAGACGCTTTAATCGTTCGTGAAGAAGAAAAACACATTTCTACTGCCAAAAACAGGGGAAATGACGTAGACATTTTTTTTTAATTCACGAATCAAATGCTCGTGTTTGTTCTTTTAGAAACTGGGTTTTCGCTGAGATCTACTGCAGATTCTTTTATTTATTTCCCACTTCAAACGAATGTTTCTTCAATAATCAAAAACAGCTTCTTGTAAAAGAATGTGTCAATTAGGAACGAATGGTTCTCACGATTCATTATCTGCCTGGATAATATGATAAAAGAAGATCTGATCAAAGGAGATTCCATTTATCATTAAATTTTCACAGCCAACAGTTGTGAACTCTGAATCATTAAAACAAAACAAAACTGTTTCCAGATCTAAATTCCTTCAGAGGAAGAAGGTTGAATAATATTTCTGAGCACCTCTAGGTTAATGTTTTACTCAGTCAAAATTGTGTTATACTAAACCATACTTAACCAACAGAGGTTAGCCAAGAAAATTTTCCAAAGCACCAGATACTGAAATTCAACTTTATTTCAATTGCACTTTGCAAGAAAGGTGCGTTTACAAAATAAAATAATGATTCAAAAGGCAAATATTGGAGCCTGGATACCGATTTTGAAAGTGGTATTCGTGCAATTTATTTAATTATAAAGTTTGTTGTACACCAAGTTTTCCCCTTGGCCATGAGTCTAACACAAGAGATGTAGACAGAGTTTTGTTGATATGGATTCAAATCATGAGACAGACATTCATGAACGTTTTAATACTGACAAATGGAAACGCACACACAAAGCACACTTTATGTAAGCGTATGATTTATTTGATGTGCCGCAAACTACACCATTAACACCATTTTCTCCCTAAATAATTCCCTATAAGCAAATGATAGTTTATTGTTCTGACGGCCATAAAAAAAATGTCATCTTTATGACCCTGATTGATGATGCAGTTCGGCTCAAGGGGACATTGTCATTAAGACGGAGAATTAGTGATGAGTAAAATTCCATTTTTAACTCTGTCCTGATTCATTACAGAACACGTCCTCAGACACTTTAAGTGACTTTAATTATTTGTAGGCTTAATAAAAAAAAAAAGCTCTGTTGATATAAATGACCATATTAGCAAAGATGCTGCTTAACTGATCAACTATAACCACTTAAAGCTGCTCCTTTTGTTTTGAAATGATGTGTTCAGGGTCTGTAATAAGTCATTCTACTTTCCCAAGAATATATGACTTGATACAGTGAATGACTGAAAATACCTATTACAGAAGGTACATTTTATAACTTGTCCTCAATATTGATTGTTTTCAATGTAACTTTAATCTTGATTTCTTGCGTTTATAGAACTAAAAAGGTTGGTTGATCAAGTCAGGGACTGGCAGAGATTAATCTATGGGTGGTCGTTTCTTAACAAGGTTCTGCTGACATGTGTGCAAACCAACTCAAAAGCACAGCAGACTGAGGCTATACAGTCGTCCTCGATGAACTTTGTGTGAATTGGTTGTTGACAGTAGGTCGACCCTTTGTGTTGACCTGCTAAACCCCACTGTTTGTTCAACAAGCCAAGGGATAAACTCAAGCTGCCATTAACCCAGTTCACGGGATTGAAAGACGACCGACCGAAGAAAGTCTGTGGGGAAGTTGGTGCTGCTCGTATTGTTTGTTATGGTGTAGACGTGTCTGTGTGTCAGGTTTCTTCGGAGAGACACAGATTTGCCGGCGTCCAAATGAGTGATGGATTCTGATCATTTGTATTGAAACAGTACCTACAAGCCCCTCATGCATCTCAGGCATAGATATTCAGGCCAAAATAAAAGCGGAGTAATACTAGGTTGACTTGTTGAGTAATACTACAGTGCCTAGCAGAGTAATACTAGGTTGACTTGTGGAGTAATACTTCAGTGCCTAGCGGTGTAATACTAGGTTGACTTGTGGAGTAATACTTCAGTGCCTAGCGGAGTAATACTAGGTTGACTTGTGGTGTAATACTACAGTGCTTAGCAGAGTAATACTAGGTTGACTTGTGGAGTAATACTTCAGTGCCTAGCGGAGTAATACTAGGTTGACTTGTGGAGTAATACTTCAGTGCCTAGCGGAGTAATACTAGGTTGACTTGTGGAGTAATACTACAGTGCCTAGCGGAGTAATACTAGGTTGACTTGTGGAGTAATACTACAGTGCCTAGCGGAGTAATACTAGGTTGACTTGTGGAGTAATACTACAGTGCCTAGCGGAGTAATACTAGGTTGACTTGTGGAGTAATACTACAGTGCCTAGCGGAGTAATACTAGGTTGACTTGTCGAGTAATACTACAGTGCCTAGCGGAGTAATACTAGGTTGACTTGTTGAGTAATACTACAGTGCCTAGCAGAGTAATACTAGGTTGACTTGTGGAGTAATACTTCAGTGCCTAGCGGAGTAATACTAGGTTGACTTGTGGAGTAATACTTCAGTGCCTAGCGGAGTAATACTAGGTTGACATGTGGAGTAATACTACAGTGCCTAGCGGAGTAATACTAGGTTGACTTTTGGAGTAATACTACAGTGCCTAGCGGAGTAAAACTAGTGTGGCTCTTGGATTAATACTACGGTGACTTCCTGAGTAATACGTTGATGACTTACTCAGTAATACTATGTTGACTTGTGGTTGAACACTATGGTTACTTGCGGAGTAACACTATTGTGACTGTTGGGGTAATGTTACGGTGACTGGCGAAGTAATAGTTCAGTGAATTGTGGACTAATACTACTGTGGCTTGTAAATTAATACTCTGGTGCCTTGTGGAGTAATACTACAGTGAAACTATACATTTTATAACTTTTCCTCAAGATAGATTTTCTTGCATTTGAAAAAAAAAAGAAAAGTTTGCGGTGCGGCTTCAACGTCTACCAACATGTTGAGAAAAAATATTTTTGATCAACAGCTGGAGGTACGTCTGAGGTATTTGAATTTAGAAGAAAAAAACTTTAGTCATTCTATTGCACAACTCTGATAGAAAAATATTGGAGATCATAAATATATAAATACATTGTTCAATTGGTTACACAACAGTTAGAAGCTTTGTTTACACGTGTGCTAATGTATGATTTAATACCCATAATTAAAAGAAACTTTCAAGTTTTAGTCTTTCAACACCATTTCAGGCACAGTTTTATAAGTACTTGTTTTGTATTGCCATTGGATAAAACCTATACAATTGTGTGGTCCCCATCTCAGGACAATTCCAGGAAACATTCTCAAGTTCCAGAGTCACCTCTTACACTTCTATTTCAGTCTTTCGGTTTTGATTAATGTTTTTACTGTTGAACAGTTTTTGTTCTCAGACTTCTTTTAAGAAGCTTTGTATCATAGGCTTATACATTTCCCCGATACTGGAGGAGAGAGTGATTAACCAGAAAAACACATTTGTCTTTGTTTGCTGTGTCCTGACAGAAGTGCAGCCTTAAGTGGATGCTTTTGTGCAACCTTTTGTTGCCGCGGTACGTGACCTGGCTCTGAGCCGCCGCTGGTACCATGTCGCTCGCCTTTCACTCGAACACATCCTGAGGTAGACACTTCGCTCTGGAGGCTTTCTTCTGTTACCTTGACTCGAGTCTCTCCGAGTCTTTGGCTGTTTGTGGCTCAGCTGAGACCGAAGTCGGGATAATTCCGGAATCAGTAACAAGCGTGATCTGGCTTTCATGGCTCTGGCATCCATCGCAAATTGCTTTGAACACAGATGAAGTATTGATTCATTTAATCCCAAACTACCTCTGAGACCTTTATTTTGACAGTACAGTTGTGGTTCTCAGAGGAGTGAATATCTTCAGTTCTTTTCCTGTTTTTCAATGAGGTTTTTTTCTCTCAGGTCTCCCACGGTAACAACTTTGACATCACTATTTAATAAGATCTCTGTAAGTAACTGAAATCTACTTTCCAAAATCCTTTTTTTGTTCAAAACTAAAAATGCACCGAAATCTGCCTAAAACTTTCCATTAGATGTAAACTTTGAGATCGTTTAAGAGTAATTATCGTCCAATATGAGCTCGACCACTTGTACACTCTTAGCTGGTCAATCCTTACTTCACCAACTTCATTGGAAAATGAAAATCGAAAACAAATGTGAAGTGGAAAAGGATTAAAAAGTAGTGACACTTGAAACACAGTGTAATTCACAGACCTCATCAAACTCGCTGTCATGTGGCTTCCACAGTTTGCACATAAAAAACATCTAATCCCATTTAAATGAATTTCTTATCCCTGTGCTTTACGACGAAGAAGGTTCAAACGATGCTCGGTCTCCACGCACTGACTTCACATACGAACAAAAGGCCTTCAACCTTCAACCTCCCTACCTTTACCTGGTCATGTATTTGTTTGTAGTTCAGGCGATGATTCACATGTTACCTGATTCAAAGTTAGTTTCCAAAATCTCCCTCATTTCATCAATTTCAAAGTCTCCAACTGACACAAAAATTGATTCCTGTTTGTGAGCTTAATCTGTCCGAATACATGCAGTGACGAAGGATTTTGGTAAAAAAACAGCCTCCAATATGATCATATCATCTGCAAAAAGTAAACATTCATTTTCTTAGATTAAAATGTCACTCACTCTCCCAAAGGTACATTTGGCAGCTAGAGGGAAAACTGCAGCTGTCATCACTTTTTACCTGGAAAACAATCCAAGTAAATATCTTCATACACTCCAACATCCCCCCCCCCACCCCCCTCCACACACACACACACACTATGAATCAAAGCACTCTTTTCACACCAAACTACAACTCTTTTCCCTTCAAAAAACAATCAAGTTGTTTTGTTTTTTTTCTTCCCTAAATTCCTTTTTTTATATCCAATATTAGGACACGTTCGTGACAAATTCGTCACTTAAACCCTCTATTGGATATATTTAATACATCTTTGTTAGTTAAAGTGATAGTTCACCCAAAAGTCAAATTTCCTTTTCTACTCACCCTCATGTCACCTAAGGGTTGGGATTATTTTTAGAGTAATTATTCCTTTTTAGAGTTATAGGTTAAAATGTATGTTCATTTTAATGAAGCGACTGGAGCTCAGTGGACAAACTTCCTCCAAAAAGACACTTAAAAACATCCAAATACCTTTGTACTTCTCGTCTGTAATGTCCATTTTGGATTTAATCCTCAAAGACAAAAATTGTGTCCGGAAAATAAGTCCATATTTTACGCTCATTTGTGGAGGATGTTTAAAGAATAACAAACAATATAAACCGGTAAGTACTCTGGGTAAATATCGAGCGAGCACTTCAAGTGTAGACATTATTATGTCCTCTGGCAGCACTCACTATATTTAACCGTTGTACCTCCGACGAGCACCACCGAGGTATATGAATGTTTTTAAGTTTATTTTTGGAGGAAGATGAAAATGAAGACAACTAAGCTGCAGTCATTACAATAATATGAACAAACGTTTTTGTCCATAACTCCAAAAAGAATCAGATAACTTTGAAAATAATCTTAACCCTTAGTAGAAAATGAGTGTTTGAAATTTGGATGAATTTACCCTTTAACATTTATATAGATTGTGGAGGGAGCACTATAAGTACTAAGTACTATACCTTTGTACCATATGGTTATGAAATAAATATTGTAGCATCTAATGTTATCCATCATAGTTTTGAATGAGATAGAAATCATTTCTAAAAACATTACACAAAGATTGCCCAAGTTAATGAAGAAACTGAACAAAAAAACTTGAGAATTTATTTCTGGACACTGGAAACCTATGACTTGAAGTAACGGCAAAGAAATCCATTGAATGCAAACCTTCTCATACCTTCTTTAAATCCCCAGAATGCAATTAGGTTGGACGGTCACGCTCCCATGTCCTTCAGGACATAAGCACTACAGGAATATCAAGTTGTTGTACAACTTGAACCATGAATCTGGATCCATCCCACTGTTCTAGTTGCTATAATTTGTTCCTTTACCTTACAGTAGATTTGACTGTGGAGTTGAACGTTCTCTGTTAATCCTTCACATTTTTAATGGGGGAACCACTACAGAAGTCTGACCCAGACTTTAACTTTCTATTTTAAATAATCATCAGACATGAATGCCCTTCAGCGAGTACAGCTTTTTGGGGTTTTAAGATACAAAACCAGTGTCAAATCCAAGCCATTTCATGATATCACAAGAATGTAAAAAAGGTTCAAACATGCACTTGCCATCACTTTACTTCAATTTGTTCCCCTCAGTTATTATTCAAGATAAGACTTTTCCTTGAGGATATTTTGAATTATGCTTGAGAAAAACACAAGAAGGCTGGATTAGGCTGTCTGTGGTGATTTCGTTTTACTGGTATTATCCCTAAAACCATCCACTTGAAAGTCTCCCTCCATCTGTCTGCAGGATGAGCCATCGCCGGGTCCTCGCCGCCGACAGAAAACCATTAAAACAGCTAAAATTCCTCGCAGTAAACCTGTACAATCTCGGCGTTCCAAGTCGTTTCATGGAGTCAATAAGGACAATTATACCGTTATCGCTGCTGTCATGCTCTATTTAGCATGCAATTATACAGTGGCCTGCTATCACAACCTTATTATTGAGATAATCATTTTGCTTTAATTGAAATTTGTTACAGCCTGAACAGCAGCTTTGCTCTTATACATGCGTTCTCTGACCCTAGTGTTTTTAAAAGTTCGTCAGGAACACACAAGTGACGCATTCTTGTCAAAAATGTTCATTTTAAATGAATAAAGGTAACTAATATCGTGTTTTATGTTGTTCTCTCCTATCATGTTTACGTATCTTTTTGGTGAAGATTTGAACTGTTACTTCTTAGAAAATGTGAACCAGAGTTGAAATCCAATCCATGGGGGGTTTCCAAACAGTGCTTGTATCACGGCAGTAAAACGGAAAGATGAAATAATAAATATCGGAACTACAAGAACAGTTATCCAGAACTCCTTTTATGACCTTTTAGAAAGCTTCTGTTCTTTTTACGCTGCCGTCTCCAACGTCTAACTATCAGTAAGTTACCGCAGCATCTATATTCCCTTCATCCAGCTCGAATGTTAACCGAAACTATTCTTATTCATACTACACTTACATTTAAAAAATCTTCTGTTTCATTGATTTTATCGTGTAACGTTGAAAATTCTGACCTTGAACATAAACAGAATAAGAAAATGATTCTGTACAGGTGAACACATATAGACCACCTCAAGAAAGGGTGTTTTAATTTTTTCAAGATGATATCCATGATGTGATTCAGTACTACACGTCCTTTTATCTTTTACTTTCCACTTCCAATAAATACCTGAGTATCCTCAACTCTGACTCTTCTATATCTCCTTTTTATTTTCATCTCTCTAAAGCAGTGGTCCCCGACCTTTTCCAACAAATGGCCCACTTTTAAGTCTCAAAAACTTTTGCGGCCCACCTCCAACCCCATAAATACGAAGGAATTATAATGCGTTCTCATTTCCTTTTTCAATTTACATTTAAAACACTTTTAACATTTAAAAAATTACCAAAAAAAAATGATACCATTTGGGAAAACGGTTTTGCGGCCCACTTGCAATACCGTTGCGGCCCACAGGTTGGGAATCATGCTCTAAACTAAAGCTACCTTAGCATGTTCGGTAAGAAACCCCACCCTTGTCAGTCGTCTCCACCTATTCCACCCTGCATGCATTCTCTTCTTCGCCTCCCTTTTGAGCAATCCAATGGTTTTTTTTTGGTAAGTTTGTGCAAAATTACTCAGGTTTGTTTTTGTTTCGATCATTTTTAAACAAAAGAAAAACAAACTCAAGCTTAGGGAGTATTTACTTACATTTAAAAATGCTTTTATTGTCAATATTTATATGGAAACGAAGAAGATCCAATGTTTGAAAACTTTGAAGCAGAATAACAGAGTCATCATTTTTAAAGCTGCCTTTGCTCGATGGCGTGAGCTGGCACCACCTATTTTTTTTTTTTATTGGCCACGGCTCAGGATCTGAGGGCGACTTCTCACATTCCCTGCTCCCGGTGGTGACACCGTTACAGAGCCCAAGTCTCAGCAGTGAATTAAGCCGCCCGGGTCGGACAGCGGCTTAGCGATGACTAATAACCAGGACCAGAATCCAACAGTAGCTCATCCGTCCGACCGGAGCGGAAGTTTACAAGAGCGAGCGCTTCGGTCACGCCTCAGCCTTTTGTCGTAGATTGTACCTGCTGCGAGAGTGTGTGAGATCATTTATGGCATCGCTGATGGGTTTATTCATCCTGTTGTTGCCAGACTGATCAAATATTGACTCCACAATATCATCAAAAATACACTGTTTTTGCTGTGAATGTGATTTCGCTATGATTGTATTTAATAGCAGATGTTGTCAGCGTAAAATATATGTATCTATATATGAATACGCATGTATTTAAATATAAATGCTGTTGTACAAACAGCTGCTACTTCTTAGAAAGTGTCGTGTAAGAGTCGCTTTCCTGGAAATAATGCAGAGATTATGAATAATTAAAGGAAACTGTGTTTGTATGAGACATTTTTCTCATTTAATTATTCACGTGAATGGAACAACTGGAGATGACACTTATCTGCAAGGTTATGTTCGGATTCTCTGGAAACGACAAAATGTTGTGAATAGATCTCCAGGTGTCAGGGTTGTGTACACAAGTTGGAGAAGTTATTATAGGTAATTAAGTTATTATTTTTTAGTCTGTAGTTAAAGAAAGTTTTTGTCTTGTCGCTGCTGCTTCATAAAGAATTAGAGGGAAAAATTGAAAACTTGACGTTCATCTGGTTGAATAAACGCAAGTACCTGGTTGTGTAGTAACTAAGACCAACAACAAGAAACATAGTTGTTGTCCTGAAACAACACAATTATTGAATCATAATTGAATTGATGTTGTTTTTTATTTTATAGACTTGTGTTTAAATCTTTGGCAGGTGTTGGTATAAGTTATTTTATGTTAAATTATGTAGTGCACATTCACAATCAAGGTCTTTGGTTGGTTTCTAGCCTCCGGGTTTGGACAAAATCTGTGTCCTTTCTGTAAGTTTGAATTTCTTTGGTTCAATCCACACACCAAAGATATGAATGAGTTTTTGACTGGTCATCCATCTAGCTTCTCATCTAGGGGGTCTCAAGCTTTACACCAATAAAGCTGGGACTAGACTTGAAGTTGAGACCGCCTCACCAGAGACCAGGATACTACCAAGAAATAAAGAACTATATACTAAACCATTTAATTTTAATGAACTTTGAACTTGTACATTCTTGGAGCAGTAAACTTTTAAGACACTAGTTCATTTCAACTAAACTAGTTCATTTTTAAATTGGTTAACTGAAATTTTAACTAGTTCATTCTTGGAGCAGTTTATGTTTAGATATTTTTTAATTATGAACTAATCTAGTTAAGTTAAAAATGTGTGAACTGAACGTTTAACTTGTTCATTCTTGGAGTGATGAACTTTAAGGATCTTTTTTGTTATCAAGAACTAAAAACTAAACCAGTTTATTTCAAAATTGGTAAACTTAACTTTGAACCCGTTCATTCTTGGAGCAGTAAACTTTTAGACATTTTTGAATAATGAACTATGAACTAAACTAGTTCATTTTTAAATTGGTTAACTGAACTTTTAACTAGTTCATTCTTGGAGCAGTTTATGTTTAGATATTTTTTAATTATGAACTTAACTGGTTCATTTTAAAATTGGTGAACTGAAGTTTTAACTCGTACATTCTCGGAGCAGTAAACTTTTAGACATTTTTGAATAATGAAGTTTGAACTAATCTAGTTCAGTTAAAAATTGGTGAACTGAACTTTTAACTTGTTCATTCTTGGAGTGATGAACTTTAAGGATTTTTTTTTTATTATTAAGAACTAAAAACTAAATCAATTCCTTTTAAAATTTGTGAACTGAACTTTGAACTCGTACATTTTTATAGCAGTGAACTTTTATACATTTTTGAATAATGAACTATGAACTAAACTAGTTCATTTTAAAATTGGTTAACTGAACTTTGAACTAGTTCATTCTTTGAGTGATGAACTTTAAGGATTTTTTTTTATTTTAAATTAAGAACTGAAAACTAAACCAGTTAATTGCAAAATTGGTGAACTGAACTTTGAACTCGTCCATTCTTGGATCAGTAAACTTTTAGACATTTTTGAATAATGAACTATGAACTAAACTAGTTCAGTTAGAAAATTGGTGAACTGAACTTTAACTTGTTCATTCTTGGAGCGATGAACTTTAAGGATTTGAACTAAACCAGTTCCTTTTTAAATTTGTGAACTGATCTCGTACATTCTTACAACAGTGAACTTTTATACATTTTTCAATAATGAACTATAAACTAAACTAGTTCATTTAAAAAAAATTGGTTAACTGAACTTTTAACTAGTTCATTCTTGGAGCAGTTTATGTTTAGACATTTTTGAATTATGAACTATGAACTAAACCAGGTTCATTTAAAAATTGCTGAACTGATCTTTGAACTATCTCATTCTTGGAGCAGTGAACTTTACGAAATGTCTTAAATTATGAACTGAACTAGTTCACATAGAAACAGACATTTCCCACCACTGCCCATGCAGACTACGAAACCCCTGATCATTAAATTGTTGTTTCCGGTGGAGAGCAGAGGTGATGGAAACCAACACAGACTGGTTAAAGACAGCAAGTGAGGAAGAGGAGGAGGAGGAGGAGGAGGAGGAGGAGCGTGAGTCTGCAGCTGATGCATTGGTCGTCGTCTTAGTGGCGGGGAGGGGAGAGAGAGAGAGGGAGAGAGAGAGAGAGAGAGGGAGTGTGGAGGAGGGCAGTGCTCCTGTTGGGAAGTAGGGAATGCCTGTTAGTTGTGTCTGCCGAGAGCAGAGCATCAGCCAGAGTGCGGCTGCAGGGAGAGGAGCGCAGTGCGGTGGAGTGGAGCTGCAGGAGAAGAAGTGAATGAGAGTCGACAGGCGAGCCGGAGGAGGCAGTGACCACAGAAGACGAGAGCGCATTAGTGCACGTGCAAACACAGCAAAGTGCGGCGGAGAGGAAGAAGACAAAAAGTTACCAGGTCAGCAGGAGCAGGAGCAGCGACGGATGAGAGCGTTTTCACCATAAAGGAGGATTTCTGCAACTTTTTTTTTTCCATCCTGGAAAAGTGATGCTACTCCTCGGACCTTCATCTCCTCCAGGATTATCCAAGCGTGAAGAGAGAGTTGAGCCTGATCTGTGATACTTTATCTTGGGCTTTTCCCTTTTTTTTATTTATACGTTTTGGCGTAGTTTGGAGGAGCCATCTGGAGCTGGAAACCTTCCTGTCATCACTTGAGACTATGTTAGACTCTGCGTCAGGGAGACTTTCATCAGAGCATGGAGAAGTCCAGCAGTGAGGAGTCAGCCATTCACCGCAGCCCCTCCGTAGACAGCCGCGACTCCGACTTCCCTCAAGCGTCCACGTCTGGCTGCCCCTTCGGCGGCCGCGGCTTCACCGCCGGCGCGTTCTACGGCTCCACGGGGCCGCGCAAAGACGCGCAGCAGCAGCAGCAGCAGCAGCAGCAGCAGCAGGCGCCGGCTGCCCCTGCTGCTGACGCCGCAGACAAGAGCAACAACAAGTACAGCTCCCCGAAGGGCAGCAAATACGTGGTCTTTTACCTGGATCTATCCTTTGTGTTCCTTTTAGAATTCAAGAAGTGCAACATGGCTAGAGGCTGCCTGTGCTGCTTGAAGTATTTGATGTTCGTCTTCAATCTCATCTTCTGGGTAAGTGTCCTTCTTTCTGTTATATTTCAAAAAGACAGTCGTGGTGTGTGATGCTCGCGCGACCATGCGTTTATAATTATTACATCAGAGCCTCTCTGCATGTGCTCCTCTCTTCATGTTGCTATTTCGGGATTTTTTTATGACACAGTCACTCTCTCTCTCTCTCTCGCTCCTTCTCCAGTCATATTTAATGGTGGGGTTTCTTGATTGTGGTGGTATGTGGGCAAGTGTGTGTGTGGTGGTGGTGAGGGGGGGGGAAGGCGGGGGGTGGGGGGGGTCAGCAGGGTCACCCAATCAGCTGCTAATATGATTTAACACTGAACATGGAGGTGAAATGCTGCATTTGCTTGTCGCTGAAACTGAAGACGTCTGATGAGAAACACAAGATGCTCTGGTGGAGATTTGATTTAGGAGACGTGGTCCCTAAAGGTTTTTTTAAATGACCCCCCAGGGGGGTCTTTTTTCTGCAACCCCCTGGACGAGACATGGGCTCACCATCAGCGGCATTGGGTGGGAGCCTCGGTGCCAAGCGAGCGTGTGCGGCGGTCATGCATGGGCATCTATGGGTCCCTTTGATTGTTGACGGATTAAACGGCTTAAAGGTCATGAAGCCTTTGTGTGGGTGCAGCGAAGCGTGGAAATGTCCCCCCTGAAAATGGGACTTTATAGCGACCCCCTTTGCCCCCTCGGTGTCAGTTCACTTCTAAGTGGGGCACACAGAGCGAGCATTAGCAGGATCCCAGCTGGCCCGACATTGAGAGTGCACACACGTACACATGCGCCAACAGAACCCACGTCTATCTCATTTGTGCACTCTTTATATGCACAAGTGGACAGTGGCGCTCGTGGCCCCGGCTCCGGGCGATGACTGGGCGACGTTGTCCGCGTCTTTTGGCCCTAATTTGTGCCGTGACTCCAGAGAGTGTCTGTGAGGCTTGTCACTGTGTTTTATGGCTTGATGTAAACGTTTGGAGACGGAGATGAAGAACTCAGAACTCGGACTTGTTAGTTCTTGTGCACAAAATCCACAATAAGTAAATCACAGTCATTTTGATTCGTCTTTTATTCCAGGTCCATTTACTCGCTGACGAAAGACGACTTAAGCAGCTGAATGATCACAGTAAATGATGGTTTGTTCAACTGGTCTTCAACATGAAATCACGTCACTCCTTTTTAAGGGTTCTACCAGCAGACACACTGCCCAGGGTGCCCCCTAGTGATGACGTCACTTCCTGCAGTTACAGTTTCTAAAGCTTTTTTTTTAATTAAGCAGTAATATTAACACATTTCCTTGCATGGCCATTCAACGGAAATTAAAATAGTATGATAGAAACCTATTCCTTATTATTGATCGGTGAAGAATCTACATTTAAAATGCGTTAAAAAAAAAAGTGAATATCGCTTCTTCTATAATAACCATGATGACCTGGGCTGTGGACTACGGTTCAGCCAATCAGAGGCATTGGGAAAAAAATTAAATATTATTATAAAATATTTCTGCTTTTCTGATTTTTTCTACTGTACCTTTAAGGGTATCCGATTATAAAATTGATTCAAGATTTCATTAAAACCTATAATGCACTTTTCTTTAAAGCTTGTTGGTGTCCACCTACTGCCTCCAGAGGACGGGGGGGAAACTTCAACAGTATACTTTAACTAAGTGGATTTTTTTTTCTAGTTTTAATAGGCGATCAAATTCATTCTCCATCTTTAATTAGTGTTGGTTCGATAGTTTTCTTATTTTTAAAAAAAAAGATAGGCCGCTACAGCGTTTGTCACCACAAGGAGGCTCCACTTTCTTTGTCAAAGAAAAGTTCACTTTTTTCTTCTATTTTGTTTGCTTTGACAGATCAGTTTATTTTTGCATTGAATTCCCTTCAATCGCTTTGCTCTGGTTTTGCTGCCGTTAATGACCAGGAGGAGCTATAAACTACTGACATGTTTATTATTCCCGACTGTAAAAAGCAGATGTGAGTCCATGTGTGAGGTAAAATATGATTGGAAGTGACAGCCTGGAAGTAGTGGAGGTACTGCAGGCCACACGTTCAGACCAAACGAGAACATTAAGTCAGAGAAAGCAAAGAAGCCCACCTCAGGAACACACTCTCATCGACATGTGCCTCATCGATGGAGTTTGTCAAGGCCATTCATCCCAAGTTGACGGTTTTAAACTTCTTTTTTTTTCACAGCCCCGGAGCGAGTATGACCTCATTAGCGTCTACCTGTGTGTCAGGATTCTAACATTTATCCGGGGTCATGAGGTCAACGCTGTCTAGAGGGTCTCAGGAGGGGGTTTTATCGTTGGCTTCCTTGGGTCTCTACAGGCTCAATTTGAGATTCACTCTTTTCGTTTGAACCCCCCACAACACTAATAACCAGCTGCTGCCCACCACAAATAAGAAGGTGGTAAAGAAGCTTTGCTGTTTATTGGTTTAATGCCTTCCTCGGACAGAAAACACAAGTTGAGGACTTTCTCGGTCAGTCTGACTGTGGCATTAAGTGGCCCCCGAGATTGCCCCCCCCCCACACACACACCCCGCTGCGAAATAATTTATTCTTCCAGCAAGTAATCCTTCACGAGGAGCTAGTGTGCATCTTGTGACGGCTTCCTGCGGATTGATTCTTGTGTTTCCCTTCAGCCTTAGTTGATCCTAATGACTCTTTAATCAATGTCTCGTGGGACGGGGGGGAGGCGGGAGGGGGGAGTGTGTCGGGGGGATGGAAGGAGGGGTTTCCTCTCCGCCTTCAGATCTTAAGGGGATTAAACACGTCGGAAGACTCGATGGGCGGCGAATGATCCGGTCATGATGATGACACATATTGTCTGAACATTGTGATGTCACAGTAGCATGATTCATGAAAGTCAATCCACGATTTGATTTTGTACATTTTATATATTTATAAATAAATTAGTATATATTATTGAGTTAATTGGAGGAAATTCCCTATTGTTTGCCAGCAAAATAATCAAAAAATTAATTAATTCACAAAAATCAATTAAAAAAAATTCAAATGTAGGCAGATGTTATATGCGTTAATGTTGGTTTTATATTTGTCAAACTATTTAAACTGGCTGTAGAGTAGACTTCGGCAAAGTACGGCCTGGGGGCCACATAGGGGCCGTGTGACTTGATTTATACGGCCCCTTATAAGGAAAGTAAAAATAAAGAATTTAACAGGTTAAAATTGTGACACGTGTTCATAGTTACATTATTCATGAGTAGTTCAACTAAACTAAATATAACATGTTAGTTATAGTCATTATTTATTGTTTGGAGAAAAAAAAAGAGAAAGAATTTTGTAATATTATGTATATAATGTATTTGGGTTTATGTTTGAATTTAATGAGTATAAAATGTAATAATACACATGAAATAAGGATTTTTTTTTATTTCCTTTAGCTTGACACCCACCCACACACACAAATATGTTCAACGTTTCTTAAAAAATGTCATAATATGAGTAGAAAAAAGGTTACAAAAAATCGTAACACTACAATGTTATATAACAAATCGACACTGTGAAATACATCAATATATAACCTTATAAACTTATTTATAATAAGCTTGTAATAACAATATTATTATAATATAATAAGCTTATAATAGTTATTGAGTCCTTGTAGATTCTAAAGGTTTATGGATTTGAAAAGTTTCTGAAATCATTCAAAGACGATTCAAAGATATTTTATCTGCTATCAAAAAAAAAAACGTCTTGTGCAACAATTCTTGGCGGTCACTGGACTGGTGCAAACCTGAGACCCCCACACTTTGACAGGCTGAGAATAGAGGTTTGGGTCATCGCCGCGTAGAACCCTGAACACTGGCATGTTGTACTCCGACACCCCTGAGACAGAGCTGCTCCCCCGCTGACGCTCCAGGAATCACAAAGTTACCGCAGCTGGTTTTTTCGAGGTGTCCTTCTGAAGATCTGACATTTTTCTCCCCGGAATTTTCTGCGAAGGGAGCCGGGGCGCACACGGCGTCACATGATACCCACCCCGGCGGCGCTATCTTCCTCCCTCGCTGTGAGCACATGCTGCTTCACAAGCACTGCTGTACGTGCCGCCCACACACCTCTCTCCGCCCAGTGAACGCCGGTAACTTGAAGCACAAGGTAAACAGCGACAGGCACTCCAGGCATCTCCATACTCATCCTCCGGCCCCCCCGAGCAGTTGTTCAAGACCATCTGGCTCCTTTTTCTTATGTGGGATTAGAGGAGTCTGAGCTGAAGGGGGAAGTTTCAGGCAGATTAGAGCATTATTGGGAAGCGGGGATTGAGAGCACGACTCCTTCAAACCGCTCCGCGCTTAAGCCAACAATCATCAAAGAAAATGACCTTTGTGTTGCAACAACGCGCGACAAAGTGTGCGGTTACGCAGCGAGTGTGGGGATCACAGGCGCGCCCGCTTAGACCCGGACATGCTCTCGGAAGCGTGGACTGTGAATTCCTCTCATCTCTCATTGATTTACGTTGGAAAAACTTCCTCGAAGTCGACGGAGGCTGTCGGGTGTAAACCCCTCTTTAAAGACCCTCACACACTTTCCCCCACAAAAGCCTTCCACGCCACGTTTCTTTCGTTTCCCAAAGCCTCGCAGTGACTCGAGACCAACCTGACGCCCCTTATCTGCACTAAAACACACGTCATTTCACCAATCACTTAACAAATCCTTTAAGCGGGTCAATGATTGAGAAACACAGAGTCTGCAATGCGTTTGTTTCTTCTCGTCTGGAATATTGTAACAGTTTGTTTTCATGTCTAAACAAGAAGGATCTGTCTCGTCTGCAGTTGATTCAGAACTCTGCAGCGAGAATTCTGACCCGCTCTAGTAGAAGAACTCACATTTCTCCGATCCTTAAAACTCTTCACTGGCTTCCAGTTTCTTTCAGGATCAACTTTAAAATTCTGGTTCTTACTTTCAGATCTATTCATGGTCAGGCTCCTCCTTACATCACTGATCTGATCCAGCCTTACACCCCAGCTCGGGCTCTGAGGTCTGTGGATCAGAATCTACTGATGGTTCCTGAACACGGTTCAGGACCAGAGGAGAGAAATCTTTTCAGGCTGTTGCTCCTAAGCTTTGGAACGATCTTCCTCTCTCTTTGCGCTTGATGGATCTACTGACTCCTTTAAGAAACATCTTAAGACGTTTCTATTTGTTCAGGCTTTTCCTTGATTTTCTGGAACTCCTGTTGTGTTGTCAGTTTTATCTTGATCTTTAAATTATGTACTTTTTTGAGTATTGTTTTGATTGTTTAAGCGCTTTGTGACCCTGGTCTCGAAATCGCTATATAAATAAATATTACTTACTTACTTACTTACTTTACAGTAATGCCACCATGCAATTCAATACTTTATTTATTTAGCTAACAGTATTTCAATACACAATTGTAGGGATCATTGCATTTTAGTGACGGCTTGTGAACTCTCTTCTGGTGGAAACTATTTTGAAACATTAAATAATAAATTAATTTAAAAGCAGCTGGAGTCGCCTGTATCCGCTCGTCCTCAGTCGTCCTCGGGATCTCGCAGGATTTTATGGTTCCTTTAAAGGAGGACGTAATGACTGATGCTATCTAGTGGCCAGAAGTTTAATTGCAAGACCAAAATGAACAAATGTGTGTGTGTGAATATTTGCATGTTAATTATATATAATTTGAAATTAATTAAGTTTAAACATGCTTTGTTGAAACATAAACCATAAAAGAACTATGATAAAAAAATTAAATGTATATTTTTTAAGAAATTTAAAATCAATACAGTGCTGCTGAATATCAAAAACGGTATCGTGAATATAGATATTGGTGTTACGAGTCGATTTTACACCCTTTGACCAAATGTGAGATGGACGAACAAGGCCTGTGTATAGTGAAGTTCAGTATTTTCAATTGAATTAAAATAATCTAAATATCTTTAAACATTACAACACATTTGGTTTCCATGGTTTCTGTTCTGTCAGTATTATTTCTGGATTTAATTGTGTGTTTGGCTTTGCCTGTGCCAATGGTGGTGCTATAAAAACTGTCATAATACATAAAAGTTTAACAAAATGTTTGAGTTTTTTTTTTTTTAATTTAGCATTTTATATTGGCAATTTTTTGATTACAATTTAGATTTTCGTGGAGTTAAACACAGTCACAGCCTTAAAAATTTGTTTATTGAAGAGTCTATATTAAGGAAAAGTTAATCACACAAGGGGACAAAATATTTTGTAAACAGTATTTTTACCTAACAGGAAGTAGAGTTTCATATTCTATTTCCCTTCTTTAATACTCAATATTTGTAAATTCTCTTATAGTTGTCATTCATAATCCTTATCGTATCCATTGGAATCTTTATAGGTCACCATATCAGCAAGCTGAATTTGAGTTTGGATTTATGTTCTATAAGTATCTTAGTGTTCGTTCTATGAGCAAATAAAGATCCAACATAAAGAAGGTTCTGGTCCAACAACATATGGTCCTGAGATTAAGGTTCCAAAAGAGCAAGATTTTGGATACAAAAGGGCTGAAATCGGCTTTCTCCACAGGGGGCCTGGACTCTCCCTCGGAAACGGGGTGAGGAGCTCAGGGGCGCTCCAGGGAGGGGATCAGAGTAGAACCCTTACTTTGAGATTGCTCAGTCGTGTTGCCACCTGGACCCCCTCCCTAGTGGGGTCGTCACATTTCGATGTACCAGGAAACTTTCTCCTTAAAACTTCTAAATTGTCATCTGAAATCTTGAGCAACTTGAGTTCATGTATAATACAGTATTATTACTTCTTCCAAGGAGTCATTGTTGTGTTTCTCCATTTATTAATGTTAAGAAAAAGAAAAATTCTCACTATAATTTTCAGAAAATGTTGATAATGGTATGATTATTATCTGGATCTACAAATATTTTAAAGATTGGACACTTTATTTGTAAATAAGCATCATTTTTCTGCTGTATTTTGATAGCATGTAGTGAATATTACTGCCTACTAGTGACTTTTTCTCTCAATACTGTATCGATATTCAACAGTACTCGCTTTTTAAATAATCAATTAACATGCAAGTATTCAGAGTCTTTTTTTTTGTTATTAAACTTTAAGCCACTAGATGGCAGCAGTCATTACGTCCTCTGCGGCTTAACGAAAAAGATCCGGCGATGACTGAGGACGAGAGGATACAGTGACTGCTGTTAAAGCTGATGTTTGGACATATTTTGGTTTCAAAACAAACGAAAGTAGATAAGAGTCAAGTGGTCTGTAAATTCTGCAACACCAGAGTCAAGTACTCGACAATACTACAAATATATCCTTGTTCCTATAGCATCTAAATATACTGTGTTGCTACCCTTGTGTCGTCCACACGCCTCTCTGCGTTCTCTGATCCGCCCTTGAACCCCAAAATCCCTCCTTCAGCTTTAACCCGGACATACTTCTGCTGCCCTCCTGTGCTTTACTGCCTAATAAACACAAGCTCGGCACAAAATGCCGCCGTGCGACAGTTTGCGCCTGTTGGCGAATTAAGATGCACAAGAAAAAATCCTTTGTGAAGTGGAAGGCTAGCGTGACGAAACAAGGCCTGTCCGGCTGAGCCTTTATTAAACCATATCAAAAGCCTTATTTGATTTTGGCTTTGAAAGTAAATGTGTCCGCTCAGCAGTTCCGAGTGTACAAAGGCGGGGGTTGCCGGTATCAAAGTGGCTCCTTTGTTCAGCAAGAGAAAACCAAATGTGTTAAGCATTCATGAATTCTTCTGCTTACTTAAGAGATTGCGTCTGGATTTATAAGCCATTTGCTCTGAAGCAACAGTGGATCAGCTGCTCTCTAGATTAAATTCATTAGGCGTTTGGAAGATAGTTTCACACTCAGCCACGTCCTTCTGCTTTTAGTTGAATTTGTTGGGAGTTATTTCGCTCCTCGGTTCACGTCTGAAGTCCGTCAAGCTGGACTCAGGCTCCAGGAAATTGATGTACGGGGCTCTACTGAGTGAGCAGTGAGATGATCAAACAAGCTCTACTGCACCATCATCTGCCATTAATCCCATCGATCAGCCCTTGAAAGGCTGACTTTTGAACTGGGTTTGGCTGCAGGAGAGTTAATTACCTTCAGCCGGTCGGACCAGACACATCTCTCACTTCAATCACGGCTCTCCGGCGATGCAGGTTGATATGGCGGGTCAGTGTGACGGCTGCGATGAGGGTCTACGTCGAAGAAATGGTGCTTCTGAGAGCCACACAGTACTGCAACCTTTCAGCCTCCAAACGTCTCCCTAATCTGATTTTTCTTGATCATTTAAGAGGCGATAATTAGCGTTGTCATTACACCCGCCGTCTTCCCTCGGACCGGTCCTGGCAACCGTCACGGCTCGCCAGGCGTCGTCCGGTGTGAGGTCCCTGGAGCTCCCTCTAATTTACACGTCTCTCTCTCCGGCCGGCTTCCATTTGATGGAACGTGTCGCGCGGCTCTGGTGAGCTAATTAGATAATTTTTCGCAGACCAACCGGGAGACTGGAGCTCACGCTTGGGAATTTTAGGGATCAATTGATAAAGCACTGGTAGACTTGAGAAGAGGAAGTGTGTGCGCCATCTAGTTTTCAGTGGATTTTCATTAGTAAGTAAGTAAGTAAGTAAGTAATATTTATTTATATAGCGCTTCCAGACCAGGGTCACAAAGCGCTTAAACAATCAAAACAATACTCAAAAAAGTATATACTTTAAAGATCAAGATAATACTGAGAACAACACAGGAGTTCCAGAAAATCAAGGAAAAGCCTGAACAAATAGAAACGTCTTAAGATGTTTCTTAAAGGAGTCAGTAGATCCATCAAGCGCAGAGAGAGAGGAAGATCGTTCCAAAGCTTAGGAGCTCAGAGCCCGAGCTGGGGTGTAAGGCTGGATCAGATCAGTGATGTAAGGAGGAGCCTGACCATGAATAGATCTGAAAGTACGAACCAGAATTTTAAAGTTGATCCTGAAAGAAACTGGAAGCCAGTGAAGAGTTTTAAGGATCGGAGAAATGTGAGTTCTTCTACTAGAGCGAGTCAGAATTCTCGCTGCAGAGTTCTGAATCAACTGCAGGCGAGACAGATCCTTCTTGTTAAGACATGAAAACAAACTGTTACAATAGTCCAGACGAGAAGAAACAAACACATGAATTACAAGCTCCAGATCATGTTGTGACAACATTTTCCTAAGTTTAGAGATTTTTCTCAGTTGAAGGAAACAGTTTCTCGTCAGTTTTCTGCAGTGTTGAACGAGAGACATGTCTTTATCAAATACAACACCCAGGTTTCTCAGGCTCAGTTTGACAGACTGACCTAAGTCACCCAAGTACTGACTCAACCCTGGACTCTTATCATCAGGAGCAATCACCAGGGTTTCAGTTTTGTCCACATTTAGCTGTAGAGTGTTTTCACTTTTGTGATTTTTGTTTGCAAGCCTTTATCTCCATTTGTACAGAATGGTCCATGTTTGACTGACCTACGTCAGAAAGTAGCATTTATTTTACCCAAAAACTGGATTTGTATCCCGCTTAAAGTCTGTGCAGATTTTCCTTTTTTCCTTTTTGGAAAAAGAATCATATTAAAAATATATTTGTATTTGTTTTATGTTAACGATTCTTTAATCCAACTGGTGACATTAAACATTGTTGTTTTCATCCCCTCTGACATGTTATATTCAATTTTTATCAGAACTTGAAGGTGAAATAGATAGAATAGATTAATGAAATAATAATAACAATAATAAAACAATGCAACATGTAGTGTGATTCTATTAAGAGTAAAACAACTTTTTTAAATCAAGTTGAAATAAATAACTTAACAAAAAAAGCAACATAAGATGTACATTATTATTATATATAATTATATAATATTGCCATTATCTAATAGTATTTGAAATCCTGAAAACAATAATCTGCTTTCTCGTTAATCTGTATTTTTCAAGTAAACACCTGTAGTGTTTTTAATTTGGTTGTAATCATCCTGCATATGGTTATAACAAGCTACTACGTTTTTAATTACAGTTTAATTACTGCCTTTAATTAATTCATAAAAATTCCAAAGTGCAAAATAGACAGGATGCGTTAGAGGTTCAGAATTGCCTCGTCTTTTTTCTCTCCCAACCAGCAAATCTATGTTAATCTGCACATGCAAACTGCATTAATGTGGGATGTTAAAGCCACGTGCCGGCGTATTTATTTTTTTCCTTCCCTGTGATGCTCACATGGAAAATCGCAGTTTAAATGAATTGTTGCCATTCGTTCCTCATCTCTGCCGCAGCTGCCGACGGCTCGGATGCAAACCTGTTCTGAGATTTTCAAAGCAAACAAAATGATTGTTACCATTGCGTTGATGTATTCTCTGACGGCAGGTGAGAAGCTTTTTTAAGCAGCCAATCAAAGCATCCCACAGTTTTGCTTTTTCATCAATTGACTCCTTTTGTTTGTCCAAACAGAATAACAAATGTACTGTATTTCCACTATTCAGGTTGACAGTGGATATTAGCATTTGTTTGCAAAGTGTGGCTTGTGGCTTAGATTGTTTTTATGTTGTGCCTGTAAACTCAGAGTAAAACAGATTTCATTTTTTTTAAACGTTTATGCTTATCGTCGCACATGTTTAAATGTTTTTCAAACACATTTAAGCGTATCGTCGCACACTTTAAATTGTATTTAAAACACGTTTCAGCGTATCGTCGCACACAGTTAAATGTATTTCAGACATGTTTAAGCGTATCGTCGCACACTTTAAAATGTATTTCAAACACGTTTAAGCATATCGTCGCACACAGTTAAATGTATTTCAGACATGTTTAAGCGTATCGTCGCACACTTTAAAATGTATTTCAAACACGTTTAAGCATATCGTCGCACACAGTTAAATGTATTTCAGACATGTTTAAGCGTATCGTCGCACACTTTAAGATGTATTTCAAACACGTTTAAGCGTATCGTCGCACACAGTTAAATGTATTTCAGACATGTTTAAGCGTATCGTCGCACACTTTAAAATGTATTTCAAACACATTTAAGCATATCGTCGCACACTTTAAAATGTATTTCAAACACATTTAAGCGTATCGTCGCACACTTTAAAATGTATTTCAAACACGGTTAAGCGTATCGTCGCACACAGTTAAATGTATTTCAGACAAGTTTAAGCGTATCGTCGCACACTTTAAGATGTATTTCAAACACGTTTAAGCGTATCGTCGCACACTTTAAAATGTATTTCAAACACGTTTAAGCATATCGTCGCACACAGTTAAATGTATTTCAGACATTGTTAAGCGTATCGTCGCACACTTTAAAATGTATTTCAAACACGTTTAAGCATATCGTCGCACACAGTTAAATGTATTTCAGACATGTTTAAGCGTATCGTCGCACACTTTAAGATGTATTTCAAACACGTTTAAGCGTATCGTCGCACACAGTTAAATGTATTTCAGACATGTTTAAGCGTATCGTCGCACACTTTAAAATGTATTTCAAACACATTTAAGCATATCGTCGCACACTTTAAAATGTATTTCAAACACATTTAAGCGTATCGTCGCACACTTTAAAATGTATTTCAAACACGTTTAAGCGTATCGTCGCACACAGTTAAATGTATTTCAGACATGTTTAAGCGTATCGTCGCACACTTTAAGATGTATTTCAAACACGTTTAAGCGTATCGTCGCACACTTTAAAATGTATTTCAAACACGTTTAAGCATATCGTCGCACACAGTTAAATGTATTTCAGACATGTTTAAGCGTATCGTCGCACACTTTAAAATGTATTTCAAACACGTTTAAGCATATCGTCGCACACAGTTAAATGTATTTCAGACATGTTTAAGCGTATCGTCGCACACTTTAAGATGTATTTCAAACACGTTTAAGCATATCGTCGCACACAGTTAAATGTATTTCAGACATGTTTAAGCGTATCGTCGCACACATTAAGATGTATTTCAAACACGTTTAAGCATATCGTCGCACACAGTTAAATGTATTTCAAACACATTTAAGCGTATCGTCGCACACTTTAAGATGTATTTCAAACACGTTTAAGCGTATCGTCGCACACTTTAAGATGTATTTCAAAGACGTTTAAGCGTATCGTCGCACATAGTTAAATGTATTTCAGACATGTTTAAGCATATCGTCGCACACTTTAAGATGTATTTCAAACACGTTTAAGCATATCGTCGCACACAGTTAAATGTATTTCAGACATGTTTAAGCGTATCGTCGCACACTTTAAGATGTATTTCAGACATGTTTAAGCGTATCTTTGCACACGTTTAAATGTATTTCAAACACATTTAAGGGTATCGTCGCACACTTTAAAATGTATTTCAAACACATTTAAGCGTATCGTCGCACACTTTAAATTGTATTTCAAACACGTTTAAGCGTATCGTCGCACACAGTTAAATGTATTTCAGACATGTTTAAGCGTATCTTTGCACACGTTTAAATGTATTTCAAACACATTTAAGGGTATCGTCGCACACTTTAAAATGTATTTCAAACACATTTAAGCTTATCGTCGCACACTTTAAAATGTATTTCAAACACATTTAAGTGTATCGTCGCACACGTTTAAATGTATTTCAAACACATTTAAGCGTATCGTCGCACACATTTCAATGTATTTCAAACACATTTAAGCTTATCGTCGCACACTTTAAAATGTATTTCAAACACGTTTAAGTGTATCGTCGCACACGTTCAAATGTATTTCAAACACATTTAAGCGTATTGTCGCACACGTTTAAATGTATTTCAAACACATTTAAGCGTATCGTCGCACACTTTAAAATGTATTTCAAACACATTTAAGCGTATTGTCGCACACTTTAAAATGTATTTCAGACATGTTTAAGCTTATCGTCGCACACTTTAAAATGTATTTCAAACCGTTTAAGCGTATCGTCGCACACGTTCAAATGTACCATCATACAAATGCTTAAACAACGACCAAATTCTGCTTTCACTAGTCTGTGGTTTGCCATGTACATGAGTGTTTAGTATCAAAAATGAAGCAAACACACCATCTCTCCGATCAACATCAGACGTACTATAGTCAGGCCAGACCACACCCTCTCAAATTAGTTATTAAAATAATGTCATATTTCAGCATTGACATTGACTTTGAAATACTATACATACTGTATGTATTGGGATCCCTTAGAAAAACTTCCGTGAACCCTGGTTTATATTTCATTGGAGCTCAGACAGATTTGGGTTTACTTACATCAAAAGCTAGACACAGTCGATTTTAATTCTCTGTATATTTCCCCCATTTAATCCATTTCTGTCTGATTATGTTAATGACACCCTAAATAAGTGGGTGTCTACACTGCAACTGTGTCGGTCTGATTGAAAATATGGGTAACAAACTTACTCTAAATTTTAAATGTGCCATTGTGAATTTGGGTCAGGTACTCTCGGGCGTTCGCGGCACCGGACGATAATGAGGTCTGGACACATCCGCAGTCGCTTACTCGTCGGGGTTGTTAAGTCCTGACAAATGGGAGCCCGATTTACGCCTCAAACATTAGAGCTGATATTGATTTATTCAGCCGAACCTCCGCAGATTACTGAGCAGGCCGTAAAAAAGCCAACCACAAGACGGAAATGCAGCAGAACTCAGGCGAGATGATTCTCCAACGTGTCTCATGTGCTATTTTTTATCCTTTAACTGGAGCAATGATTTGTGGCATCTACGCAGCGCCGAAGCTTCTGCCGATGGATTGAATTGTTTGTTGTGGTTCACAATGAGCTCCTGTGTTGTCACTTCAAGCCATATCCTGAAGAAAGCGGGTTGTTGCCGTGCTCTCGTTACGTCTGATTCAATTCCGGCTCGTTTGACGTGCACTAGGTGTGCTAATGTTCTCCCCGAAGAGCCCGACGCAGGAGCTCGTCCCGATCTCTTTCAATCAGAAGATAACCGAGTCGCTGACAAGCCTTTTTCTCCGTCTAATCGTCTCCGCCGCTCGTCCTGTCATATACCGTCATCCCCCGTTCTTCCCTCTGAACCCGACTTTCGGGCCATCAAGATGCACTTTCACCGGCAACTACTACCTGCCACGAGCATTTGCTTTCCAGTTTTTCCGAAAATCATCTGTTGATATCGCCTCCATCACGGGGCTCTAACTGGGTCACTGAAGACGTCTCAGATCTTATATCGTCGGAGAGCATTATAGCAACGAAATGCCGATTCTTTCACCTGCAG
Organism: Callionymus lyra; assembly: GCF_982586985.1. Classification (NCBI taxonomy): domain Eukaryota; kingdom Metazoa; phylum Chordata; class Actinopteri; order Syngnathiformes; family Callionymidae; genus Callionymus; species Callionymus lyra. Next base: position 20,365,802 of record NC_141825.1, on the reverse strand, counting down.
TCGTCCATGATTACATTCATCACGACCTCCCTCACCGATGACTGTATCACCTACTTCTCCAAGACACTCTGAAGACTCTACAATAGATTCGCTCTGACAGAGGAAAGTTTTTTGCACTTAAAAGTGATTTTATAGTTGCCTTAGTAACTATTTCCTGGCAGGAAGGAAGATAAATATTCTAGGAAGAGGGATGTGAGGGTCATATGATACATCCAGGTCAAGCCATTTGCATTACGTAAATGTCAAGACTGCGAAAACTGATGCTGTAGAAATGGAAAAAGAAGAAGAAGCTTAACAATCCTAATAGAGAGTCCTTAACTCTGGAAATCTGCCCATAATTCAGCCATTTATTCTGTAAAAATGTGTCGTCTCCACCTCTCTCCCTAAAATTGTCGTGCAGAACTTTAGCGGATGAAGAAAAAGTGTTGCAGCGAATCAATTATTCAATGCAATTCAGATTAATATCGGAGTTAGAACCACCCAGTGATGCACTGAAGCCAACTCATTACTGTTCAGTGTAATAACTGCTCACCTTGAAGTTGTAGGTGTCATGGCTGACATGGGAAAGACACGGAATGCTCACGTGATTGGGTAGAATAATATGATTTAATTATAAAGGATATTTACCAAAGTAGTTAGTCCTCAATGGAGTTCATCTCTTATGTATAACCACTGGTCCAAAAAAAGCAATAGTATGGAGGTCGTGCCATTAATGCCCTTCTTCTACTCCACGTACATTTGTAGCCGTTTTGACTCGGGGTCAGTTAGACCATCAAAGCGAAGTTGTTGGTTTGTCGCCGCCGGTGACGTGAGGGTTGCACAGGCAGATGGGACTTATCACCGCAGATCGCCGGCTTACGGAAACAAAAGGCAATTCTGCCCCGGGTCGGTTTATTGAAGCATGATGTTGTCAGAGAGGGATGAACAGCCGCAGGTGCAGACTTTCTTTTAAGGTATAACATAGGTGAAATACTAAAATGTCAGGCAGCGCTTTCAATCCTGCCGTCTAGATCCCCATCTGGCCCAACGTTAAATCATCTTTCTGAAGCGATAAATGGAAGTCGTTTTTGGAGTGGTCCGTGCAATGCTACATCTTTACCAATATTTGTTACCATGATAGCGTCGGGCGGTATGAGCCATACTGGAATCCAACGCAGTTTTCAGGTCTTATTTTGTTTTTTTTCTTGCAATTTTGCCTCATTAAATGTATGGTTTTAATTAAATATATAGAATGTATTTAAAAATACAATCATGACTGTGATTGACAGCATCATTCGTCATCAGAGACGTTTAAGTCATTGAGAAATATTCAACATTTAAAAAAATTATATCTTAACGTTTTTGGAAAGGTTTTCTACTGGTTTATTAAGCACTGTTTAAGGAACTGTTTCAAAAGTGCTAGTTTGTCATCAGTATCAGCAGAAACCTCTACAATACCCTTCTCATCACCTGATACAGACACAGGAGTGCACACTTAACAAGAACACTCTGCTGAATAAAACATTTAAAAAACAAACCGTACCGGAGATAATCCAGACTAAGTACCCACATTCGCTTAAATCATTTAAATATGCTTAAAACTAAATATTGATTGTTCTTATGTCTTTTGTAAAAATGTAAACCTGGTGATAGAAACTAACAATATTCCATTTTAAAGTCCAATATCACAGCAATATTTTTCTCCAGTAAGATCTTGTTATTTTTCTCTTCTGACCAGAAAAAAAGTTGTCTTTTGATGAGGATTTCAATGTCAAACAGTCATGAAAGGTGTTTTTTATCACAGTTTTATTTCGTTTTTTTTCTTCTGTTCAGGGCTGATATAAGACTTTCCTCTGTAGACCGGAGGTCAAGGTTTCCCTGCCTTGCAACACTTAAACAAACAAAGAGGTTGTAACTCAGCATGTTCTCCTTCTTCAGGTTTTTCTTTATGATGTAACAAATATCCGACTGTGAAACGAGTCAAAAGCTTATCTGAGTGGTTAAATCATCAGATAGAAACGGTTGTATGAAGAATACTTTTGACAGGTTTGATTCATCCTTTAAAAAAAAAAAAAACTCGCTTCCACCTGGATTTCTGGCTGTTTTTCATATTAAGTATGTCGGGGCGGAAAGTTTTATCGTCCCGTGTGTTCCACCGTGATCAGCAGTTTCCATTTTATCGCTGAGACAGAGATAGCTTCATTCATAGACAGATTTATCTACACAGGACGTGCCTCGGTAACAACAGAAAAAACACAAACATCGATATGCTGTGAAACACTCCGGAAACAGATCCTCATTACGGCGAGTCCGTCTAAGATGGAGGCTGTTTTGTCCACAGAGATTCGCCACGCCGGTGCGGATAGGAAACACAGAGCAGTCTGCTGTCATCAATTGTGTGTTTTTGCATAATGCATCCTGTTGACTTTCAGCGTAGCATGAAGCGAGCCAAGGACGTCAAGAGATTCATGTTTATTCATATCCAAAGGTTAGGATTCAAGGATGCTTAAAGTGCTTCGCCCGCTGGTGGTGAAGCAGTTGTATGGAGGAGATCCTTAACAGAACAGACACAAACAGGTTCCCCCCTCAGTAGTCAAGGTGAAGGATAGAATTATCGTTCATGTTTATGCAGTTGAGATCACTATCACTATCACTAGAACCTCAACCTGTTTCTCAAGAAATCTAACAATTTGATTTATTTTCCACAAACGCTGATTATAAAACAGGAACAGATTAGTATTTACTTGTGGTGTTCCCAATGAAATGACTTCTTCTTTTAATTAAAGTTAAGTTAATCAAGCGTTTTCTGAATAAAACTGAATAAAATAATAATAAGTATGGCAGTCATTTTGAAATAAAAAATAAAAAGTTATATCATGTAAATAACCAGCTAGTCGTAATATGAGGGGGAAAGAATTTCTAAAAAATATATACGTTTTTCTAGTTAAGAATTAGTAATTTAATTTTGCCTATATAAAATATATATATATATATATAAATATATGTCTATATAAAAAAAAGCTACGTTGTTTTTGGTTGTATATTATTTTATTATGTCTTTGTTTTGTTAATTTCAGTAAAGGTTCTAAAACAATTATGGACACAGGTTGTTAACACATATTTCTCACCCATTTAATTTCCTCCCTATATTTTAAAAGGACAAGAAATGAAAAAAATTAAGTCCTAGACCTTGTGGTCGTTACTAGAGTTGAACTAGTTATTGGAAGTATTGCAGTATAAGCAGTGACCGGAGAAACAGGAGACATGACACAACAACTAACACTTTTTTATACTTAGTAACGCAACAAAAAAATGGATAGAAGAAGGAACCAAAAGTGTGATCGGATAAAAAATGTTTTAGAAAAGCACATGGATAGAATATGTTAAGCTAAAGTTACCTGCATAATAGTGTGGTCAATCTGACACCACGGACTGGAACCGAAAGCTGAAGTATCCAGCAGCTGCTTTAATTGGTTATTGGATTAACCATCTGTCAAGATTGAAACAAAAGTTAGGGCCAGAGACGGGAAAAACCAAACAAAAATACAGGCACACAAACCACAGAGCAGGAAAGTTATGAAGAGTGAAAAATATATATATTATTCATGTGGCTGTGATTTACACAGTGAATTCTACAGTATTCGTTTGCACATTTGACATGACCGCTATTAGAGTGTGACAGACATCTGACCTCTCGTGGGTCTATTTTTAATGATGACAGTTAGGGATAGTTGAGACTTCTCAGTCATAGTTTAATTTATGATTTGTGATGGAGAAAGACATGGAAAGGCGTGGACCTATTGGTTTTAGCACCTGTTTCTTATTCTCATCCATTCTTCTGATTACCCCAGAGGTCGCTCTGCTTATGCAGGGCCATCCATGAATGCAATGGATCCTGTTCCCCGCACACCTCCAGAGTGAGCTTTTTTTTTTTCTTTTTCCCCATGTCATAAACACCAGCTCATTATGCCGGAGATGCACGAACACACAGCGTCCCCGCCGTGCACAGAGGGAGTATCTCCAGCAGCTCACGAGGAACAAATAGCAGCTGCTCTAATGACACCGCCGCCCGGTGTTCTCTCTGATTCCCACAGAATCGCAACCGTTTCCCACGTCGTGTTTGAACCTGGGTTTTTCACCGTGTGTACTCATGAGGTGCCAATATTGTGGGGGCTCCCAACGATCTGCGGACCACCGGACCATGGACACAACCCCCCCGTCCCCCGTCCCCCGTCCCCACCCAGTCACGGTGACACGGATCAGCTTTAGCTCAATGTTCCGCCTCATTTGTTCCTGTCTAAACAAGATAGGGCCGCTATCTGTTGGCAGCCGTCCCGCGGTGACACGGGGACAATGCGGCAGCGAGCCTCTTTAGCGGCTCCGCACACCGGTGCCGACGCCTTGTCACTCTCGCCATTATCAATCCCGACCTCGGTGCTTCTGGGACAATTAGAGGACGCCGCTGACGGATCGGTGCGTGAAGCCCCTTCACGTCCGCAGGGAACTATAGAACCAATTAAAGGTGACGACTTCTGATGATGTCAGGCCCCCCGGATTCCCTTTCAAAAGTCTTGGCAACTGTTGATCACCCTCTCAGTAACGGTGCTCAGATCTTGGTGTACAAGTGTATCCGAGTTGACCTACTTGAGAGACGCAGATCTGGTTGAAATGCCTTTCGCAATCATGAGGAGATTCCTGGGTAAACAAGCCCGCTCCGAGGAGGTCCATTAGCATGCTAATAAAGGAGGAGGAGGAGGAGCAAGGATGCTGGAGGAAACCTGTTGTTTGCTACCATCCGCTTTGAAGGGGAGAAGTTGGACTCGCGCGTCTCCTCCTGAGACGCTTTACCATTGACTTTCAAAAGCTTCTGTAGGACTCAAGGCTCGACAGAGGTCGTGTCCAGATGGGAATTTTAATTTCTTCTCGTTTATTTGGGTTTGATAATGAGAGTTGGCTGAAGAACAGTTTCTGAAAAGATCCTCAAGTTTTCTAACTATTTCTCTGGACCAAAAACTCGATACAAAATATTTCATTATTGGAAAAATCCTTTTCATTCTTTACTTAAGGTTGGCATTCAGGACATTTTTTTGTATTAACTTTGAACGATTAACTTCATTAAGTGACAATACTTATTCTTGAATAGATATCTTTATATTTTACCGATTTTAGCGAAAACCAAATGACTGGGACAGCAAAAGTCTTCTATATCAGCTACCAAAGAAAACTTAATTTTAAAAACAAAATAATTATATGTATGTATTATAAAGTCTTTAGTTTTTACATGGCAGCAGCATTTAACACACAATTAAAGTCATATTAAAGATCGTTTTTATTATAGCAATAAGGCAATTATTTAAAAAGAAGAAAAGTTCACTCTTTATTAACGATAAAAAAACATCTGTAAGGTTGTGGGTTTCAATCAATTACAATTTACGAGAGGAGATGCATACCTTTGCCGAGGAGAAAGTTTTTCGAATCACTTCTTACCAAAAAAAACGTATAAACCAAATTCATAAGTATAACCTGATTCCATTAATCAGAGATTTCAAAGTTGCATTTAGCAAAAAATGAATAAACAAATAGTTACCGTGAATCAAACTAGCTGAATGAAGACACTTCAAAACTGTATCTAGCAACCTTAAAACAATGTCCGCAGCATCAAGTACTTAGTATCTTCAATTGATATAATGTATTTATTTAGTTGTCTCCTGCTTTTGATGACCTTTATGGTGCATGAGCAGCAGCAGTCAGAAGCCATACAAGTGAATATTTAAAACCTTTGATCAATCCAACTTGAAATCACCCCTAATTCTTATTTTTCATCTTGTATTCCTACATAAACAGACGGATGCAAAGGTTTAACAGCAGCCGATGTATCCAGATGTCCAGAGTTGTCGTCTCACTGTTGTATCTGCGTGTGCGACTCTTCTATTGTGAGAAACGGAACAGAACTACAACACACTTTGATGTCTTCACACGTCTATGCTTTATTTATAAGGCGCACCTGGATTTGCTGCACTGAAATATTCCCAAAGAAGTCGCATCTGTATGGAGCGTGTGATGTGCCTCAAAGCAACTTTTTCAGGATCGCAGTCAAAATTTGTGAGAGAAACAAACGACTTTGTAATTCACATGTTTCAAACTAGGCCGACCCCGACATCTAAAAGATTGTTGTGAATATTTATTAAAACGTCGTTACGCTTTAAAACGGCAGAGGCTTGTTATTTTTTCCTAATTTAAATTAGTTTTTGGAGGGGTGAAAATATTCCCTGCTTTTCACTTTGACCAACATCAAAAGTGGCTGATCATCGATTTCAGCGACTCCAGGCTCCAACTTTATTAACACCCCTTGAAAGGTCGGTGGTTGTGTGTTTGCACGAGTGTGGCTGATCTTGTTAGATGGAAGTGTTGAGGACAACCCGCTGCCGCCGACAAGCTTTCCTCCTTGTTTACCCTGACAGAGTTTTGTGTGTTTGTTTGACCTACGTCGAAGTAATTTCAGCTGAGGGAGGTACAACTCTCCACTATCTGGTCCTGCCTGTCAGGAGACAGAAGTGAACACACACGGTGACTGATGGGTACTTTTACAAAGACAACCTTCAATGTTGCCCCAACAAATAAAGTAGCAGAAGAACTTTCTCTGTTTGTTTCCTGTATCTCTGCCTCCGACCTGGAGATGGTTTATAAGCTGCTGTTTGTTTTTGCGTTACGTTGTCGGTGTGGTTCTTGCTATACAGCTGAAAGTTGTCGTATTTTATGTAACCGATGAGTCATTTTGAAAATATATGTTTGAAAATCCTTCTCGATTACTGGAATGGCTTCACATCAAAACCACATTGGGATTTTATTACTTTTTTATTCAATAATTCAATACAAATGATTCCGATTTTTTTTTGTAAGTATGAAATGAGCAAGTTTTTAAACCAGCAACTTAAAGGTAAAAAGTACTTCAACAAAGGAGTGATAATACACAGTCACAACAATATAACAAACTTTTTTTTAATTTTATTTTTAGTGATTCTCCTCCTGTTTAAAATAATAAAAAACTTTAAATAAGTTGTTTTTCTAAATGTTTTTAGATTTCAACTAAACTAATAGTTTTTCCATGTATTATGGAAAGAAAACAAGGTAAAAAAAGAAAAAACTGCACTTAGGAATATTTTATTTGTTTTTGGGGTCTCAAACTTAATTAAAGGGGCCCCATGAGTTAATTTTTGGCAAGACAGGGTAGCAGACTGGGTGGTTGGCAACTAATAAATCATGTTTTACTTTGCTTTTGTATCACAAATAAATACACAATTCGCTCCACCGAGAGGATCCAGTTTGAATCATCCTTCAGTTGTTCATGTTTTAATCACACATTGCATTTTTCATCCTCACACAACGTCAAAATGAGAATTAATTTTCTTGTTTATTATTTTGAGAATTGGGTGTTTTTGTGTTGTGAATGGATTGACATTTTTCTTCTAATTCACACAAAAATAACTTACTTTTCTTGTTTGGCTTAATTTATGTCTTATTATTTATTTTTATTTCTGCAAATCTGGGCCATCTTTTAAAAAACAAAAATCATTATTTGGCTAACCATGTGACAAAGGGGGAAAAAGGAAGCTTGCACAGGCCTAGACTAGACTGGACTAATTTTCAATTGGTGGGCCACAAAATATCATCCACTTGGCCGCAAATGGCCCACAGGTCGCTGCTTCAAAGGCCCTGATCATAAAAGTTTCCTATTGTTCTACTTTATTTCATTAAAAAAAAGCCACATTTTAAAAAAGCGGAATCCACTTTTAAAAGTCTTGTCTGTTGTAGACATGTTTTAATACATTGTTGCTACAACAAGTCATTCCCTACTTTCCTACACATCCTCGCTTATTTTTTAATTGAGTTATTTAAGTGGAGATGAAGGTATAGTTTAGCCCGGAGCTGTTGGATCAGCCGTTCAATAAAGTAATCAAAACGCTTGACGCCGACGATTACAGTCGTATAAACACACGATATTTATTTTTTATTCGCTCGCACAACAACACACTTACAGGTCTTTAAGTTACCTGAGGCACAGACATAATCGCTGCCGAAACAACAAAGTGTTTTTGTCCTTGAAAATGCTGCGTTCAAGTAAATCAACGCTCTTTGTATACATCGAGTGGCGTCTTGATGAACGAGCGAAAATCTGTTGGCCTCGTGTCGCCCCAGTGCTCGGCCAAAAAACCGGAGAGGAAACCCAGATGCTGTTTACGCGACTGGCTCGTGAAATGTCTTTTCATTTCTCATCGGATCGGGGGGGAAAGAAAAAAAGGAGATGAATTGGATAGATTAGTGGTGGTGGATGATGGGGTGTCCCCGTGAGGAGTGATTGGACCGATACAAATGTAGAGTCCTGAGAGAACATCTGATGCTAAGGAAGTGTTTACGGTGGTCCGGGCTCTGTTAAATGTTGTCATCACCTGTGAGTAACATCCCGGTGCTTCCCTGCGATGTCCTCATCCTGACGGACAGCCTGGACTGGATTTTCAACAAACACTGGCGTCATGATTGTTATATTTATTATTATCATTACCTCTGTGTGACTTTTCCGCACATGAAGATTGGAGTTGACGGATTGCGACGAATGCGTTCGACCAACATCTGCGCCATCATTCAATTTGTTCCTGCAATTATTGGTAAACAAACCCTTCCTTTGATGTTGGTCATAGTCTTCTTTCCTATAGAATACTTGAGCTCGTATGTATCTCTATTTGAAACACATTTATTTAAGCTTTGTTTAATTCTCTCCTTCTGGAGGATCTTTTTTTTTTTTCTTGGCCGCTAAATATTTAGTCCTCCAACTAGAGAACACAGTGAAACATTCATGTTGACATCTGTGCTGAATGAAAATCTCTGTTCCAAACTTCCAAATTCTGTTTCAACCAGTCAAAGAAACTGGGTTTAGTTCATGCTGAGGATATCTAACGATTATTAAAGGAAGAGTAGTCGCCGGGTAATGAGCTCGTCTGTCTCTGAGGTAACAGGACTCAGGGATTTGGATGTAGTTCTTTTTAAGTGGCCTACTAGTGTGCTTCAATACCCAGGCTCGCATGCAAGTTTAATGGAAATGTTAGCAGTATCAAGTCCATATTATCTATTCTTTTTTCTTGTCCATGTTGTATTATTTAAACAGATGCACTGCTATAATGTGAGTGCAATAGTTATTGTCTTATCTTAAAGATGATTTAAGTACCTTAGTGGGATTTAAACCATCAACCTAGCTTCATAGTCTTTGTTGCTATGCAACCATATGGTCCTTAGTGATGGTCTGATGAAGCTTCATGAAGCAGGGTCATTATTTCCAGAGTCCACTAGATGGCAGTCTCTGCACTATTTTCCTTTGTTTTTTTACAACTGTTCTAATGAAAAATCATGTCTCTTTTAAATTGATGGCACCACCTACTGACATCTAAACAACATGACACCGTTTCATGAAGCTTCATCAGCACGTGTTGTCGTACCACGAGTGAACTGATCACACCTGCAGTCACAAAACAACCAGCCTTGTTGCCGACTCATCATTAAGGAAAGTCGCTATTGGTTGGTCCTTACGTTGCATGACGTCATTACCTTGTTTGCGTTGCTGGCATCTAAGCCTATCTTTCGAACCGTAGCAGATATTGACGACAAAGTCACTAAGTTTACAACAGAACCCGGAACCAGTTCCAGTCAACACATAACTCAACAAAAGTTTAGGTTTTAGATCACATACTAATACATGCTCATGACATCACAGTCTCCTCATCTGAACCATGTATACCATACTGTATGGACCTAGCACCTAGCACATGGGTGGGCAATTATAATTATTCAAGGGCCGCAATAAATTATGTGAACGTTGTTAGGGGCCGTCAAGCAAAAAGAAAGACGAAAAAATCCCTAAAAAAAGGACATTTGTCATTAGGCCGTGACTTTTATTAAGATAAATAAGCTAAAATGTTGTTCTTGTATATCTGAGTTTTTTTAACTAGTGTTATGTTGAAAGGTAAATTAATAATAAATACAAAATACATTTGTTAATGCATTAGAACCATTCATACATGATCATACTCTGACGAGGCTGCACTTCGCCCAGGTCTGACCTAGCACCTCGTTACATTAACCTCAATATATAAATCATAATTATCTTCTACTTCCTTCTCAAACAATGACAGCTAGCATTGGTCCATGTGGACATCCGACTCATCGTCCAGATATCTTTTATTTTCCTTCAGCGGCGTTTCGTTATCACACAGCGCAGCTCTTCAAGCGGCTGTCGGCATAAAAGAAAAGAACACAAGAGAAGCATATCTAAAATCCCTTCAGAGAAATTAGCCTCGTCAACCTCTTTAAACCCTTATGAAATGTGTTTTTTTTGACTGCTGCTTTCTCCAAACTTTTCTTTTTGAAAATTAGCATGAAATGAGCTTCGGTGGAGATGGTCAGCGCCGGGCATGAAACAAAAGAGCGATTCAAATCTCTCTTTCTTCCTGGGGATTTTAAGGCTGTCTGGAATGGAAAATGTGGGCTGACAGTGGGATAATTGAATTGACCACCTCCGCCGCCCACCTCTCCCCTCCCCCCCCGCCTTCGCTTCACACCTCCTGTGTGTTGGTGCAGTGGATAGTGATTTCTGTTGGCCTCGGAGAGAAAATAGTAGGATAGCAGAGCATTGATCATTCCTCTCTGGATCGGAGCTGCACAGATCAGTGAGTTTTCCCAGGCAGCCCAGATTTCTGCTCTGGAAGCAGCGCTCGTCTCTCACACTCCGGTTATCTCAGAGGCGACTAAGAGGCTTTACCTTTATCATTGTCCGGAATATAAATCACTATATACACTTCTCTCTTTGAATAAACAAAGACGGGAATTATTTTTCTTTCTTGTCGTCTCAGTGAATTCTTGTGAATGAGCAAAAAAAAAGGATGGCGAGCGTCCATTTCCTGTGGTGGGTGTGTTGGTACCCTGCAGTGGAGTCTAAGTGAGCCAGGGCAGTGCCTCGCTCATTCATTATTGATATCAGTGCGGAGAGATAGCAGCGAAGAGCCTACACTCTGAGCTCATGTGACAGCCACTGGAAAACTTAAGCACATACTTTCCATGGACTTGTTCTAAGCAAGTCTATAGCTGGACTCTCCCTCGGGCACTAACTTTGTTCCATCTTATAATGACCGCGTACTTCTGCGTCACGATAGTCTCACGATCTGAAAAACTCCAGCGAGCTCAGCCGGGATAATCCCCAGATGTTTTGGATACTGTTCCACAAAGTGATTTACATGTTGCAGCTTCCATATGGAGGGACTGAGTACGATCTCGGCTCCAGTCTGTCCAAAAAACATTGCTTTTCAAATATAGTCTCATTCTTCTGGTGAAAATAGTTCAATTATTTATTTTATTGTTGAAATTGTGAAATATTTTGATCATTCCACATGCGTTCAAAAGAGTTTCTACCCAAATTGAATAATTTATATCAACACAAATCCTGTTTTCAGTGTTTTCTTCAACACTGAGGGGTAAGATTTACCAATATTTTAGTGTTTTTTATTTGGACTGCTACTTTAAATGTGCTTTTTAACACGCATTTTGATCTTTTTACCAGTGTTTACCAAGGTTATTGTAATAAATATTTGATTGTTGTTATGATCAACTTGGTTTGTGTAGATGACACACATATCCATTATATTTTCTTCATGAAATAGTGTATTTTTTATTTTGTCACATAAATCTTTGATATAGTTAATGCTGTGTATGTTTTTTCTTTTTTCATGACCATATGTTCACATACCTACAGATAATATCTGGTAAGTGATGGAAAAAAAAGGAATTGCAATTGATATATTTGGTTTAAATAATATTTATAATAATTATATTTATATAGCACTTTTTAAACCATAGTTACAAAGTGCTTTACATAAAACTACAGTTACAAATGACACAACAGTTACATTAAAACAGCACAGTAATAAAACAAGATATAACAACATGTGTTCCATTCAGGGAAAATATTATATGTTATATGTATCCAAGGTTGGGGTGCCCTGATGGAGAAGGCTCTGTCCCCTTTTCATTTTAGCCTGGACTTTGGACCAGCTAACAGGGCCCGAGGTTCTAAGACTGCCAGCCGGCTCAGAGGGGGGGTCAGCATGTCTGAGATGTAAGAGGGAGTCAGACCACGGCGAGCTTTAAAAGTGATCAGTAAAATGTTTAAATAAATTCTAAGGAAGCCAGTTTAGTGAGGCTAAAACTAGGGTGATGTGATGGCGTCTGTTAAAACCACTTCAAAGTCCAGCTGCTGGGTTTTGGACCAGTTGGAGGCGAGAGAGGGATTTTTGAGTGATGCTAAAGTGGAGGGGAGTTACAATAATCTAAAGAGGAGAACATGATGGTATGGATGAGTTTTTCCAGGTCGGGTTTATTGATCATGGGTTTGATTTTTGAAATTATTTTGAGCTTGTAAAAACAGGACTGAACAGTTATCTTTATGTGATGAATCGAGGAAGGTTGGCTGGGTTGGCTAAAATCAGATTAGAAAAATGAGCCCTTTTTGCTTCTTTAACTGCTGTCTGGTAGTTTTTTTTTAAGTTTTTCCACATTCATTTGGATAATTATAAACCATCTTTTTCCATTTTTAATTTCTACGGCATTCTTTGAGGAGTTCTATAGACAATTAAAATTGTGTCTTTGCAGTGCACAGTAATGTTGATCAAGGTAATCAAAGGAAGTAAAAGTGCTGTTAGGGATTTAATTGCATTTAAAACTCTCTATAAATAACAGCGTTGGCCTTTTGACTTGGGCCAAAAAGATAATTGGGTTTAGTCGCGACACAGAGCAGTTCATTTTCAGCCCAATAAGACTATGTAGGACCCGTTAGAGGGTAACCAGGCTGGCTCAGGTGCCCTTAATATTATAATATGATGTTTGCAGATGATATAGTGATTTATATTGAGGTGAAGACAGTATGAGCAGAAGAGACGCTCATGCTTTAGGTGACGAGTTTGAAAACAAAACTATTGAGGCCAGTACTGTGTTTCAAAGACGAGCACTTACTTGCGCAGTGAACACATTTCGACAGGGTAGTACTTTCTCAAATCAAACACTGCCGCTACACACTTACCGGAAATGATTCGACAGCTTCTTCTTCTACTACTTTTTAACGCCTGATCGCAACCAGCTTTTGGAACACTATCATCGACACTTGACAGCACTTTTTGCTATTGAAACAAGTTATTGAATTTTTTCATTGTGTTATTACTGTTGTTTTGTGGTAAAATGAGTGTTTTCTCGAGACATTTACGCCGGTATCTGCTCTGAAGACGCGCCATCAGTGACGTAGCTTCAGTTTAGCGCCATTTATGTCACTAAGATGGTGGCAGTTAAGTGTGGAAAGTGTCCATCGATCCACACTCAATTTTCTGACCGTTTAAGTGTGTCAATTGACATACATTTTCACACACTGCTCAATGTGAACACTCTTGTGAACTCAAAATATTAAGTGTAAGTACAGAAGTGCGCAATTTGGGACACAGTACCAGAAAATAGGAAGACAACCAATGACGGACGGATGGATGGATGGATGGATGGATGGATGGATGGATGGATGGATGGATGGATGGATGGATCTGTATTGATCCCTCTGTAGTTCTCCTTCGGGAAATTGTTTTTCCAGTCAGCACACATCAACACAGAAGATAGTTTCATTAAAAATAAGAAGAAGAACAAAGTTTCTATAAAAAGAAAGTGCAAGATTACAATCTAAGTCCAAAGATAAAGAACATAGATGATCATGGATGTGATAAATTGTGAAGATTTTAGCGATTAAGTTATTTTTAGAAATTAATGTAAATCAGGATCGTTGCTTACAGTGGAAAAAATAAGTGGCTCATTTCCTTAAGCTAAGCTAAAATGTTCAGGGTGTCTCAGCATAAGCGGTTTAAGACAAAAACTGGAGGCTCTGGTTGTCTTTGCAACTGCAGAAAAGATATGCAGATGAAAATTAGATAAGAGAGGGCTTTATTTGGGTCAATGCAGTTTGTTATCAGGGTACTTGAACGAGGAAGAGCCAAAAAAGAGGGAGAATCATTACATAATTTCCAGCTTCCATTTGCAGCTCCCCCTCTTTGAGCACTCTTGAATTAGCCACATACAATGGTTTTTAGCCTTAATATTTCAAGAACGAGCGCTCGGTTTTGGCCCGGCCTCCCTCGGGGCAAGAGAGTCGAAAGTGAAAGCAGTGAAGTGTCAAAAGAAAAGCTGCTCTAACAGCAAACCAACCAGTGATTCCGGTTGCGCTCACACTTTCGCAGACATCGCTTGCTCTGAGTGGGGAACGCAACAGCGATAGAGCGGCGAGCTCTTGGCGCCGACTTTCTACGCTACATGACCCCCCCCGCCCCCCGTTGAGTGTTTTTGTGTAATTACAAAACAATTATCTGCACCGCTGCGATCAGAGCGACGGGCAGAGACATGATGACACTCCATGTTCATTGTTTGAAATCCACCCTCTGTTTTATTTGGAGATTCAGACTTGACAGTAATGACTCGCTGTGACGAGTGTGATCTCAGGGTGTGTGTGTGTGTGTGTGTGTGTTGGGGGGGGGGTCAGGTGTTCAGATTAGCGCTCCACCTTAGGGTGTTTGCGTGTTCTACTTTTAATAGGGTCTTGCGAGCGCTCGACGGGGCGCCGGCGGCCCTGTGGATTCATCACTTTTAATTTTCTATTTCCACCTTCCGTGGTTAGTCGAACCGTTTAATTCTCATTGTTGTGTCTCCGAGGAGCCGATTTGGGTCGAGATTACAGTGTAGCTCATTATCCGAAAGACACTCGTAATAATGAGGAGCGCTCGTTCCTGGACCCAACACCTCCAACATCAAACTAATTATTTGTTTGTTGGAGATCATTTCCGTCTCCCCGCTCGCGACGCTCGCCTGCAGATGTTTTTTTTTCCTGAAAGTGAAAAAAAATGGCTTCCTTCAGCAAAGGCCTGGTAAAGAAATGGGGAAAGGAGGTAAATTGCATGGAGGAGCCTCAGAAACTCAGAAGATGCCAATTTTAGATGTGATGTTCTGTTGTCCAGTTGGTGTAATGGCAGCAGAAGATGGAGCAGGGAATGGTGATTGCATCCCTTGTCTTATCATACACGAGTACCTGACAGATGACGTGGGGGATCCGAGGGCGGCTGGTCTGTCGCTAACAGGATGCAATCTTATCAGCGCACACTGTCTGCTCGCTCTTTGAAACTCCTGCCGTTTGTTCCTGATCTCTACCTGCCGGCTTTCATCTGAGGCCTGTGGAGCATCCGGAGCTCTCGCTCCAGAGGCAGCAAACCAACATCTCTCATCGCCTTTGAATTCTCCCGGAGAAGATCATTTATTCTGTTGCTTTAAGAAAGTTTTCAATTTTAGATCAAGCATCTGAGATTCGGTAAAATATGTGTTAGTCCTGCTGTGTCAGGATTAGAGCCCAACGTATCATGAGGACCTCCTGAACCCAGACCTGATTCTTCTGCACGTGTCGAGAGCATCCCAGTGCTGGAACACATGAAGGATACTCGTGGTAAAGAAAAATAATCTAACTTTTTTAGAAGCAGAAAAACAATTGGAGTTACTTTTTTCTTTTTTTTTTTACTTAAGAAGGCCAATTGGTTAGTGTTGTTTCAGGATAAATCAAAACCATATATAAATCATGGTTTCAAGAAAACATTTAAAATTCCTAGCAAACTATCTAAAAATGCAGGAAAATTAATGGATGCAAAATAAAGTTCAAGTTATTTTTTGAAAATATTTAAAATAGCTTAACGTCTAAATTGTTCATCTTAAGTTACTTATTTATGTCCATTTACAATTATTTACCTGTAAGAACGTTTTTTTTTAATCCAGTTATTATATTTTGTCAAGTTAAATGCATTTTAAAAATGTATCTTGAAAAAAAGTTGCTATTTTTTAACACATCTGCAACATTATAGGATTGTAACAAGTTTTTAATTATTCATTTTCAGACAAAATGTAACATTTTTATTTCAAGGACGCTCCTCACTAAGTTACTTTGCCTGGACAATGTGCCAGTGAGTGTGCACGTCACCATCAGATGGCTTTACAGACAGTTGGTCAGAGACAGTAGAGATTAAGACGTTGTCATTGCGCTACTCCAACGCTTGGGGGCGCCAAAACCCCATTTTAAAATATACGGATTTGGCCTTTAAAACAGAAAATGAGAGACCCCGGGCAAATTGCAGTATTAAAGGGGCAGTTAAGTGCAGCATCTGTGAGGGTCATTGTCTTCATCTGTAGTTTCAACCTTTAACTTTTGCTCTTGGAACTATATCAAATGTTTTGTTCAATATTCACGTTCCCAATATTGAATGAAAATGACGGATCTTTTTTTAATAAGCTCGGGATTCGAAGCTTTAAATGAGCCATCATTTATCTTCATTACTTTAAAGTATCCTTCGGTCCAAATGACTCTTAAGTCTAAATGCAGCTCGGTGTGTGTGCAGAGACCGAAGTGTGACTCTTACCATCCACTTGGCTGCTGAATGGAGTAATGTCAGTGCTCATATAATCATGAGAAGGTGCATCACATGTTTTATTCATAACTACTCAAGTTTTCCTCCCACGTGGAGATTGAAAATTCTTCTCCGAAAAAATCATTTCAAGCCGGCTGTTAATTAACCGGCGGCAAAGTGTGCACTCGGCCCCAGAAGGCTCGTCTGGCTCCGGCGTGCGACCTTATATTTTTTTGTCTCTCCTCTTCAGCGTCCCTGGTGCGCCGCAAAGAGATCGGAAAGCACTAACAGGCCGACTCAATCAAGGGGAAAATGAAGTGTGCACAAAACAATGCCAAATGGAGTGTAACACTTCATAATGACTGTACGAAACAAGATGGAATGATGAAGATTGCAACTAATGGCCAGTGTTTTAGTGGCGTGCATTTTTAATATTCCCGTCATCCGGAGCTGTGGTGAGGCTGTTTGTTCATGCTTGGCTGGGTGCCTTTTCAATTTGCCTCCTAATGACGGCAAACCACGCAGTGAATTAAGGATGATGTCAATCTTTTACTTTTGTGTTTTGTAGATAACTTGAATGACCCTCTAGATCTAAAGCTGAGTTCCATTCATTACAATGAATCCATTGTTGCCAAGTGAAGTCGTGTCGTCGTCCTGATGTTCCAGGAAATGATAAAGCTTCAAAGCTTTGCTTCTTTTCATCATTATTATGTTTGATTTTTTTTCTTTAAATGTTCAAATCATATTTTATTTTAATCATAGTTTGTTAATGGTTTATTTTTCAATAAATAATTCGATTTTTATATTTATTTTATTCACATTAAATTCAAATAGTCACAGCATTTGTTCACTAGAGGGCAGCTGTCATTACGTCTTTAGCTAAAGGAACAATGAAATCCCACTAGATCCTGGCGATGACTGAGGATGAGAGGATACAGCCCACACCAGCTGCGTTTAAAGCTGATGTTTGGACATATTTTGGCTTTTTATTTCTATTACTTGAACCAATCACAAGAGGTCACTAAACTTCAATGTGTCCTGAAGTCTTTCAGAAAATTGTAAGTGTATCGAACTGTATCGTATAGAATCGTCTCTTGAGCGGAATATATCGGATCGGATCAGATCGTGAGATTATCAGACACGGCAATAATCCAGTTTAAATTAATTAAATTAAAGTAGTTTTAATAAAGTGCAAACTTGGAATGATAACCACAAACCAAAAAGGGAATGCTGGGAAAAATATTACAAAATGGTCCCAAGTCGAAGAAGTCTTTTGTCGTAAAGGTCTTACTCAAATCTCCAGCTGATTTCCAGATACATTTTTTTTGTACATATTTCCGCTTCTATTAACCAAACTGGCTTCTCCCGCGCTGGTTCAAATCTTGACCATGATCCAGACTACAGTTTTCCACGAGGTCCGTTCGTCTGGTGCGACCACCCGAGCTACGTGACCCCTCAAACCAGTGGATTTGACCCTGTGTGCCCCTCCATCTCCAGTGACCTCTGGGTTTTTCTCTCTGTGGATGATTTAGTTCCGCTCTATTCTTCATTCAGTAACCTTTAGCTCTCTGTTTGATTGGTTCGAACCAGTGGAGACTGAGGTCTCGACCTTCATTTTTCAATTATGTTTACTGATCACAGGATCATGAATTGTTATGACTCCAAATGGGTTTCTAATGCGGCTCTAACAAAAGTGAGAATTTTAAAGCTCATTTTTTTTCACCAAAAAGTAGATTTCAAAGGACTTTAAATTAGTATTTTATTGAGTCATAAATCTGGTCTTGAAATAAATAACTGAGGTCAAATATGTAGGTTTGTTTTACATTGTTATTATTTCCTCAGTTGTTGTTTTTGTTAGCTGGAGCTACATTATAATCTTATATAACTTCTAAGTTTGACAGTGGAGTTACAGTAACAGAAATGTATAAACACAGGTTGTTGAGATTTCACAAGGTCTTTTGATTTTATCCACAAGTTTATAAAATGTGACTCTACTCGGAGCGCAAAAACGTATTAACCTTGTCTTAAACGCCCTCAGTTTAAAAAAAGTTTGTTCCAATTTTAGCTGTGAATAAAGTATTAAAATCAAGTTTTGTGAACTAATCCTGTTAGAGAAATACATTTTTTTATACGATGGATAATATAGGTACTGTTATAGTTCTGGGCAATTTTAATCTATATCCTGTACATTAACAGGAAGTTAATCAATTGAGAAATGGGTTTTACAGTGGTCCCTTGTTTATCGCAGGGGGATACGTTCTTAAAATAACCCGCAAAAAGTAATCAGCTTTATTTCTTACAATTATTATACATGTTTTAATGCCGTAAAACCCTTCACCACACACTTATTTAAACTTTCCTCAGACAGGCATTAACATTTCCTCACAGTTCTCTCCTATTTAAACACTTTAACACAAAATGTAAACTTTCTCAGATTA
Organism: Callionymus lyra; assembly: GCF_982586985.1. Classification (NCBI taxonomy): domain Eukaryota; kingdom Metazoa; phylum Chordata; class Actinopteri; order Syngnathiformes; family Callionymidae; genus Callionymus; species Callionymus lyra. Next base: position 20,346,880 of record NC_141825.1, on the reverse strand, counting down.
AGAGAAAAACAAGTACAATATTAGGAAATGAAACCAAACCTGTTTTCAGCCTCACTGGCGTCTTGACCATAGGTAGACCTACTGGTTCCCAAACTCGCTGTCCGGATAGTTTTATATGGAAATTGTCACAGAAGTCTTCGGAGTAACAACAACTTTTTTTTTCGACTTGACTGGTTTATTATCAGAAGCAGGATCACCGGACTTCTCGAACACATGCGGCTGCTTTGCTCGCCTTCTCAAAATCGCAACAAACGCACACACGCCGCCGACTACGCAACACCCACAACTCACAGTACCACCTTATTAAGGAGGAACACTGGCTGGTAACACTTAGCCAATCAGGACACGGAACACATAGGCAGTTCTCCTTTAGCCAATCACAATGCGTGTTCATACTGTCTGATGTAAAAAAAAAATTACACACAAAATAAATCCACGAAACAGCGATAGGTGAACCGAGTTATAGCGAGAGACGACTGTATTTATGATATTGTTTAATTTTACAGCATTTTTTTGTTTCATTATTTTAGTCTCTTGAATCTGTCGCAACACTCTCTTCGTAGTGTCTTGGTCTTTACTTTCTTGAATTGTTTCCAAACTCTGTATATACATGTGTTTATGACCTAAAAACATTTTTAAATATATTTATTTATTACTGAAATTTTGTATCTCTATATGTCACTATGTCTATATGTCTGTCTCTATATTACCCACCTACCCAGGTGCAAAACAAATAGACTCAGGGACTCATTCATCCCTCGGGCTATTAAATTGTACAATTCTGAGTTCGGGGGCAGGAGTGGAGTGAAAGTATCTGGATGTTCTGTTCCATGTTAGTCTTTGTATCCTTTGTCTTTGTTGTTTTTCTTTGACCTATGTTCTTTGTCTTTATCTTTAGACTTAGATTGTGTCATCTTGTTCTTCCTCTTTATGTTCTTCTTATTATTTTATTTTTTATGTATTATTTTTTATTGTTTATGAAAAATTGCTGGCTATTGGAAAAAAACAATTTAGTCAATCAATAAAGTTTTACCTTACCTTACCTTACCTTATGTCAATGACATACTAATCTACGATCACACCTTTATTATTCAGGATTAGAAGCTTTGGATATTCAACGCAGCGTGACTGGGAAACTCGCCTGCACATTACTCCTCATCAAACCAAAATGTTGCTCAAATGAATTGATGGAGATTTCAACTGCCGGCTTGTATCACCTGTCTCGCAAGAATCATTGACATACATTATTCATGGGCCAAATTGCCAGCTCAACAGTCTGTCGGAAAGATGAATGGACGGAAGCGCGGCGTTCCGTGTGCGAGCGACGAGGATGGAAACTGACCTCGCCATCCGACGAGAGTCACGCGCTTTGATTCATCCCATGTGGCACCTCTAAACTAAGAGTCTTTATTTTTATCGAGCCCTTCATCTTCCTTCACCAAATCATAATTACTCTTTCTTTTCTTACCGCCCGTGAGCGATGACCCTATCACGCTGTCTTGCCGTTGCAAATTCAATCTGGCAGACCCCGGGAGAGACAATCATGTTCAGGTGGGGACAGAGAAAGAGAGTTGCAAGGGGTCCAGGTTTGAGGCAGTTTTCCCATCGACGCCCCCCAGCCCCCCGCCCCCCCGCCGCCGCTTCCCATCAGCCTCTGACTCGGCAGATTTTCAATTATCCCGGGCGAGGTTGTCCTGATTAATCACGCCACATTAAGATGATGCTGAAAGGCTTTAAACAGAGGAATTATGCGGAGAAATTATGCGAGAATCTTAAAATATGACCTTTTTATTTTCTGGCCCCTCTCACCGCGTCCCTCAGGATGCACTTAGAGGGAGCGTTCACTGGATCAAGGCGGAGTGAGCATCCTTGGTGAGGAGAACTTACATTGACATTGACAACAGATTATATTAAATAAAGGTAGAGACAAGTTACAAAAACTTTGTAAAAAGAACACAAGTCAGCAGTTTCATAATATTTACAGAGATAATTGGTTTTATCTTAACAATAGAATGTGTTTCACAACTTTCCATTAGACGGTGAGTACGTTTGAATGCATAAGTGTGTTTGTTTGAGATTGAAAATACTTGAAAAAGCGACTGTTTGCGTTCTTATAATTCACTGTGAAAAAGTTTGTATATATTAAAAAGAAAAAAGATATTTTAACCTTTTTTTTGTATCAAAAATAACAGGTGTGTAGTGGGAGGAGGGAAGCTTATTATCAAGCTTGAGCATTAAATATGGTTTAAATTTCATTTAATTCAATTTTAATGGGGGTGTTCTTCCCTCACTGTGCCCCCTTTTCCCTTGACCTGAATGAAAGCTAAATAATATGTAATATTATAATTTTATAATAAATATTTCAATGGAAGGTTTAAAAATAAGTTCTACAGATATAGATGTATAAATAAATAAATGGAATATTTTATTGTTTTTTATCTCTTGACTCTCCTTTCATTATTTTGTGGTCTGCCATGTAGTAATTATAATAATAATATAGTAATATAACCATGTTATATGTTTAAGTTAATACATTAAATATAATGTGACTTTAATGGTTTCGCAAGCACTTTTATTTAAAACAACAAGCAATTGTTTCACCTTTAACAAGAAAAGTACTTAAATCAAGTTTTGTAAAAAAAATAAATAAAATAAGATAAACTTAATTTTAATCTACACAAATGTACAGGAAGTAAAAAAAATGCTTTTTTTTAAACTTAGTATTGTATTGTATCTTAATTTGTCTTTTGCTGTCGATACATTAAGATATGCACTTTTATATGGTTACTGCTGCAGTTGTAGAGGCGGTGAAGATCAGAGAAAAATGCAATTATACGTGACATAAATTGAATTAACAAGGAGAAGCGTCGTACATAAAGAAGTCAGTGTAAGAAGTGAGACCAGCAGAGGAGGTTCTGGTCTTGAAGGAGGAGCGACGCTGTAATGTCAGCTCGCAAATATAGCTCAGGGTTGTAGCAGTCCCAGCCACCGGGGAGTGATCCTGGCACTGTCAGGCCTGTTTGTGCCACCTCTGATGGATGAGCTGCAGCGACTCGTCAATCACAAGGTTCCAGCTTCCCATTATAGACCAAAGGGCCTCACATTGGGTGAAGCATCTGTGACTGTTACACCCAGAAACAAAAGAAACGTTGGCATGCAGACATAAATGAACGACCTATTTAGACCAAGAATGGTGTCAGAACTTGTTTTTATTATCCATAAGTCACTTGTCACAAAGAGACTCTGCGACCTGAAAGGCAGACATAATGTTTTTTGTGTGATGCTCAAAAATGTGAAGCAATTGCTTTACAACTCAATAACTTACTCTAAAAACAATCTCCGACCCTCGTCGAAAACCTTTTCTCAACCACGGCTATCTAAGGATGGTATCGTAGACACTTAATCCGATATGGGTTCCAAACTGATACTTTTAAATGTTAGCGTTAGCCAAAGAAATTGCTTCAAGAATGAACAAAAAATTAATCCGAAAATGTAAATAATCGTAGTATTTCTTAAATGTTATGTAAAAAAAGATTTTGAACATCATACAATTGGTCTCAGTCACATTCTTTCAGTCTTATTTTGGGGCGAATGAGATATGACTGTATTTTTAAACACATGTTTAATGTTTTTTTGTTTTTTTTTTAAAACGTAAAATGGTAAAATAACTAAATGCTTCCTATGACTACATGTAAGACTCTACCTGCTCTCTCTTCGATTCGCTCCTTCTTTATAAACTCAACGATGCTTGTATTTTAGTGGATTTCTAGCATTACCTCATATGTCTTTAGAATCTTTTGAAACTTTCGTTACATAGAATCTAGACTTGGTTTGGGGGGTTCCTACTGCAGAAGTTCTGGGGGCCACTGTAATAAAAGTTCTATGGCTCATACCTAGAGAATGTTTTTATAAAAGCGAAACCTTTTCATTTACTAATTTCCACTGCTCATATGTAATTCCCAAACCATAACAGTGACCTGACATTCTCTGTTTCTCGTTTCTATCATTGGGATTATATTTATATTATATTTGACCAGAGAAAAATGTTCCTGAACACACCTATGACACATGTCAAGTCTAAACCTTTAATCTGTGGAAGGATGGTTTTCATAAACAAAGAGGTAAACTAGATGGTTTTCTCTGCTGGGTTTAATTGCATTCTTCGTAGTCTTGAGGTATGATTCCAACATTCTGTCAGAAAGGCCAAGTCGTCCTTGTCCAGCAAATACTCAATGATCTGGACTTCTTGAGTAGAAGCATGATTCACCGTCTACCTAAAGATTGAACGCGTCACAACGGTACGTGACGATACCAGGCCTACTTGGTAGTTTTCTGCTCCCTTTCCACGCATGTCTTTTGGTATCATCTTCACACTTTAATTATACGAAAACAAAAATCTACACACACGTTCTTTGCATCTCCCAAATGGATTTTTGAGGTTAAAACTCATTACCGAGACTCATTCCACAGTGGTGTCTGGAGAAATATCATTTGAATCGAGCTGCTGGCATCTGGTGGGGAAATAAAAAGGTAAATCTGAACACAATAAAGAGTCAAAACAGATTCATTCAGGGTCACAGCAGGGAATGTGTTGCTCTCACAGATTTGCTCCTTATTTTGGCTAAGCTCGTCTTTGTGAGGCATGTTAATTCCCGACTCGTGAACTGTCTTGTCCCATTTTCATCGAAGCCCCTTTTCAACAGGAGGTGTCGGCTTTGATGCAGTTTAAGTGTGTTGGTGATTTGAAAGGAAGCAGCTGTGGATCTGAAGCCGCTGACATTGACGTGGAAACTGAGAGAATCAAAACTTTGTAAAACAGGTCGATGTAGTGAAGTCAGTGAGTTTGTAAGTCAGAAGATAAAAATGATTTTGATATCAAATAATACAAACGTATAACTTTTTGAAGTGTTGCAGTGCATTATAGGACGAATTGGATGGATGGATGGGCAGAGGAATAGACGATTAGATGGATAGATGAATGGAACATTGGATGGATACGTGGATTGATGGAAAACTGGATGATATGTTAACGTGTTGAAAAATCTGGATCATAAATGAATGGATGGAAAGGTTGATCGATTGAAAAATATATATAGATGGATGGATAAGTGGATGGATGGATGGATTGATAAATGGATAAGTGGATGGATGGAAAAGTGAAAGGATAGATAGATGGATGGATGGAACAGTGGATGGGTAGCTGGAAGGAGGGAAGGAAAATTGGATATGCAGATGGATGGATGGATGGATGGATAGTTGGATGGATGGATAGATGGATGGGTGGGTGGAAAAGTGGATGGATGGATGGATGGAGATGTGGATTTACAGATGGATGGGTAAGTGGATTATGGATAAATTGATAGATATATGGATTAGTAAATAGATAAAAGGAACGATAAATGGATAGATGAATGGATGGAACAGTAGAGGGATAGATGGATAGAAAAGTGGATGGATAAGTGGATTTACAGATGGATGGATAAGTGGATGGATGGATGGATAAATTGATAGATAAAAGGATAGATAGAAGGATAGATGGATGGATAAATTGATAGATGAAAGGATAGATAGAAGGATAGATGGATGGATAAATTGATAGATAAAAGGATAGATAGAAGGATAGATGGATGGATAAATTGATAGATAAATTGATAGATAGAAGGATAGATAGATGGATGGATAAATTGATAGATAAAATGATAGATAGAAGGATAGAAGGATGGATAAATTGATAGATAAATTGATAGATAGATGGATAGATAGATGGATGGATAAATTGATGGATACATTGATAGATAAAAGGATAGATAGAAGAATAGATGGATGGATAAATTGATAGATAAAATGATAGATAGAAGGATAGATGGATGGATAAATTGATAGATAAATTGATAGATAGAAGGATAGATAGATGGATGGATAAATTGATAGATAAATTGATAGATAGAAGGATAGATGGATGGATAAATTGATAGATAAATTGATAGATAACAGGATAGATAGAATGATAGATGGATGGATAAATTGATAGATAAAAGGATAGATGGATGGATGGATAGATAAACTGATAGATAAAAGGATAGATGGATGGATGGATAGACAAACTGATAGATAAAAGGATAGATGGATGGAGAAGCCCTAAATCTCTCCAGAGGGATTAATAAAGTGTATATATTTAAATGAAGTCACTACCAAGTGATTCCACAGACGTATAACACTCGAGCCTCAGGAGTCGTGTTGAAGTAACTTCCTTCTCATTATGGACTATGAGCTAAATGTAATATTGCCAAATAAAACCCTAATGAATACATAAAGAAACATGTTGATGTTATTGTGTATTTTCCTAACTAATTAAGAGAAGAGTGGGTTCATAGAGAGAAACACTACAACATCACTCAAAAAAAAGAAACACCTTCTCTGCGCTCCTTGTCAATGGAATGACAATATTAAGACCTTGAATCACTTCCAGGATTCTGAGAATGAAACGCAACATTTGACGTTAAATCCACTTTCATTTTGAGGCTAAATTGTGTCAATATTAGAAGTATGAGTTACATTGTCATTATGGGGCTTCATTGTTGCTGACTAACTCATTTTCTGTCAACTTTGTTTTGGGGGTAAATTTTGTCAATGGATACAGTTTTAGATACATTCTGCCAGTATCATTTGTGTGGCTACGTTTGCCAATTCTAAGACACCAATCTATGTTCTATCAGTGTAATTTTGGGGCAAAACGTTATCATTACTAAGAGACTTTAAAGATACATTTCATTTTATTGTGTCAGACTGAATCATGTTGTTATTTTGCTATTTTTGCAGCTAAATCATTTTATCCTATAAGTACAAAGTAACATTCTGCTCATTTAATTTTGATTCAAAATGTTTTCTATTGTACCAGACAAATGTACCCTCTGCCAGTACAATTTTGGAGCTAAATGAGTAAATTCGATTAGACAAAGTAATTTTCTGTCAGTATAATTTTGGAGCTAAATCAGTTTATCCTATAAGACAAAGTAAGATTCTGTTCATATAATTCTGGGTCAAAATGTTTTCTATGGTACCAGACAAAGTAACTTTCTGCCAGTATAATTTTGGAGCTAAATTAGTGAATTCTATAAGACAAAGTAATGTTCTGTCAGTATAATTTTGGAGCTAAATTTAGTCAATCCTAAAAGACAAAGTAACATTCTGTCAGTGTAATTTTTGTCAAAATGGTTTCTTTTGTACAAGAAAAGGTTACTTTCTGTCAGTGTAATTTGGGGTCAAAGTATGTTTGCATGACATGTATATTTTCCAGGGAGGTGAGAAAGTCACTGTCATGATAAAAAAATAAAAAATAAAAAGTAAATATATGTTGGACAAAAATGAGGATTTAAAAAAAAAAACTGAAACTGTAAAACTGATACAGAGTATTTGTGAGTCTGGTACTGTGTAAGTGTGGTTGTTTACTACTTATATCGTTCTGAGGTAGTGGAGTTTGTTACCATGAGCTCTGGAATCCACAACAATCTTGATTCTGCTTCCTCACGTCGCTGAAGTCATACAATCTCGTGAAATCCGTAATTATCTTGAAGGTGTTGGATCCAGAGCGGACCTCCAGCAAGCACACACCTGTCAGACGTACACTAACGTTTTAATTGGACTCTCGATGTGCGCTTCTGTCCAACATTCTTCCATGGATGAAGAAAAAAAAAGAGAAAAAATCCTCTTCTTCATTACTTCTCGGCACGACCTGCCGACAGCCAGACTGAGATATCGTTAAATCCACACTCGCCCGAGCGCTGGAGTCATTATCCATGCTTGTCTACCGTGATTATCTTCATTAGTGCGTCTGAAGTGACGGCAGCGACCGAACCTCCTCAGACCTACACAGCAGGATGGACGCCATTCAAACCACTGACAAACATGCCTTTGATTAATGCTTTTCTTTAGTTTAGTTTCTTGAGGAATCTGACGAGACGTCCTGATGTCACACCTTCACGTGGACTCTGTTGCATAATTGCTGTTTTTTCCCCCGAATCCTCCTCCTACATCAAACGGTTGTCATTGTTCCGGCCAAAAACACCGAAAAATAATGGATTTAATAGACGAGTTATGGCAACAATTGGATGCTGGAAGCTGAGGCACGACAGTGGAATTGATTTACATTTGACATCTTGAAGGAAGAAACAGATGTTGTTGTTTTCTGCAAATATATTAAAAAAAACGAATCAAACTAAAAAAAAACCTGAATTGTCACTTAAAGTTAAAAGATATCGAATGATGAATAGAGATACATTATGTTTCTTGATGTTTTTCTGTCACATGCGATGTCAGAGGTAGGATGTCAGCCTGTTTGAGATGTGTTTGGTACCTCGGACCAACATTTTGTCAACGGATACCGTATTGCATACGTTCTGGCAGTATTATTTTGGGGCTAAATCTGCCAATTCTAATTAATTATGTAAGTTCGGTCAGTATAAACTTGAGGCAAAATGTTTGTCATTACTTAGAGACTGAGATATTGTATCAAACTGAATAATGTTCTCTCAGTTTATTTTTTTATTTATAACAGACTAAGCTACGCTCCGCCAGCATTGCTTTGGGGCTAAATTAACTCAATTTTATCAGACGACGTGTGTCTCTGGGGTAAATGTTGTCTGTTGTACCAGACAAAGTAACTTTCTTTCAGTATAATATCGTAGCTAAATTAACTCAATTCTATTAGACAAAGTAAGTAAGTAAGTAAAAAGTAACATTCTGTAAGTATAATTTACGGGTAATATATTGTCTTTTGTATCAGACAAAGTAACTTTATGTCGGTAGATTTTTTAGCTAAATGTAGTAAATTCTATAAGACAAAGTAATTTTCTGTCAGCATAATTTTGGAGCTAAATTAAGTCAATCCTATAAGACAAAGTGGCATTCTGTCACTGTAATTTTGGGTCGATATGTTTTCTACTGTACTAGACGAAGTAACTTTTTTTTTTCAGTATAATTTTGGGTGAAAATGTATTCTACTGCACCAGTTAAAGTAACTTTTGACTAAGTTTAATTTTTGGGCAAAATGTTGTTTTCTGTACCAGACAAGGTAACTTTCTGTCAGAGTTCTTAAACCTTTTTGTGAACTTCCGTTTCTACTTTATTTTGAAGACAATGAGTCAGTCAGTACGTCACAAAAACGACATTTTCCCTCCCGAACCTCTTCCTCCGAAAACTGAAAACTACAGACAAACTGAATCCATGAATCGACCGACCGCCTCCTGCTGTTACAGTCACCCCCCGCTGGTATTGTTTTTTCGATGCGGTCGAACTCGCTTCTACATTTAAGGAGCAATTAAAGCACCAAATGAAGAAACTAAATTAATTAATCACGGATGGCGAACTTGAGATTTCATCCGATTGGAAATCAATGTCATTAAAGTCCATTCAGTGAGGAATCTCTGAACCCCGGAGTCACTTTTAATCTTCTGCCCTGCTTTGCTAACTCTATTTATTCTCTTTAGTTTGAAGCGTTTAAACTATTGCTCCATGCTAATTATCACATGCTTATGGTGACGCTTGTGTAAAACCAGCTGATCTGTCAGCGTTGACTCGTGATGAACGGTAACGCTGTTGTGTTTGCTTGATATACTGCGGAGCAGGGGAAGGCATAAAAGAGCAATAAAATAAGCAAGGAGACGTTATATGGACTATAAACATCATGGCACGCTGCTGCAGTGGCGCCAGAAGCAGCAATGTGGTAATTCTCTCGAGAGCTTCTGCTGCGGAATTTGTGAACCTGTAAAAATTGATGGAGGATAAATCCCGATTCATTGTCCTCCGTCTTCAGGGGCTGATTATGAAGACATGATCAGGAAGCACAGACTAGAAGCAAAGAGGATTAACAAATGGTGTGACCTACCAACCAATCCCTCATTACCTGCTTATTCCCTATTTTTTTTATCATTTGTCATCTAGTGTTTGCAAATCCCTTCGACCCACTGCAGCACCAGGAGCCCACCTTGTTTTCAGAATCCACGACACTAATTGGGCCGATGCTCCTACAAAATAAAGCAGAAGGATTCTTTTTTTTTAATCATAATCTTTTAAACCCAAATTCAAGCAGTTAATTGAAATTAAAATGATCAAAACAATACAGGAATATTTTTTCTTGTGTTGTAGATATACGTTGTAATATAAAGTTTAGCGAATTTAACAAAATACAATTAAATTAAATAATGTCAATTAATAATATAAGTGACATGTAAAATAGACTAAGCTAAAGTAAAAAAGTTAAAATACTTATTTGTTTTGCGTTGAACGCCATGTAAATAAACGGTTATCCTTGACTTAGAGTCACCACAAGGGGATACCCCAAACACATTTGTTAATCAGGCCTTCGGGTCACTTTGACCCTGAGATAACACAAGCGTTGAGTAGTGGACTCAAATTTCCCCAACGTTGGAAGAATAAAGGTATATGAAATGAAAGGGACTGTTTAAAAGAACCTTCATATAATAAGAAATGTGGAACAACAACAAGATCAAATCAGGAAAAAGGAGTAAAAAACAGATCAAAGGCAAAAAAGAAGGTTAAACATCAAATGGTTGTACAAGGTAACATTTCCTTCGACCGTATAAAATATGAGATGAAATCTTAATGTTTACTATTTTATTTTGAATAAATATACTCCTGTATAAAACATAAAATAACCAAGTGAACTTGTTTTACTATTATAGTTTGATTAACATAGAATATCTAGAAATACATGCCAAAATTCCTAAGACCAAGGACTTTAATAAGTTATGTTTGAGTTTAACTGGTGATGAATCATTAAAAAGCTGTCAGAAATATTCCTGCATTAGTCCTGAGAAGTTTTACTTCCTTACGCCACATAAATACAGTTAAGCCCCAACTCTGACTGAACCAATTGTCTGAGTCTAATTTCAATTTTGTACGACTCAACCTAATCTCATACATATATATTTAATAGTTATTTGTGCACTCGCGTTTAAATCTTCATCTTCTTCGCTGCCTCGACTTCCTCACTCTACAACCGGAGTGACTTTGTAACAGAGAGAGAACAACTTGTCATATTTCTACCCTCATGACACTCCGAAGATGAAACCGATCAAACACACACTCTACATACCACAGCACATATTAACATCGCTCCAAATACTGGGCTATTAAGATCATGCGCCGGGAATCCCTGAGGCAAGTTCCCCATGAGTCACCGAGGTAAACGTCTCAACTCCCCTGACGGCGCCCCCTGCTGCCTCCCGGATTGCCTTTTAAGCTCTTGGCTGCCATCCTCCAGCGCCCGCACAATTAATGCCTCATCATCATCGTCCATTTATTTTTGCATCGATTTACTTCATCCCTCTCGACCACCAGGGAAATATTGTTCTGATTTGCGTCACGGAAAAGTGTCTGGATCCATTACGCCGTCTGCTGATTTTAGAATGAAGATCTTGTACTAAATCAATGCGGGGGCTTGTGAGCCTCAGACTGGTGCCCGTCCATGTAAGTTAGCTCCGGAGTTCTGGCTAAATATAACCCCCTCGATCAGCTCAGCAGCTCATTGGGCGTCCGATGACCTCGCGGCAATACTTGGACGAAGGCAGAACTAGGTTTAATCCAGAATAGATAGATAGTGTATTGAAGGATGCGAAATGATGTGTGAATGGAAATGTGATGTAGATGTTTCAAAGAAGTCATCACTGTGAAGAAACCTTGACATCTTTACCGTAGGTCTTTTATTACAAAACGGTGTCGGACCTTTGAGATGTTACGCAATTTATCTCAATCTATACTTTCACAATACTAGAAACTTTCAGTTGCAAAAAAAGGGACGTATTTCTAAAGAGTTTATACTGTACGTTCTTTCATTCTAGTGTTCTGTGGATATTATTTCGGGGTGTAGTTTTGTGAGAGGCTTTTTCGGGATAAGTAAAATTGTCGTGGGAGCTGTTTCCGACATTGTTCCTTTGCCCTTTATTCATTCATTCGTTCATTTTTAACCACCTGTTCCCTTAAGTGGTTCATGGAGATCGAGTGCCTATCCCAGCTTCTACACACAGAAACACACAACCATTCACACACACACACATCTACAGTCTACTAAGTGTACTCAATGACCTTCTGTATGTTCTTGGACAGTAGAGTACCTGGAGCAAACTGCCAATCATTCTCATCCATGCCTCCTTAATGTTGTAGTTTTCATCCTATTTAAACATTTTAACATCTATAAAAAAAACTATTTTGTTGGTCTTTTGTCCATTTTTAAAGGGAACCCAGGACCTGTGGTCCTATTGGTCCAAACAATCAATACCGTAAATGTAAGATTGGGACTGAAGAAATAGCAGAACGATCTTGAGCAATATGATAAAATAAATGCATTGAGTTGTAAGATGTATATGATTTTACTGGGTTCACATGGTGAACCCCTTCTTCTAGTTGAGCCCAGAGGTAAAAAAAAAAAAATGCCGCCATGACATCTATGCGGGTTTATTCAACAGTTACCTTGACATAGATTTTAGAGAAACTCCAATTTCCATTTTTTTGCATTTCAAAGTGGCCGTACAGAACAAATCTGTCCCCCAAACGTCCTCTACAACTACCTAACTTTTCTTTCTTTAGCCATGTTGCGTTTCAGCCGTGTATTAAACTTGTTTTACATACTTTATGACGAAGTATTAGTTCTCCTTGTGTGTAAAAAGCAGCTAAACCTACAAGGGTCCATCCAGGTATTCCAAATTTTTAATCTTGAGATTCTTCTATCTAAGTTCCGACCTTGTGTTGGTATGACTGTCCTTGTGGGGGGGGAAAAAAGAAGCGTGACAGGAAATGACACATCAGGTTTTTGCTTACTTGAGGCCGCCGTGTGACCTAGCTTGACACTGACCTGGACCGCGGTCGTGGTTGACAGGTCCCTAAATTAGCCGGCGGGGCTGCTGTATTCCCGAGAGGACTGTGTTAACAAAAGCAACCAGGGTGGTACGAAACCTAATAGCCTCATATTCCTTTGCTATTCTCAGAAACAGGAAGAGCCAAAAGGGTTTTGTTTCACTTCCAGACGCACGCATCGACACATGGCAATGACTAAACACCAATAATCCCGACATCTGATGGGCAGATTTAAATGTGGCCTCGATGTTCTTATTGTTTCTGGTTCAGTGGAATATGTTAGCATATTTACATTTTCCTCTGCTTGTCCCCGGAGTCACAACGGCAGCATTAGAAGCAAAGCTCCTTCTCCCTGGAAACTCTTCTTTGAGGCCCCCCTGCACGTAAGGAATCCTTCAACATGGATTTCTCTGTAACAGCTCATCAAACTTATGTATGGTATGTCATCTACCCTGATCGGGTCAGAATTGCGCTCCATTTAAAGTGACGAAAATAAAATGGACATTTGACCGATCCCCGGGGGTCTTGCTAACCTTTCCTTGGTTCCTGCGCAATCATCTTTTGGTCCACGATGTCACGAATCAACTGAGGCGAAAACGTCTTTCACACTGTAGATTGTGTCGTCTGATTTGCAACGTTTTAGTTATTTTCAGGCCACTAGATGGCACTATTTGTTTTTCAAAAATAAAGACAATGTATCATGATACAGTATCTGCTAGCGTCTTGCTAGATGTGACCATCATTTTCAGTTGTAACCCAATATCAACCTTTTAATCAATCGAGTTTTCGTCTTTTGGCTCAGCTCAATCTTGACCAGTACAGACTGATTAAGAGACCTCTGGACTGAAAATTCTGTCTGGATCTTTTCCTCAGTCACATACCCCATCCTGAGCAAAAACAATATAGATGAAGGCCAAATCCCATTTTTCTCAACAGGCTTCTTCGTTCCTCAAGCCCGTTCCCGCCATTAATTTAAGTCTTGATGCTTAAGGCATTCTGGGATACCCTTACGACCAAGGTAGACCGCGGAGAACCTTAAAAGTGAGGAAGCTGCGCCCCTCACACTTCATTAATGGGACGGAACCCAACTCCAACTAGGCAAAGGACTGGAGCCCGGACACATCGCCCAGGCTATGAAATAAATAGCAACGAGCGCTAATGATCTCCAGTTTGCCTCAAAATCTCTCTCATCTTAATCTGAATCGGACTGAAAAAGGTGCTATAATTGGTTACCAAAATAAATGGCTCGGATCAAAGACTTAGTTGATTAATCAATAGAAGTGGTCGAATTCAAACGTGGAATCAATAGAACACTTTGACCTCTTCATATCCCTGCGGCACCACCTACAGACCTCATTCGTCACTTCAATCCAATAGGTCAACACCCGTCGACCCAGCTGCCGGTCAAACAATCCGTGTTTCAACTAAAACCTTGTGATTTCCTCTTTGACGTCAGATTTATTCATATTTTTGTTTCCTCGTTTTATTCCTGTTTCTAAACCGTACAAAAAGCGAGGACGCATTTCTATTTGAATCTTGGTGTCTTAACAAATGGAAGTTTTCTTTCAACGCTAAACCTTTCGGGAGCTTTTCCGGCTGCGATTGAGATATATGTATTATGAGCTGATCTGCCGATGTCTTCAGGCTATGAAATAAATAGCAACGAGCGCTAATGATCTCCATTTCCACATTGTTTGTACGTACAAACTGTCAAAGTTTTGCTATAGAAAGTTGTTATAATTAATGCTTGTTTCTTTCTAACCATGTGAAAAGCGATTTAGAAGGAAAAAAAACAAACATTTGCTTGAAAAACCTTGGCCACAGAAGAACTCTGAAATATATCATCAAAACAGTTCGAGGCTGAGCAAACAAAATAATCTTATCTAATCGCACGGCATTGCTCATTGAGGAAAGCCTTGTCACGTTAAACGAACCGTGTTCTAATGTTATGGGATGATTATTCTGAGGGTGTGAACGTTTACGTTCCATATAAGGATTTTCGGTTCAGGATTAACGTGTGGCGTTTGGAGGGCACTTGAGTCATGTCTCGGCACGACACCAGCGCAGCATCCAGCGCGGCTGTGTGGCGATCACGTACGGAAATTACACACAATATTGTGTTGAAACTGATCCCCCTGTCAGCTTTGCGTTTGAACCCGTGTCTGGTGACAGACTGGCCTCCGCTGCAGATGCTGGAATACCCGGGATGATAACGGGGGGTTAGTGGTGGCGACTGGAAATATGAACGTGGCCAGCACACAGGAGCCAGTGTGGCCTTGTGAGTCACATACAGATTAATGGTTGATGGTATGTTTAGCTACACTGCAAGGTGAGGCGAAAATAATGTAGAAAATCTGAAGAGAAATCCCCATCGTTGCACCCCTATTTGCATCTAGAACACACTTTATGACTAGTAGGGTTAAGGGCAGGGGTCTCCAACTCAATTTACTGGGTGGCCGTCAAAGGTAACATGTTGGACCACAAACTGGAGGGTGTTGAGAATTATTCATACTATATATAAATCATATTGTGAATTATTGATGTGGTAATATGTTGACGTGATTTTGCGGGTTTTGCACCCCAAGAAAATTGTTTTTCGGTTGCATTCCAAGATATCAATCATAACTGTAGCCATGGCGAAAAGTGCTGGTTATTTCCACTAAGAAATGCTTATCAGACAAAGACACAACTGAATCTGGAATTTAATTATATGTCCTTTTTAAATTGCATTTTTTTAATTATTTTAATTATACAGGGGAGACAGGGCCACAGGCTGTGGGGGGTCTTTCAGCTTTCATATTTTGTTGATTTATGTTTTGTTGATTTTGTTTGGTCTACTGTAAAATTTTGGCTATTATTATCTCATTTTCTTTGGGTTATTTAGAAATAAGTTTCATCTTAAAATACTGTATAATCAAAGCTACATAAACTACTTGGACCATTGTACAGCAATGGAGTCCCATGCTCTTAATAAAACAGTCATTAATTGTTTGAGACCCCTGCTTTATTTCCCCCATAATATTTTCTTCTTTTATTCTATACTAAAAAAAATCCTATGTTGTGTTTACAACACTGGCAATATGTTTCTGATTCTGATATGTTTTTATTCATAATCCTAAGGTCAACATTATTAGAATTTCTTTCCATAAAAGAAATGAAAAATAATTTATTATAAGATTTGTTTAATGGTTTCTGGAACATAAACTTTTGGTACATTGAAAAGAAGCCTGAGGCAGTTTTGAGCTCCACTGAGACACATTCTGGCCTTTAAAATTAAATGGCTGACAGATGTAAATGCGTGTTAGAATGATGGAGTGTTTTCTTGAGTCGCAAAAAGAGAAAAATGACATTTGGAAGTCATATATTTTAATACATGAACATGTCCTGTTTAACAGTGAGTTGGGGAGACGTCCATCTGATGGAAAATTATTGGCGTTTTATACCAGTTTTTTTTCTTTTAAGAAAGAAAGAGTTTAAGTATACAATCTGCATTCCTACAAACAAGGTTTAAAATCAACCATAGTATAATGCAACATAATCTTAAAAAAGTTTGGATATAGCTGCAGTTGCTGCACTGCCTCCACCCGTCATCAGTATTCCTAGCTTGTAATAATTCATGTCAATGGAGAACAGTGCCCCAAAAAAGCAGGAATCATCCATCATGTTTAAAAAACAAAGAGAATGTGTTTTTCAGGTGAAAAACAATGTCATGACATGACAAAGCATCTCTGAGATTCAACCAACATCTCATATTAAAGCGGAATGTTTCAGTGATGTTTTGTCCTTTGATGTGCTGAACGAGAATCTTTTCCACTCGTTCTTAGCGTGATGTTTGATGAGAGTCACGGCTGCTTCTGCGCCATCGAGTTTCCAAAATGGCTTCATGAATCTCCCTGTTTACATCCGAGTCATGACAAAGTCATTAGCAGCAGCGTTATGAGTGAAGTCAAGGCGAGCTTGCAAGTTATAGATTTATTTCCCGGCAGATTTGATTGCCTCTCTAATGAAAATTGATCTATTTAAGTCTTTCTCGGAGAACATTGATTCACATTTCCTCTTCCCTTCTCCGTATTGACATTGAGTTCGTCTTTCGGGTGAAACCAGAAGATCTTCTCTGAGGCACTATTGGATCTTATCAGAGGACTCCACAAAGGTCTTGATGGACTATAAGGGGTCTATGAAGCTTGACCGACGGGATGAGTTCAAATTAAACCACTGGAACGCAACACTAACGCTCGAGTGAGGCTCCAATTATTTTCCATTCTCTTTCACTCAACGCCTCCATCCATTAAAGCCCTGTAGGCAGGGCATTAAATAATACAGCTACCATTATATCTCAACTCTAATGTGGGGATTTGTTCTTGGAGTATTATACAGTGTCACGTCGTATTGTGTGGCCCAGTGCCTTTCAGATGAGCGGGCGGCGATAAAGGTTGAAGAAATGGTTGACCAGAACCAGTACTTACACACTCCATTTCCTCACTTTGATAATTAGCATGTAAAAGGCACGTCCAGCGAGGCGTTGCCGATTCGAGAGGAAGGTTCGGTGAAGGAGTCTCTGAGCCATAAATGTGTCACTAATGTCCTATCTTTACAACGGACAGCACTGTTGATGAAAAGACCATCTTAATTCATCAAGTTGATGCATTTGGAATTGATTATTGGTGTTGTGGTGGTTGAGAACGTGATATGGTTGGACTGTGTTGTCCTTCTGAGGGCGAGAAATCGGTTGAAGTGGCTATTGAATTGAATTTCCTACAATTGGCCGTGTTAAATCAGGAACAGAAGCTTTGGCCCTATATCACTTAAACAATTATATACAGTATATAGTTCAATGTTGATTCATTTAAACAATTTAAATGACTTTTAAAGGATAACTAATGTGTATCCCCAACTCTCCTGAAGAATTAGAGAAGCCTCTGAGACTCTACAAAGTCCTGTTGACTCGCTTTCAAACCACTCAGATAACTCTCCTGACTACTAAGAGTAACTTATAGTAATTATACTTGTTAGTAGTACTAACACATATGTTGCAGTCCCCGTCTAAAATCTGTTGAAATCAGCTGTAATCACGCCCTGCTTTGTTTATACAACGAGTCCCTTGGAGGTGGAGACTTCAGGGGTTGATGACACGCAGTGACAAACCTTGATGCTTGACCAATCACAGCAGAATGTGTGTGGTTATGGTAAACAAGATGTCATCTCCAGAAAAACAAAGTTTTTAAGCACATTTTCTAATGTAAATATTTTTAAAAAAGAGAGTTTAGTACAAACAGACACATACTGATGATACAATAGTCAAAAATCTATTTAGGACACACTTAAATCAATACATTAGTTGACCAATAAAGCACTTGTAATAAAAATAAAAGAAGCTAGCGTTATTCAAACCATTTATTAAAATTATGAAGTATATAACCACAAACTGGAGGGTGTTGAGAATTATTCATACTATATATAAATCACATTGTGAATTATTGATGTGGTAATATGTTGACGTGATTTTGCGGGTTTTGCACCCCAAGAAAATTGTTTTTCGGTTGCATTCCAAGATATCAATCATAACTGTAGCCATGGCTAAAAGTGCTGGTTATTTCCACTAAGAAATGCTTATCAGACAAAGACACAACTGAATATGGAATTTAATTATATGTCCTTTTTAAATTGCATTTTTTTTTAATTATTTTAATTATACAGGGGAGACAGGGCCACAGGCTGTGGGGGGTCTTTCAGCTTTCATATTTTGTTGATTTATGTTTTGGGGATTTTGTTTGGTCTACTGTAAAATTTTGGCTATTATTATCTCATTTTCTTTGGGTTATTTAGAAATAAGTTCCATCTTAAAATACTGTATAATCAAAGCTACATAAACTACTTGAACCATTGTACAGCAATGGAGTCCCATGCTCTTAATAAAATTGTTTGAGACCCCTGCTTTATTTCCTCCATAATATTTTCTTCTTTTATTCTATACTAAAAAATCCTATGTTGTGTATACAAGTATATAACAAAACAAATACTATATAAGGAATAATCGAAACAATCTCTTGTTCCATTGTTGAATTGAACACCAGCATAATCCTTGCAACAATCGCGTCTAGCAGCTGGTATCATTCTTGTTTAGCCTCCCAGCAAGCAAAGATGGACAGCGGAAAGCTGGTGTCAATCCATGATGGACATGGGTTACCTTGGTGGCTGATGCATCTCTATGAGAGATCACCTTTTCGATGACTTAATGCACAATTTATTTTTTTGCTTTTGAAAAAGCAGATAACCGAAATCAGGCAGATTTTTCAAAGTTTCAATTGTAGTGGCAAACAATTTTTTTTTTTGTGTTGCTGGTGTATAAAGGTCAATTCACCGACATGCTTTTTATGAAAGGTCTCGTATCACGTCTCTCTTCTTGCCTTGTGGCGCCTCAAGTGCTTCCTCAGATTGAGTCAAAGGAAGCCAACATGACTGAGAGTACGAGGAAACTGTTAAGCACGATTTGCTTAAAGGAAGCATCGATTAGGCTTCACTATATAGCAACGGAACGTTATCTAAAGGGGTATAAAAAGTTAGGTTTTCCTGTTAACAAAGAAGTTTTGTTAGAGCAGACACTTACGTATTCCAGAAGTCTCATTTCATGCACCACAGCTGTCAAGGCTATCAGTGGCTTTTATCTTTTTACCTGTCAGTCTCATCCCTGGGAAGAATAGGTTCCTATAATGATGGATGAGCCAAGCTTTTTTGGCCTTTAGACAACACTCAGGTGCTATTGCTTCCTCGCCAAAAATAGGTGCGATACAATCACTTTCCTCTGTTTCGCCTCCAGACGAGGAGCAGATGCAGACGGAGTGCCATCAACATTCAATCGGCACCTCTGGACACACTGCGCCTCCTTGAATACTGATGCTTCGATATCTGTGTTGGTCAAAGTATTCACTTTGGCTCTTGTTTTTCTCTCCCCGTGTTATATCCGACTCCCGGTTCATTATCTCTAAAATGAAGTCAGTTGGGGGACACGTTCGCAAAAATAAGGTCAATTTTACACCATTTGTTCCGCTGCCATTTTGAAAAAATAGAAAGTGGGTGAGTTTTGATGAAGACTTCTGAGCCTTTATACAGTACACATGATTAGCTCGGAAGTAAGGAAGCAACAATTGCGAAGTAGTAACTTTGAGGGCAAAATTTACATTTGGGCAACTTTTTTAGTCAACAGAATAAAATTATAACAGTAAACATAATTCTGTGCCAGTCATTTTGGGGTCACAAAAGCATTATGTTTTTTCGTTTTAACGATAGTTAACGTTGATTTATTTTTGTTTTGTTTTTTGGGCATTATTCATAACAAACAATGTACAAGGATGTTTTTTCTAGCTTTTCAAGCTTCTAATAGTCTAATGGTAATGGGTACTCAAAACGGTGCTAAAAGGGAAAACAAATGTATTGATTTAAGTGTAAGGTAAGGTAAGGTAGAACTTTATTGATCCCTCAATTGTTTAATTTATTGTGTGTCTTAAATAGATCTTGGACTTCTATTGTACTTGATCGAAATGTGTCTGTTTGTACAAACTCTATTTAATTTAAATATTTACGTTTGAAAATGTGCTTAAGCCCTGCCCACTGAAAACACTTTTCTGGAGATTAAATCTTGTTCCCCATAACCACACCCACTCTGCTGTGATTGGTCAAGCATCGAGGTTTGTCGTGGTGCGTCATGAATCCCGGAAGTCTCCACCTCCAAGGGACTCGTTGTAAAAACAAAGTGGGACGTGATTGTCCAAGAAAAGCTATTAATAGTGTTTTATCGATAAATGTAAACAATAAAATACGTTTTTCTAATAATAAATTTATCAAATTATGTAACAATTGTAAAGGACTAACCTATGTTTAGTTACTAAATTTTGTGGCAGAATGTTCTAAAAAATGTTATGCTCTGCCAATTACATTTTTTAGTCTCAATTGTGATGTAAAATAAAAAGTACCTGAAATCACTGATACAACTATTATTATTATTATAACTATTCATATTTTTATATAGCTGTCAAATGTTTTTTCAGGACAATGTATGGATAAAATGAAACCATAACTAGATTGAGGCACATGACTTGTTGCTACTGTGTCCGGTGCCATTAAGATAAGTTAATCAGTTCCCATCCCTTGTTTTACGTGCTAAACATCCCGTGCTATACACTTGTTTTTTTAATTAACATTTTATCATAAACCCTAACAAGTCTTAATCCTGTCTCACCTTCATTGGAGCGTCAATGCTGTGAAGGAGAAGAAAGTACTTTGGATACATTTCTCAAACTAAACACGGTTATTACCTGGGCAAGGTGAGAACAACCATTTGCGGCAAAGCCAGATGTCATCATGAATCCTCCGCAGACAATATTGATGTTGATTATATGCACATAACAATCCAAAAAAGATTGAACTGGTGCTTGGCCATGAACCAAAATGTTCTGGCGTTGGACGCGGCAACTTTAATCATAACTCGCACAACCTCTAAAACTTCGAAATAAGGAGTGAATTATACGAACATGTGATGTGAACAAATGTGTTGTGTGTGCTTAGATGGTCATAAAATCTTGGATTCATCCATATTTATTCAACTTTTATTATACATTACAGTAAAATGTGGTAGAAATGACAGTAATTATGATGGATTGCGAGAGTGACTTTGAAGATAAAGGGTCCAGCTGTAGTCTGCATCACTTCCTTTCAAAAGGTGTAATAAGGTTGAAAGCCAGACTAGCATAAGAGCTTCCTCTCTTAGCTGATGAATATTTCACTAGATGAAGTGTATTCTAAAGCTAGGCGACTGTAATTGGCCTTTTAGCATACATATTGACTATTGATCGCAACCTTTCTTTAAAATATGAACATCCCATCGTAAGACGTCTACTTCCTGCTCTGATTTTTTACTTAAGTAGATGTGCATATTTTTGCGTCTTCATCTCCCACCGTCGCCCCCAGGGATTCGGAATATATCTTGTTGCGTAACAGAAGTGTTTTCCATTCATACATTTGAAGCTGCAGGAATAAACATGCTCAGATGAACGCTGTCTCTCTCTCATGTGCTTGTCAGAAATTTGTATCATTTCCCCCGGTGGTGAGAAAAAAGCACGGGCTTGGAAAGTAATAGATTTGGCTTGAAGGTACCCCTACACACTCGATGTTAGCATTATACAAATTCCAGCATGAGCTTGTGATTAAGAGCATCTGACGATTTTAAGCTTCCTTTATAGTTGAAAATGGGATAGAGACATGTTTTTCATTGATCTCTCTGTTGCTGGGATTCGTGCTGAAAGGTTGAAAGAAAAGTTTAGTTTCTTGCAATTTTTGGCACTTGAATGTCGCTGTGTTTTGTGCAAAAAATCTTGTACAAAACTGTAGAAAACACTTTTAAGGCAATTTATTGTTGTTTGTTGCTGACAATTGTGCTATAATTTTAATGGAACAGTATCTCAATCACACCTACAAACAGTAGCTGAGTGGGATATCTTATGTTTATAAGCAGAAGCATAAGAGATTGCAGACCTCCACCAAGCAGCTCTTTCCCAGCAATGTCGTCATCTTCACTCAATATTTTCCTACATTTATTTAAGTGGCAAAATGCTATGACGAACCTCCAGAGAAACCACTCAGGTATTTCCCTTTAACCAGGATATTTACTGTGTGAGGATTCCTCTCCAACGTTTTTTGTAGCGTTAAATAAATATTTAAATAAATAAATAATTGTTAACCTTAAGTTCTGGAATCTGTCGATGAAAATGCTGTAAAACCTCCTTGAAGATGCAATTAAAAGTGTTGCTACTACTTGACTTTCATCTGGGTCTTCTGCCCCCCCCTGTAACTCCTTCCCCCTGACCTAATATCAGTTGCCCTCCCCTCTTAAACCTTGACTGTGATTTTGTCAGTTTTTTTGTCAGTCTAATAGTCTTTAGGATCAGGATAAAGAGAGACAGATGTACTATTTAATATCTGGATCTATAAAGGTAATCAGCTTGGTTAACCTCTCATGGTGCTACAGGGTTCCTACAGAGATCTTCATTGGCTCAAAATGACCGTGACCATGAACTGTCACTTTTGTGTCAAAGATTCGCCAAAAAGGCCAAAACCATCATATGCTAACTACTACCTAATAATGAGTGCTAGCCTAAAAAGGCTCTTTTGCTTCATCTCAATCCATGGAAGGTTTTAAACAAGCTCTGTAGCTCAAATATTTAGCAAATTACAGAATTTCCAACTTCCAATGTTTTTTGCCTATCTGTAGCCACAAGTATCTTCTGGGCCGTTTTTTAGAATCTGTCGTGATTGGCTGAAAAATGACAACTTTTAGTCCATGCAAGCATGTTAAACAGACAAGAAAAAAACTAAAACTAGATGACATCGCCTTTGAATTTTTTATTTTTAAATATTTTATGCGGTTTTGTATCTTATTAAAATCCCAGAGGCAACGTCAGGTACTTGAGCTCGTACAGTACATAGAAAAAATGATAGATTTTTATATGGCAGCGATGGATTGTTTGTAATCCCACCTAAGGTGCTCATCATTAGCAGTGTTCCCTTGGGTGTTGATTATTCTTCGCTTCCGTGAGAAATATATTGTCATCTGGGATTGAAGAATATATTAAGACGTCTCCACCAAATGGCTTCGGGGCTGCTTGAACCCAGAGATTCCTCCTGTCTATTATATTGTTAGGTGAGTGTTTATCAGGCACTAACAGCCATATGCCTCCACTCACTGTGATGAGGGGTGTTCCAAGAGCATCAGTAGGTCACATCCTAGTGGAGGGTGAAGTTCATCCAGCGTCCTTGTGCCCACTCGGTCTCATTTTCTGCAAACCATAGTTTCGCTTTGTACCCACGCGATGAGTTGAGCCGACAAGCGTACCAGCTTCATACAATGTGCTGCTTGAAGTGCTTCTTATTTTCAAGGAAAATCCCAGTTTTCTTTAACGGCAGTTTCCTTCCTTTAAAACCATGTTTTGCTTCCAGGCAGTATGAAAGGGAGCCAATGTCACCACAGTTCACGCAACTAAGTGCCTGTTAGGGAAGAATGTTTCAGGTTAAATTGTTGGTGGTTGGTGATGGTTAGGGTTTCACATCCTAATGTTTGCAGCGATGGAGTTGCTCTGTTGAGAAGCTTTTATCCGAGGAGAATCTATTGAGCGCTTGCCCTTGACATTGAATTCTATATGGATCGTGAGACGGTAAGTGAAAGGAGCTTCAGAATGTTCTTCTGGTCCAGCACAGCTGCTGCACAGATCATCAGGGATTTACCATTTGTTCGGGCCCTCAGGGGCTCCGATGCAGGCACGATACGGTGAAACGGCTGAATGTCCAGTCCGTCTTAAGTCTTGTTAGGCCCCCTGTTTTTGTCGAGCCAGCACATTGTGAAACTCAATGAGAAAGGGTATCTCGTGGGTCTCCGAGGAGCTTGAGCGTGACTGCACCAAAAAAAAAGGCCAGTGCAGAGAGAGAGAGCGCCGGAGCGAGAGAAGAGGTTCATTCATTAAAGAGCACAACCTTCCCCGGGACAATAGATGTGTATTTTCCTAACATTTTGACACTTAATTGTTCGCGAAAAAAGCTTTTGTAAAAATATACACCTTTGATGTCGGCAGCGAGAAGGCAATGTTCACATTTAATTAGCGGCACGTGTTCCTAAAGGTTCCCTTCTGTTATCAGCTGAGATCATGTATTTATATCTCATTGTCCTCATTAGAACATGACTCTGTTTGATGGCGGCCTCGTGGCTACAGACGACCAACACCATCGGCGCTGAGCTGACGAGAAGGAAATAGCCGACTCTTGATCATCCCTGCAGTCACAGCGTCTCCATTTGTGCTCCTGAGGCTGTTTTGATTTTGTTTTGGACTCGAGCTTTTGTCTCTGGCTTTGTGATGTTGGCTGCTCAATCCCACCCTCCCCTCAGTCCCGATCCATGCTGCCACTAACTCGATGTGTCCCAACAAATCTGCTTTGCTTCCTGGCTTGCATCACGGGATGTTGCCCTCCCCGTCTTTTCTTTTTCTTTTTTTTTTTTGTTCTGCTGAATGAGTGCGTTGCATAATTGAAGTGCCTGCAGATTCAAGGGCTGATTGAAAAGTCTTGCTGGGATGAAAGAGAAAAAAAATTAGTCAGGGGGCTGAGATAGTTCTTTTCCTCTCATTGTCCGTGGTATCTTCGAGCCTCACTGCATGAATACAGGCCGTTGCACACAAGTGTTTTGATAGAACTGCTCTTGAAATACTCTGGTGGGTCACAGTTGAATAAAAAGTAACCGAATAATAAATTCCAGGATTTATATAAATCTTGTGAACTCGTGGCTTCCAAAAGCAAAGCAGCATTATTCAGCACAATGTGATTCTGACGCCGACGTCCTTTTCATCTGCTCACCACTGTTTGCTTCGGTCGTTGGCAGGAAAATTGTTGTGGTTTTTTTCACCAAAATAAAGATTAAACCTATTGAAGACAAACATGGACGAGAGCCTCACTTTGACGAACGTACGACGAAAACGTCCTTTTTGTCTTGTTCGTCGCTGCAAGCGGGTTCAGTGTCACGTTGAACAAACATTTGTTATTATCATAACAACAATAGCCAAGTTAGTGATGATGATTGAGAGACAAAACGGAGGATTTATTAACAATATATCAACATTCATTGACCGTTGATTGTTAGCTTAGTTGCTAACAAACGTAAACCCACATGTAACTTCTCAATCGTTTCAGAGAAAGAGTCAATAAAGAAAAGAAAAGAAGATAAGTTAGATTAAATCTTCCCTTAACAAATCATTTGTGTTGTTAATTCAATTGTGTTTACATGAACACAAACGTATGGCATCTGTTAAGCTACTATCACCAGACTTGTTGTTAGTTTCCAGTGTGAAAACGACAGTCACATCTAAAATAAAAAATATATAAGTACATTTGCTGAGGTCAAGGTCTAAAGTTAGTGGTAAGTCAATTGGCAAATTTGGAGAATTCCATTTTTTCTGTTTTAAATAGCTACCATCACCACAGAGCAAGAAGGTTACTGGTTCAATTCCTTGTTGGGGGGGTTGGTTACTTGCTGCTTTTCTGTGTGGAGTTTGTATGGGTTAAATCTGGGCACTCCGGTTTCCTCCCACATACGGTTGATTTGGAACTTTGGGAAATTGTCTGTAGGTAGCAGTGTGTGTGCAAAGGGTTGTATATCTTTCTTTGTTTGTGTTGCGAGTGGCGTTCTGTTCAGGGTGTCCCTCGCCTCTCGCCCCGAGAAACTGGGATAGGCTTCAGACCCCCCTGCGATAAGGGAATAAGCGGCAGAAAGTGAAAGAAACATGACCTAAGAAATACTCTTACAGCTTCAATCCCTTCCACGTCTCCACGTGAGTCTACACTGGATTCAGTTGCTTTATACTCCATCCATCTGATGAAGGAACCCTGAGAGAAATAAGAAAAATACACTCCAGACAAAAGACTCTGGAGACGTTAGTGATGATGAAATGGACAGAAGGATCTTTGTTTACTGTGGATGTGGACCACAGCTGTCAATCACATCCAAGGTTCCTAAAGTTGATTCAAGGAACTGTTGTCAGGTGCAGAACAGTGTCAGCGCAGGGATTTCTCCGGACAGCCCAGAGGAGGCGCCTCAGACTCTAATCCTTTCTCAACCGATTTCCGAGTCACTTTGCTGTGAGCGAGGCTTTCAGCTCTTCCTGAGGGTGATCAGCAGACGCGGGGCCCTTGAACGTGGACGGAAGCGGAGCCGACGACCCCTCTAAACGGTTAATGGCTGTCCCACTTCACAGCACCCAGCTGAGGCACCCGACCGCAGCCTCCGCTGAACGCGCCGCTAAGCGTGAGATGAGCGACACAGAGATTTTTTTTTTTTTCACTCGCAACTTGACCCAGTACAATCTGTGTTGTCCGCAAATAGAATCTCCTCTGAGTTTTCTTTCAGGCCAATGTAATTTTCTGCGCAGTCTCGGGCCCCGTGAGAGTCCTCGAGGGGATAAAATGGCCGAATGAAAATTTAACCAGTCATATATAGCTTTTTAATCTTAGTATACATCTGCCCCCAATGCTATTCATGAATTCATGAAGTGCTCATTCTGTGCCTGAAAGCTCTTTTTTTCCTCCATCGCCACCATGACAGACGCTGAATAATTTACTTGTTGTACAATTTACACTCCATGTACAGTGTATGCTGGGGACCGGCTGCCCTTGGGAGCCTTCTGGAGATAGAACCAAGGACCCTTTATTGCTGAGCTGCACAATCGCCGGGCGTTTCTTAAAGTTTCTTAAGATACATATTGGGTGAAGACGTGTCTGTAAAGCTCAAAGAGTCCGTCGACACGGAACGCTGGACTCTGATGTATTTATTTCACTTCTTACTTTTACAGAAATTTTGCATACCTGCGCCGAGGAGCTCATTTTTCATGAAACAGCATCAACAGCATTTTTTGTGTCAAGGCAAAAAAGACCAGAATCTACGCAGTTTTCCTAAAAAAAATATATAATTAAAATTATTATTATTTATAACACAGTCCACGAATTTGCGAGATTAAAGGTTTAGTCTTTCATAACAACGCAAACAAATGTTCTGAACACAGTCACAATAAAGTTGTTAAATGTATTCATTTTAGTTGTTAAAATTAGTTTTTTATTAGTTTTTTGAAACCTTCATATTCTCTCCAGTGAACGTAAACTAGATTATTATTATTATTATTATAGAAGTTTTCAGCTCAACAGGGCATTCAAGACCATTTTTCTCCTTGAAGCATAAAATGACTTAAATAATTGTTGAATAATTACTATAATATAATTCATATAATAACTATGGCGGGCCACATAAAATAACCGGTCGGGTTGGATTTGCCTCCTGGGCTTTGTTTGACAAACTTGGTTTGGGATATTAAATTAGATTTGTTAAATACATATTTGCTTTATAAAGTTTATAAAGATTTGAAGATAAAAATAAAGTGTTACCATGTTTAAGTATTTCCTTTTTGATGGCTCATGTTACTGTTGTATATTTTTGAGATCAACCAAGTGATAAGAAAATGTTGAATTCAAAACTAATTGAAAACCAAAAACCGTCAAAAATAGTTCAAAATATATTCATGTTTAACTTTGCTTTAAACTTGTATTTCCAAACCAGACCAGGAACGTTCGAGTCTAGATTTGAGTAAATTAAATTCCTTTTCTAAAGTAAACATGAGTTTAGTCTGCATTATACCTCCCTTGACCATCCTACTTGTGTTATTGAAACAATTAGAGTAGAAAAACATGTATTTAATTCCAACTGTTTTGTTTTCTCTTCATCCGTGCATCGTACTGGAGAACAAAGATTGACTGCTTGCTGATCTTTATCCTCAGACATCTGAAAAACAGCCTAAATAAATAGTTATAAAGTCAAGGTCTGACTATTTTAATCGGATGTTATTTTCTGTTGCCTGAGAATAGCTGTGATAAATAAGGCTGTCTTTCATGAGCGTGAAGAAGACTTGTTTTCTCTCAATCAAAGCGTTTGTTCAACAAACGACGTTCGTTAACTTGAAGGTTCCGTCTCTCTTCATTTGATTTGTACAACCGTTTGTTGGGTTTTGTCATTTTCTGGCAGGCTGTTTAGCGCATGTATGGGAACATGAATCACAGCCTGTGTGTAAAAAACAATCTTATTTGATCTGGGGTGAGTGGCCTCTGTTTTTATTTCAGTGCAAAAATCAATGATTCGCTGCATGGGAAGAAATCCTTATAAAAAAAAGCGAGATGGAGTTTGCGGTAAAAGAGGCTGCAGCGACCGAGGGGTTGTAAAATAATAAAGTGGCTTCACCCTAAAGTGGTTTGGCATTTTCTCTCAATTTATGGTTCACAAAGCAGTAATGAGAGAAGCGTTTACTAATTACTTAAACAAAAGGTTCACGCTGCCATTTAGACAAAACCAGCACTTTGTGTTTAAAATATAGCTTCTTAAATATTCCCTCTTTTTTTCTCACGGTGTTGGAAGTAGAAGAGTGTTATGAGCCTGAGAAGGACTGCAAGAGAAGATATATAAAGAGAAGTGCACTTTATGAAACCACATTATTTTTACGAGTACAAGGTCTGGCCGCCTTCTCTTGAATAGAAATGGAATACAGAAGTAATATTATTCTCAGCAGCCAATACATGATTGTACTCTTGATTCTGAACGAGTCATTGTTACAATGTCTCCATGCGTCCCAGGATATGTAATAGTGAGCTCATCTTGGGAAGAAAAAATAATTAAAGCTTGTCTTTTGTATTGTTGGGTTAGCCCATACGTGCTGTTACGATCTGCAGATTATAATCCATGCATCTTCTGGTTTAGACTATTGTATTTGTTTATTTTCATGTCTAAACAAGAAGGAGCTGTCTTTCCTGTAGTTCATACAAAACTCTGCAGCGAGAATTCTAACCCTGACTCTAGTAGAAGAACTTACATTTCTCCGATCCTTAAATCTCTTCTCTGGCTGCCAGTTTCTTTTAGGATCAGTTTAAAAATTCTGGTTCTTACTTTCAGATCTATTCATGGTCAGACTCCTCCTTACATCAGTGATCTGATCCAGCCTTACACCCCAGCTCGGGCTCTGAGGTCTGTGGATCAGAATCTACTGATGGTTCCTGAACACACTTGAAGACCAGAGGAGAGAAATCCTTCCAGACTGTTGCTACTAAGCTTTGGAACGATCTTCCTCTCCCTCTGTGTTTGATGATCTACTGACTCCTTTAAGAAACATCTTAAGACCTTCTTATTTGTGCAGACTTTTCCCTGATTTTCTGGGACTCCTGTGTTTGTCTTATGTGTCTTGATCTTTTAAAGTATCTATTTTAACTGTGTATTGTTTTCGAGTGTCGACTATTACTTACTTACTTCCAGGTCTTAAAATGGAAGATGCAGTAGGGATATGTATCGTTAGGGTTTTCCAAAACGTGTGTGAAACAGTACCTAATGAATGAATACAAAAAAATGGCTATTTCTTGGATTTTCCACAAATAGATTTAAACATGTTTTCATGCTTAAAACTCTGACACTAGCTAGGTCATGTGACGATTATTTGCAAGGTGATTTAATATATATTATATATTTAATATCCGTAAATACACGTTGAAAATCTGTATTTGACACAAACACATTTGTTTCCGGGCCTTCGGGTCACCCTGACCCAGAGATAGCACAAGAGTTAAAACACAAGTTTGAAGAATGCTGTCCTAAATGAGTCGCATGACGAGACTACATTTCCATGTCCTGAGACCATTAGTTACAGTTAGATTAGTACCAACCGGCATGAAGTGAGAGCAAATAAAAGCGAGAAGCCATTTATATTTTACAGGCTTTGCAGTGGAGATTCTTCCTAGTGGGTGTTAACAAGTTCTAAGTGGTTGTTAAGTCTTGTGTGACACCATTTCTGGGTTCTGTTTTTCTGGAAAACAGAATATTATTGTGAATTATTAAAGCAATTATGTTTTTTTTGTTGTTGTAACTTTCCTTTATTTCCCTAAACTTAATGGGGTTAGGTGACTTGGAAAGGAGCAGTACACATTTAGAACTTCAGAATCCATTCTTCCTACTTAGACCGTCAACTTTCTTACTTTTTTGGAAGGAAAATATCTGGCAACGCCACGATCAGGCTAAACAATAAAAAGAAATTGTCGTTTCAAGTTGTGCTCAATAATATATCATATTGAAATTGGGACTTTTCAGTTTTTATTGTAATTTACTTTGGAGTTGCTTTGAGGAACTGGACAAATTACAGTTATTTTTCTCCAGTGAATACTTTTCATTGGTCAGTTAAATTGAAAAGTTATTTTCAGTCCTGCTGGTCGGTGACAGCCAAGTTTTTTGTTTCATTAGCAAGTTTCCATGGGGTCTGATCTTAAGTATTGCAATAAAAACGGGTGCAAGAAAACATCTACTACAAAACTACTTGTGTGCTTTAATTATAATGGAACGTTGCAATACATTAAACAATAAAAAGAATGATTTTAATTCTTGTGTTCAGCTCTGTTGGTCGCTTCCTGTTCCGATGCTCCAGGGTTATACTCTGTAATGGAAAACCTCCGGCCAAATTTTCCTCCTGGCAGCTTTTTCTGTAGGGCAGCAAATACATGTGTACCTGGAGCTCACCAATCTCTGAAGTGTCTCGAGGCCAACATTCTCACACCCCGGATGACAGCTGCTGGGGGAACAAAAGCCAAATCTTGATGACTCGGCGCGGCAGAAAACGGGGGTGTTAAAAGGTCAAAGTGATGTCACTTCCACACAAACCAGCGGTGACTAAACCGGGCGTCTGGAGTTGGGGTTGTTTTGTGTCACTGAGCCGACAGCAGCAGGTGATAATCTCCGGGCCGGCAGCCCCAGACTGGGGGTCAACCCCCATTTTCTTCCTCATGACTCCCCATAATGTCTTTTCCTCTTATTCCTTGCACTTCCGACTCTCCAGCTTCAATATCGTCGCCGCTTCCCGGCTGACCTTAGGTTTCTAATCTTCCTCAAAAGCAGATTCTCTCAGTAGATTTGTGAGTGTTTTTTCCTCGGGATTGTTGACGGAGTCAGTCATCTATAGACACATAGTCACTACGGTAGACAAAAGTACTCCGATAAGAGTAGAACGTCTACTAAAGTAAAGAGTGATTGAATACATTGTCAATTGCCGAGCTGTATGAAGGAGACACAATCTTGAACTGTAACAGACCCACAATTTGATAAAGAATTGCCTTTCACGTGAAAAGCACCAAAACAGCTCATACCTCTGCCAAGGACCTTTTTAAAAAAAATTAACATTCCAATCGAATTATGTCACCAACCTCAAATAAATACAGTGTCTCTACCGATACTTACAAAGTTTTAAAAGGCGAAAATAAGGCTTGAATTGACAATAAAATGGTTTAAATCTCATTTTTAAAACTCTTAAAGTAAGTAAGATTTGATGTTAGATTCAAATCTCAAAATGTATGGTTATTTATTCATTGAAATAAGTTACAGATTGACTGGCAATCACAACAGCGGAACTAAAGAAAAACAGAGAAGCGGTCAAAGCCGAGCCTCTTGCAACAGTGTACTGTAGATTCAAGTGTAAATTCAACGATGATTGTTCAAACAACATTTTTCTCACAGGTGCAAGGAACAAGACAGTGTGTACTTTGAGCAAATTTTAACTCGATGAAAAAAAAAAGTCTTAAAAAAAACTACCCTTAAAGTGTAGAAGCCCTGAAATATTTGAAATATTTAGATTGAGAATGAGTTGTTGGGCGCTAATTCGCAACCTGCAGTTCATCACCACTGCCCCACTAGCAACTGTCAGCGGCATCATTCTACATCATTCTACAGTCCTTATATTTGACTTGGTGTCTTTATACAATAAAACATTTATTTACTATAGTTACATAATTAATGATTGAATTTATGCTTTTATTAATTGAGCAAAAGTTTTTGTTGCCATTAGTAGAAGCGCACAGAAGCCACATGGGAAACAACTGGTTTAAAACAGTGAAGGTGATGCATAAGTGCGAAAAAGCTGCAGTTCACAGAATGTCCACTTGAGGTAGGCTGCAGAAAAAAGTAAATGCCAAGAACATCTTTACAAATGACAAGTACATTTTAACTACCATAACCTCAATTATTAAGGCAAAGTTTTCGTCACACAATCTTCTTCTTCGTCTGAATTTCCAAGATGGCCGCCATTCAGATAATAGGTCGAAATTTTACGCCATCCATGAGTTATTCAACAAGTTATTTGCGCTACCTTAAAAGCACTTAATCTGAAAATACGGAGTTTCCTGCGACTATAGTTTTTCTTCACGGACAAATAGAGTTTGATAGCATCTAAACATGTATTTCTAGTACGAGCTCGTTAAGGCGTGAGATACTGCCACACCTGCAGGTCGTCACACAGGGCGCTCTGTGGCCGTGCGTCCACTCAGACGGCGTGCATGTGGAGAGAACCTCGCAGTCGCCCACGGGCACCTGAGCCGGCGGTTTGATGTGTGCAGATAATTGGTGTGGAATATCGGGCGGAGCAGTGGGGAAAAGCTGGCAGATGGGGGCGCCGCGGCGACTTTATTGGTACCATGGGACACCCCCGCCGTGATTGGTGGAGCACTGTGCGATAAGGAGCATGTGCTTTCAGCGGAGGCATCGACTCGTACCACATTACACGGCTCACTAACACATGAGGCTGAAGGAACGGATGCTGCCGCCGTCTGCTGCAACACCCGTGATCCGGCCCCGGATCCCATTGATGAAATCGCGAAAGCAGAAGTGCAAGAATGGATCAAAGGCTGAAGTCTATCCGTGCAAGTCTGTGTATAATGCATCGCTTCTGTTTCTGAGTCACAAATTCTCTTTACTTTTTATCAAAGCTTTTTTATTTTTTAAAACAACAGAATTTAACATGAATTTTGTCTAATTAATCCAGGGGTAGGCAATTAAATTTCCTCCGGGGCCATATTATATACTGACTGCTGTGAGGGGCCGTCAATCCAAAAGATCAAAGCGCTAAATGTGAAAACCTTACATATTTATAAACCTTTTGTGTAAAAGATAGTGATAAAATGTTTGGCCTCTCAAGGGCCGCATGAATACAGTCAAAGGGCTGTATGTGGCTTAAACAATACATTTAAAAAAAGAGTGACACACGATGTCAACATGCCACTCAGCTATTTGTAATGACTGACAGTACACCCATAGTTAAGTATGTTATCAAAAATACGATTCAAGGTTGTTTCATTTGGCGACATTTTGTGCCACTTTTGTCAACTTTTTTACAGTAAGCAGTGGAGCTCCAGTTTAGATAACACAACATGACCCTCTCGGAGAGACGTAAGGTTGACGTTGCCACTCAGGAAATTATAATTGAATATCTCTGGTGTAGATTGACAAGGATGGCTCGATGAAACCAAACATGAAATTTTTCTACCTGAGGAAACCTTGTCTTTTGAGTCGGACCTAGGACTCTAAATAATATAGACTTTTAGTAGCATCTGTGACGTCGCCCGTCCTTTACTTTTTTTGGAAATGCAGTCCTCTGGTTCAGCCAGACTCGGGTCAAAATGGCGATTTTTAGTTGCGATATAATTGTAATTGGATGATGAAACCAAGTCTCTTTTGTTGTGGCTATGATGGCTAGTTTGGTTTTTGCTAATTGTGTATGTGACTTTACTCTCTAGCCTCATGTTGACTCACTGTGTTTCTTGCATATATTTACTAGCTTACATTTTTTAGAAACGGTGTGGTCCCCCTTGGGTGATACATGGGGGTCTCTACTTTAAATATCCTGATGCTAATCCGTAGTGTGTTTTTCTTCTTGTGTGTTTTATTTTATTTTATTTTATTTTATTTTATTTTATTTTATTTTATTTTATTTTATTTTATTTTATTTTATTTTATTTTATTTTATTTTATTTTGTTAATAGTGTTAAAATTTCTAATATTGTAAATAATTTGTATATTTTTAAGATCGTTTTATTTTATTTATTTTTTTTTTTATTATTTTTTATTATCTCTTTTATTATTTCTTTTTTCCTTGCACTTTATTTTTTTCAACTGTGCTGTTGTAAAAGTGTGTTTCCCCTCTGGGGATGAATACACATTTTCTATTTCTATTTCTATTCTAACTCAAATTGTCTAAGTCTTGGAAATGGAAAATTCAATTTTTTTTACATCTGTAGCAAATAATCAAAGCCAAAAAATATAAAAACTTGACAAAAAAGGATAAGTCAATCATTGGAAATTGTATAAAAAAGGGAGCCCTACACTGAGTTTGCACCAGTACTAAACTGAATATCCTCCCACTGGCGAGAAAAAAGCCCACACCTTTGAACCCACTGATCTAAACAATAGGGTTGAGACCATATTTAAAAGTGTGTCCCTCTGTTGTGTGTTCATTCTGAGCCTCCATATTTGACTGCTGGTCTCGCTGCCTCCTCGGACGGTTGGCCTGGACTTTACGACGTCTTAAAAAAAGCAGCAGTATGGATGACTTCGTCTCCGCTTGATCGGATGTTGAACATTAAACGTTAAAAGCAGATAAAGGGCTCGGCCAGAAAGCTCATCTCCCCACACATGCCAAGGTCGGAACATCGGGCTGAGACCCCGGAGCCTCCGGTCCAGGGACTTCCTGAGGACACCGGGTGTGGAGCAGCAGGAGCCCGAAAAGCGTCGATGAATGCGTCTGATTAGGCTCTCAGAAAGCGATCACACAGATTGGGCGGCGGCTCGCAGGTTTCACAGTCACTTAGGAGAGCGACACACTTGGACGAGCTCCCTTCGCTCAGCATTAAACACAATTAAGTGAAGACACTGTATCGAGCCCCACCTGGGCTCTTTAAACTCCCGCCGCTTCTCTCGCCAATCCATAAATCCTCTTCAATCTTCCAGGTCTCTTAAACTCGCCGCGCCCCATTGTGTCCCCGAAAAGAAAAAAAAAACCTCTGCTGCACCCCCCCCCACCCCACGTCATTTGGCCGACCCAGAAGTGTTCCATAAATTTGCTAAACAGCGCAGGGACGTGACCTTTAGAGGAATTCTGGATTGACATTTCCACTCTCTATTTTAATTAGGGACACATAAATGGACAGAAGGTTCCTCCTGGACAATTCAGTCGCTTTTAAATTATTTAGGACGGATGGCAGGCTCAAGGGCCGCTGCTCCAGTGAAGCCCTTCCACTCGTTTGAAGTGACATGTTTTCACTCGCATGTGACCGATTAGCATGGATCATGGAGCCACGGTTTTGCATAGGCAGCGAGAATTGAGGGATTGTAGTGATATAAATATCTATTAGGTGTTATAGATTCTTTATCTACTTTTAGTTTTGAGTCTTATCGTCAAGACTGAACTTCAGAGATTCTTTTTATACCCAAATTTTTATAAGCTTTTATAATGATTAGTATGTTTTGGGAAGAAAAATAAACGTAACATTTTATTTGGAGAAGCAGGGATTTTGTTGGAGGGTAAAGGGGAGGAATTACCATTATCTCGGACACCCGGTGGTTGATGCAGGTACTTCATATCGATCGTCTTTGAGTTTGTCGCACACTTGATGTCATAACTTCGGAAATGTGGCCACTTTTTTGAGTGATTTTATTCACATTCGTTCACAAGGAAACGTTGTCGTCAACTAAGGAAGTCATGATTTATAATATGAACGATATTTAGCTTTAGTGTTTTCTCTGGGTCAAGGTGACCCGGAGGCCTCAAAGCAAAGGTTTTTGTGGTATCCCTTGTGTTGTCTATGGGTCAAGGTGACCCGGAGGCCTCAAAGCAAAGGTTTTTGTGGTATCCCTTGTGTTGTCTATGGGTCAAGGTGACCCGGAGGCCTGAAAATAAAGGTTTTTGTGGTATCCCTTGTGTTGTCTCTGGGTCAAGGTGACCCGGAGGCCCAAAAATAAAGGTGTTTGTGGTATCCCTTGTGTTGTCTCTGGGTCAAGATGAACGACCTCCGTGGCTCCATGATACAAGGGATACCACAAACATGTTTTCGGGCCTTGGGTCACCTTGAGCCAGAGATAGCACAAGGGTTAAGCTGGTTCCCTTCATTGCATATAATCAAATGATATCAACAGTTTATTTTTAATTTTTTAATACAACATTTACATTCAATATGAGTTCATATATGATATATTTAATTAATTTAGTTTATTGACTGTAAAACTATGTTATTGCCAAAGAATGACAATAAAAAAAGACATCAAGAAATCAGTTCAAAAGAGAAGAATCAACTGTTTCTAGTTTTTGTTCCAAGTCTCAAAAAGATTGTCTTCACTATTCGCCCTGTGAGGCGTAACCAGCCGAGCGTGAATGGAATGGGAATAAGTTTAGAACACGAAGAGCTCGTCACACTGTCGTTCTCTTCAATGAGGCTAACATTCTGGGCTGGACCACTTCAAAGCCTGGTCCACTTGTTCAGCTCCTGCATGTCTCCTGTGCTCGTGCAATAAAGTGAACACGGTGTCGACTCCTCTTACTTCACAGGCTCCAGGTTCAACCCCCAGAGGCGTGAAAAAATGTTATTTATATATATATATATATATATATACATATTGTTGAAAAAAAGAATGATAGATGAAATAAGCAAATCATGTTTAAAATAAGATTTTGCATTTAAACATATATAGAATAACAACAATTTGTTTGATTATATATTTGATTGGGAATAACATTAACAGAACAACAATTATGAGGATCAATATAAATACTATGAAATAGTGAAAGAATAAAATAAAAACATATAGATTAAATTGCCAAAAATATATACATTTTGTTCAAATTATATCTGATGCAAAAACTATTTGTAGAAAATATTATATATATATTACTATATCATTAATTTATCAACGATAAATAAATACCTTATCTTAAGAAAAAAATAATGATTCAAAAAGGAAATCATAGCAAATAATGAGATTATACATGAAAATATATAGATAATAACAAAAATGTATTTA
Source organism: Callionymus lyra (assembly GCF_982586985.1). Lineage (NCBI taxonomy): Eukaryota > Metazoa > Chordata > Actinopteri > Syngnathiformes > Callionymidae > Callionymus > Callionymus lyra. The sequence goes on along the minus strand of NC_141825.1, from coordinate 20,309,568 downwards.
ACTTGCTTTAATTTTGCTAAAACTGTTTTTTTGAGACGAAGAAAAACCTATAGATTACATTGCCAGAAGAAAAAAAAAGTGTTTTGGCTACAATTCTATTCGAGAAAAGAACTATAAATAGAACATTTTAATATTTAAAAATAAAATTCAAAACAATTGAAAAAAAGGAAATCATTATTAATGTAATCATGCTTTGAAATAATATATAGATAATAAAAACACAAAAAATGAATATAAATATGTTAAAAAAGAAATACCCAAAGACATATATATATATATATATATATATATATATATATACTGTGTACATATATGTGAACATATAGGGTCACAATTGTATCCAGCTTCCAATACTAATCTGAAAAAAAAGTAGAAAATTATAATGAAATGAAGAATAACATAAAAAAAAACATGAATACAGTCAAAGGGCCACGTCTGTCCCCGGGGCCACAGAGGATCATTAGATCCCGTCCTAATATTTAGAACGTTACCATTCATCCGTCTACATATTCAGAAATTAAAGCGTGAACCTAGAGTCTCACACATTATCGTGCCCCGAGGCAGGACCAGGCAGCGAAGCGACACAAATCAAACGTCGGCGCAGCTCAGTGCAAGAGTTAATGAGAGTCAACACCGGGGCGTTTCACCCCGTGGACCCCGAGCGAGACCTCGACCGTGACTCGAGGCTCTGATCCTGGAGGACTCATTAGACCACGAGTCTCTCTCTCCGCACCTCATGAGGATTCATCCGAGTGCGTTCAAACATTTCACGGACGACTCATGGTCGACTGATTCACGTGCAGCTGATCAAAACACAAGAGCAGCATGTGTTTCTCCTTTTTTAAAACCCTTGTCTCCTTCACAAGAGGAGCGTAATTACTGCTAACACCTCAGTCTTCAAGTCCTCCAACTGTTGCAAACACATTACTTTCCTGGACCAGGACTTTAGGAGCTGGATCGTGGATCCGACCCCCGTCACCCACACATCTCTCACACTTCTCAACTGAAATTTTGAAAGCATTTATTTCTATAAATAACCAACTTGTTTCATCTGCGGCGGAGCGTTTGAAGGTAGATGAGAAGCAGCGGAACTCTGCCGCGAGGGAAATTGTTTCTGTGCGCGAGATGGTGTAATTGTTGGAGAGAGAAGGGAAAGAAAATAAGAAAAAAATAATATGATTATCCTCCTACATCTTGGATGGAGCTGCAGCTGCACATGTGTTCATGCTGACGGGCATGTTTGATGGAAGTGCGTCAAAATATTGGTTGATTTTCACATTTCTAATTATTTTAATGTAATTTTTTAAGGGTTTTTTCATTGAATACTCGAATTCAAACTTAACTCTATTTTAGGGTTAATTTGTGGGGGTGGGTAATAATTACATTTATTTCAATAAAACATTTTTCAAAATGAATGAAAACTTTTTTTTGCACATGGAGTTTAATATTATAAATCAAATAATTAAAAATGAATTTTCTAAACTCAATATATTGTTATTTGTAGCCTTTTTAATTCAGTATTTTCTGGTATATTATTTATATCTATAGAAACATTTTTATATTCAATTAAAAAAAAAAAGTGACAATTAAAATAAATCTAATTTACAACATATATTTGGGAATTATCAAAATAAAAGAAAATATATATATATTATATGTTATTTTATTTTATTTTTATTTTTATTCTATTTTATTTTGTTAATAGTGTTAAATGTCTAATATTGTAAATAATCTGTATATTTTTAAGATCGTTTTATTTTTATTTTTTTTATTATCTCTTTTATTATTTCTTTTTTCCTTGCACTTTATTTTTTTCAACTGTGCTGTTGTAAAAGTGTGTTTCTCCTCTGGGGATGAATACACATTTTCTATTCTATTCTATACATTTTTAATATTCAGTTATTGAAGGAAAAAACCTAATACAAAATAAATGATTTAATAATTTTGTTCGGAAAAATAATATGATTAAATACTTGTAAAAATTCCAAATAGACTCATTTAAATGCAAATTGAAACCGGATTTAATTTTCTAACTAGACAGATGGGTGATTAAAAAGTGTCATTTGTTCATTATTTTCATTGTTAATTTTCATTTTGTTGGGACCAATAATGACATTTGTTAAAGCTGGATTCTACATAATCAGCTCAAACCTGTTAATCCGACACCGAGCGAAATTCCGCTGTAATATTCCCATCATGCTTTGTAATGTGTGTTTAAAACAATCCGGATGGACTGCATGGAGCAAAAAAAACCTGTTGCTTCTTCCTGCGCAGCTCGCTCTTAATTAAAAGCAAGAAATACATGACAAGGCGTGACAATCTCCATGTCGACGTGACGAGACCTCCCACGGCGGCCCAGAACATGAACCGTGGCTGAAAATAATTCCTGCCGCTGATCCCGGCGTGATGTTCCTGCTCTCACCTTGTGTCTTCTCCGTTACTCCACAGCTATGCGGCTGTGGGCTGCTCGGCGTGGGCATCTGGCTCTCCGTGTCGCAGGGCAGCTTCGCCACCTTCTCGCCCTCGTTCCCCTCGCTCTCCGCCGCCAACATGGTCATCGCCATCGGTGCCATCGTCATGGTAACGGGCTTCCTGGGTTGCCTGGGCGCCATCAAGGAGAACAAGTGCCTGCTTCTGAGCGTGAGTGCAACCATGTGTCACACACACACAAAAGTAGGACTGATGACACAAAAGTATCATCTTCACCTGGAACAAAATCCAGTCATTTGATGACAAGTGATGTGTTGATGAGGCTTCATGAAACACCTTCTGTATCATGATACACCTTCACTTCATTTTAAAAAGGCCATCTAGTGATGGCACTCTAAGTTTAAATATTAAGTTTTAAATACACTGAATACGTAGAATAGAGCCACTAATAAAGTGACACCTAGTGGTGTCTCAAATGAAGACACTGTATCATGATACACTTCACTACACCACTGTTTCATGAAGCCTCACCAACACATCACTCGTGATCAGTATCAAATGGTAAACTCTTGCTCCTCACCATAGCGAGGCAGGTAACGTTTCCGTTAAATTTTACTAATTTAATTTATTTTGTCATGAATTTAGCCCCACATTAATACTGACAGAACAACACTAAGTCTGGTTTTGCTCGAGGTTTCTGCCTTCTAAAAAAATATGTTTTTCCCTCGCCACTGTCACACTGGGATTTAACTCATTGTTGATTTGCTGGGATCTGTTTTGCTTTTCTCCAATACTGTCTTACTTAACTTGTTATCCCGGGGTCAATATGACCCAAAGGTCCAAAAACAAATGGGTTTGTGGTATCCCTTGTGTCGTCTCTGGGTCAAGGTGACACAATGGTTAAACTGTGAAGTATCTTGAGATACATTTTTTTTATGATTTGACACTTTAAATAAATAAAAAAAACACTTAAACACTAAAATTGAATCGAATTAAATTGAATATAACACAGAAAAAGTCTGACTTAAAAAGGATTGTATTGCGTTTAATTGATTTGTAAAGTTTTATAATTTATTTTTCCTACTCTGGAAGCATCTTCTTCAATTGTTGTTACCTGGTTGTGACTCATTGTCAAACATTCTTGTGAAAAACATTTTATCAAATCATTTGACCCTTATACAATTTTCTTTATACTGTATACATCATTAATTTTAAAAAAAAAGATGAACTTTAAAAAGTTCAATATGATTACGATACAAGTTTTAACCTCAAGTATGATAAAGATAAAATACTATACCTACAAAGTAACAGCTTTTTTTAAACATAAACCAAATGTTTAATTTAATTATTAAAAGTCGTTTTGATTTATTGTTAATTAATATATATATAATTTTTACATGGATGCCTGTTGCTTGATCAAACGCATGGCCCCATGTTGCCCCCGGACCAGATGTTTTGCACAATTTCCAGCTTCATTAGCTACTTGTCAATTTGTCTTTTCGTGTTAAAAAAAACCCAAACTAGATCATTTCACATCACAAAATTTTGAACTATGATTTATTTTTTGCTGCTTCAAATGTAAACAGGAAGTCGACAAATCATGGTTTAAGGTATTGATGGTCTGGTGAAGCTTCATGAAACAGTGTCGTGTTGTTGAGAGGACAGTAGGTGGCGCCATCACTTTTTGGAAGATGTTCATTTTTGTTAGAACAGTTGTTCAAAACAAAAGACAGACACCGCCATCTAGTGGACTCTGAGAGTATTGACACTGCTTCATGAAGCTTCGTCGGACCATCACTAGTTGATCGATCTGATTCTAGATTCTAGATCCAGGGACACAAGTTTGGACGAGCGACAGATTGAATTGAGACGGCGTCGTAATGGAAAGAAGTCGACGTCAGAACACCTTCACACCCGTCATGTTCACGGCGGTTAATCAGGGCCTGGTGATGGAGCTGTCCGTCAAAGATACTTTTGTTCCCGGGTCCAAGTCTGAGCTTACAAGTGCAGGAACTCTCATTAGTGTCTTCACACAACGCTCCTGTCGTTTTAGTTTTTTATCTCCAGCAATGGTTAATTGCAAAAATTCACCTAATGGACTCCAGAGAATTTTATTAAAAAAAAAAAACGTTTGTTCCTTTCAAACTTCAAATGTGTCTCAAGGTGCTTGAACTTCACACAACAGCCACAGCTCTTGAAGCGCTTGCATGAGTTGGATGTTTCCTTCTATGCACTTCCTCTTCGTCGCCTCCTTCACCTGAGAGGAACAGTTTGATTGACCGTTAAAATTCCTTTCATGTATCGGAAATTGCTCTCCAACGTCGTCAGTGTTGGGAACACAACCATTAGCATGCGGGTGTTGGATCACTTCCTGTTTCTTATAAGCGACAAAATTATTTCTTCCACCAAACGTGAAGAAAATCACGACTACACTCTCAGGTCGTCTGTTGAAGTCGAGGAAATCAGTGTTTGAGCAGAAACCTAACTCTGTGTGGCTCCAATCATGAATAATAGACACAATTTAGGTTCAATTTCCTTTAAATAGCTATTTTCCATTTTAATTATTTCTATTGATTAATTCATTTTATTTCCCTTTTTTTCTTTTAGTCGCTAATGAGTTATTACTCATTACTTTTTTCATCATTTTCCCAAACGTTAATGGGTTTTTCTTAAACGTTTTCCTAATTTTTTTTTTTTTTTTAATTTAGTTAGCCCCAAATTAATTCTGGCAGAAAAAGTTTGATTCAAAGGAAACACGTTCAAACATTAATTGGATTTGGCTTTTTTTTGTCTTTATGTCCATCATTAATTTAAACTTGAACATTTGTCATGTTGTTAAACATCCGCATGAAAAAAATCCTTTTTTTAAATATATATATATATATATATATATATATATATATATATATATATATAAATCTAAAAAAAAAAGATAAATATAATTGTGAAAAGTAAGTAAGTAATGGTTATTTATAAAGCGCCTTTTTAGACCAGGGTCACAAAGCGCTTTATCAATCAAAAGTAATACACATTTAAAAATACATACAAATGTAAAATCTCTGAAAGATCAAGACAAACACAGAATCTTAGAAAATGAGGAGAAAAAACCTGCACAAATAAAAATGTCTTTAGTTGTTTCTTACTATCCTAGTGGTTCTACTTGGTCTGTTTACATGGCACCCCCAGAAAATAACAGAAATGTGTGCTTTACTTTGATTAAATACATTTAAAATGGATACATTTGCAATTTTAAAACCTCAAATGTAACACAATATACAAATCTACTTACAGTTTAATTAAATCAAAGCATTATTTATGACCCAGAAAACACCCTTGATCCAATAAAACTGGCAATAAAGTCCTTTTTTAAATGTATTTTAACGTGGAAAAACTGGACATGTCAATATAAACTAGGATTATATTCAATTAATGAAGAGAGAAAGTAGACTCGACTACTGTTTGTAGTAGCAAGGGAGGTGGAGAACAAGACTTTACCGTATTTTATTTCAAAATAATATGAATAAAAACTCTCAGTGCGTATGTAGGTTTTAGGATATTCAGTAGCAGCAGCAGCATCAGTCAAATCTCTCCGGAGTCAACGTCAGATCCGAAGCCGCCGTTCATTTTCCAGTCTCTCTTGGTCGCTGCCAAAGGAATGTTTATGGCAACAATTAGAGGGAAAAAACAAGCGAGCGTGAGCGAAAGCTGTGACCATGTCTCGGACGAGTGGGAGACGATGCATGTGACGACAGACGTGTCGTTACACAACCAAGTGTCTGCTGCACACAGGCTGCTGCCTGCGGCTCACCAACTGCTAACCTCCATGCAAAAAACACTGATTTCATTTTGGGCCTTGACACAAATAACTCCCGAGCTCATCCTCATGAAGAAGAAAGATGAACACAGTGCTGTTATTAGGGGGTTCCAGCGCCCCAGCAAAGTAGATCATTTAAGAAACACACTCGCATGATCACCGGATCTCAAAGTCCAATTGGTTCGGAAAAAAGTTTCGCTGCGTTTTAGCATGTTTTGGAGACAAACTTTGAGACTTGATCTTGACATTTATGTGTTCAAGTAAAACAAAAACAGACTTTTTTCTTTTGTTTTAACAAGTTAAGTAAAAGTTAAATTCATTTTTTCTTTTTACAACTTTTGTTCCACATTATTCCCAACTGTCTGGAGACGTTATAGTTATTGTTTTATTAATTTATTTGACGTAAAAAGTGTTCTCTTGTTTATTCCATGTCTTCTTTTGACTTTTATATTATTTGGGGCTTTTTTCTTTTTTTAAACACTTATGGGAGTTGTATGTTTAAAAGAAAAAATAGGGGGAAAAAACAAAGAAGCTTAAAAAATATCATAATTTCCTTTAAATTTAAAGTGTTTTTCTGTGTATTAACCTCAAAGCAAATTTGAAATATATTTGTGATACAAAAAGTACATATATATATACATGAAATAAATTAATACTCTATAAATGTCATCACTAATCAACAACATTTAAAATCTACTTGAAACTTTTGCGTTTAATATATTTATTTTATTAGATTTAGATATTTTCTTTCATGAACCAGTGAGAAATGAAGTCACTAGTAATAAGTCAAACAGATGGTCTGGGGGCACAATGATGGTCAGCTTGTCATTTCTTATGGCCCGCAGGCGTCAAACATCATTTTTATTAATCAAATAAAATGCTAAATGACGACCAGAGAGCTGTCTATGCTTTGAGCCAACATTGGATTTTTTAGCAACGAGTATCAAACAAATAAATATTTTTTATTCAACACAAACTCAATTTTTAAACCCAATACTAAACAAAAAGTATGTCTTGTACATGACTTATAAGGAATTAAGTTACATTTACAGAAAATCGTATCGAATAAATTGTGTATTTGTGTGTTTATTTTATCTCTTTTGTGCGTCTTATCAAATAGATCATTAACAGTGTTATTTATTCTATTAAAAATGTAAAAAGATCTGTCATATGAAAGATAAAAGTCAACACTTTAGATTAAAAATGAAAACATCTTGTGTGTGTCCTTGTGTCACTTCACCAATGTTTCCATGTTTCTTTATTCGGTTTATGTTGCCGTCATATTTCTGCTGTTCCCTTCACTCCTCGGTGCGACTCGATGACTATCATCTTTAAAGCCTCCAAATATATTCACACTTGTTTTCATCAGCCTCAAAAGAGGTTTTTTTTAATCTGGCTTTTCTCTCTTTCTCCCGCAGTTCTTCATTGTCCTTCTGATCATTCTCCTGGCGGAGCTGATATTAGTCACCCTCTTCTTTGTGTACACAGATAAGGTAGGTTTATTTTGGGCTGTTTTCACTCACACTCGCAGTAAAACGTGGCCGACTGATAAACATGTCAGAGTCGAGGCTGTTTGGGAAGGTTTTCTTCCGTGGAGCGCTGACGAGGAGGTCAAAGGGCAGACCCTAAAATTCAGCCTAATCCTCGCCAGTTGGCAGCTTGTAATTTCCCATGACCCCCGGCTGGTTGAGGAGTCAGGTGTGTTGGTGGCAGATGACAAGATGTGAAGCTCAGGGCGTTGGTAGCAGTTGTTTCCTGGTCTATTTCCATGTTGACAAGTGTTAGCGAGTGAGACATTAGTCACGAGGTGATCTGGTCTCTTCTCTCAGCGTCTATATTTACTGCTGAATATGAGCTTCAATCATTAATTTCTATTCATTAACTCATAATTACTGCTTTTTCATCGCAAACAATTTTCAACCATAATAAAAACAATTTTCTACTGAAATCCAACAATTTTCAACTATAATCAAACCCTTTTCAACTGAAATCAAACAATTTTCAACTATAATCAAACCATTTTCAACTATAATCAAACCATTTTCAACTGAAATCAAACAATTTTCAACTATAATCAAACCATTTTCAACTATAATCAAACCATTTTCAACTATAATCAAACCATTTTCAACTGAAATCAAACTATTTTCAACTATAATCAAACCATTTCAACTATAATCAAACCATTTTCAACTATAATCAAACTATTTTCAACTATAATCAAACCATTTTCAACTATAATCAAACCATTTTCAACTGAAATCAAACTATTTTCAACTATAATCAAACCATTTTCAACTATAATCAAACCCTTTTCAACTGAAATCAAACAATTTTCAACTATAATCAAACCATTTTCAACTATAATCAAACCATTTTCAACTGAAATCAAACAATTTTCAACTATAATCAAACCATTTTCAACTATAATCAAACCATTTTCAACTATAATCAAACCATTTTCAACTGAAATCAAACTATTTTCAACTATAATCAAACCATTTTCAACTATAATCAAACCATTTTCAACTATAATCAAACTATTTTCAACTATAATCAAACCATTTTCAACTATAATCAAACCATTTTCAACTGAAATCAAACTATTTTCAACTATAATCAAACCATTTTCAACTATAATCAAACCATTTTCAACTGAAATCAAACTATTTTCAACTGAAATCAAACTATTTTCAACTATAATCAAACTATTTTCAACTATAATCAAACCATTTTCAACTATAATCAAACCATTTTCAACTGAAATCAAACTATTTTCAACTGAAATCAAACTATTTTCAACTATAATCAAACCATTTTCAACTATAATCAAACCATTTTCAACTATAATCAAACTATTTTCAACTATAATCAAACCATTTTCAACTATAATCAAACCATTTTCAACTGAAATCAAACTATTTTCAACTATAATCAAACTATTTTCAACTATAATCAAACCATTTTCAACTATAATCAAACCATTTTCAACTATAATCAAACCATTTTCAACTGAAATCAAACTATTTTCAACTGAAATCAAACTATTTTCAACTATAATCAAACTATTTTCAACTATAATCAAACAATTTTCAACTATAATCAAACAATTTTCAACTGTTATCAAACAATATTCAACTGTTATCAAACAATATTTAACTGTTATCAAACAATATTTAACTGTTATCAAACAATATTCAACTGTTATGAAACAATATTTAACTGTTATCAAAGAATTTTCAACTGTTATCAAACAATATTTAACTGTTATCAAACAATATTTAACTGTTATCAAACAATATTTAACTGTTATCAAACAATATTCAACTGTTATCAAACAATATTTAACTGTTATCAAACAATATTCAACTGTAATCAAACAATATTTAACTGTTATCAAACAATATTCAACTGTTATCAAACAATATTTAACTGTTATCAAACAATATTCAACTGTTATCAAACAATATTTAACTGTTATCAAACACTATTCAACTGTTATCAAACAATTTTCAACTGTTATCAAACAATATTTAACTGTTATCAAACAATATTCAACTGTTATCAAACAATTTTCAACTGTTATCAAACAATATTTAACTGTTATCAAACAATATTTAACTGTTATCAAACAATATTCAACTGTTATCAAACAATATTTAACTGTTATCAAACAATATTCAACTGTTATCAAACAATATTTAACTGTTATCAAACAATATTCAACTGTTATCAAACAATATTTAACTGTTATCAAACAATATTTAACTGTTATCAAACAATATTCAACTGTTATCAAACAATATTTAACTGTTATCAAACAATATTCAACTGTTATCAAACAATATTTAACTGTTATCAAACAATTTTCAACTGTTATCAAACAATATTCAACTGTTATCAAACAATATTCAACTGTTATCATACAATATTCAACTGTTATCAAACAATATGTAACTGTTATCAAACAATATTCAACTGTTATCAAACAATATTTAACTGTTATCAAACAATATTCAACTGTTATCAAACAATTTTCAACTGTTATCAAACAATATTCAACTGTTATCAAACAATATTTAACTGTTATCAAACAATATTCAACTGTTATCAAACAATATTTAACTGTTATCAAACAATATTTAACTGTTATCAAACAATATTCAACTGTTATCAAACAATATTCAACTGTTATCAAACAATATTCAACTGTTATCAAACAATATTCAACTGTTATCAAACAATATTTAACTGTTATCAAACAATATTTAACTGTTATCAAACAATATTCAACTGTTATCAAACAATATTTAACTGTTATCAAACAATATTTAACTGTTATCATACAATATTCAACTGTTATCAAACAATATTCAACTGTTATCAAACAATATTCAACTGTTATCAAACAATATTTAACTGTTATCAAACAATATTCAACTGTTATCAAACAATATTTAACTGTTATCAAACAATATTCAACTGTTATCAAACAATTTTCAACTGTTATCAAACAATATTCAACTGTTATCATACAATATTCAACTGTTATCAAACAATATGTAACTGTTATCAAACAATATTCAACTGTTATCAAACAATATTTAACTGTTATCAAACAATATTCAACTGTTATCAAACAATTTTCAACTGTTATCAAACAATATTCAACTGTTATCAAACAATTTTCAACTGTTATCAAACAATATTCAACTGTTATCAAACAATATTCAACTGTTATCATACAATATTCAACTGTTATCAAACAATATTCAACTGTTATCAAACACTATGTAACTGTTATCAAACAATATTTAACTGTTATCAAACAATATTCAACTGTTATCAAACAATATGTAACTGTTATCAAACAATATTCAACTGTTATCAAACAATATTCAACTGTTATCAAACAATATTTAACTGTTATCAAACAATATTTAACTGTTATCAAACAATATTCAACTGTTATCAAACAATATTTAACTGTTATCAAACAATATTTAACTGTTATCATACAATATTCAACTGTTATCAAACAATATTCAACTGTTATCAAACAATATTCAACTGTTATCAAACAATATTTAACTGTTATCAAACAATATTCAACTGTTATCAAACAATATTTAACTGTTATCAAACAATATTCAACTGTTATCAAACAATATTCAACTGTAATCAAACAATATTTAACTGTAATCAAACAATTGTCAACTGTTATCAAACAATATTCAACTGTTATCAAACAATATTTAACTGTTATCAAACAATATTCAACTGTTATCAAACAATATTCAACTGTTATCAAACAATTTTCAAGTGTTATCAAACAATATTTAACTATTATCAAACAATATTTAACTATTATCTAACAATATTTAACTATTATCAAACAATATTTAACTGTTATCAAACAATATTTAACTGTTATCAAAAGATATTTAACTATTATCAAACAATATTTAACTGTTATCAAAAGATATTTAACTATTATCAAACAATATTCAAGTGTTATCAAACAATATTCAACTGTTATCAAACAATATTTAACTGTTATCAAACAATTTTCAAGTGTTATCAAACAATATTTAACTATTATCAAAATATTTTAAACTGTAATGAAACTGTTTTTAACTTCAGTCAATCAATATTTAACTGTTATCGAACAATATTCAACTGTTATCATACAATATTTAACGGTCACATTCTAAGACTTCGCTTTAAGCATTAAACACTAAACGCTCACAAAGATCGTCACTAAAACACTTTCAAAGACTACAAACTTCCTCCAATAATGAATCTGTCATTTAAAAGTCAGTCCTGAAAGTCTGACTTCATTTCACTCACTTACGAGATGAACAACTTCCTCATGAGTTATCACACATAAAACATCATTCCATGACATGATCTTCACGTGAACTAACTGCATGTGTACGTCATGTGTACGGTGTACATGTTAGGACATCGTCAGGTACCACACCAAACGGCTTCATCTGTCAGACGAAGCAGCCTTAGGCTTCATACAAAACAACATTAGATAGATAATTAAATAGATCATTTTATTTATCTGAGTTCGGAAATTCACAATTCAAGCAGAAGATTTACAGATGAACACATTTAAAAAAATAAAAAGCAAGAATACAAAGTTTTGCTAACTTTGGGAATGTACATAGTCAGGTATCAGACGAACCTCCGTCAGATCGAACTTTGTCAACCTTCAAAATAAAAGTCCCCAGACAAAACTACATCAGATAGCGCCTGGTAAAAATCAGCGAACCATTTTATTGCAAATTAAACCGGAAGTGCATGTGATAACGACGTGATATTAGACAATTTGACATCAGATAGCATCTGGGAAATAAATCACCGGACCATTTTATTTCGAATAAAACCGGAAATACATGTTTGTAGTATAGTTATCACATGAATTTTGGTTTTCATTCGAAATAAAATGATGCGTTTATTTTTTTTTATATATGCTATCAGATGTCCTTTTGGCTGATATCACATCGTTATCGTGTGCATTTCCGGTTTCATTCGCAATAAAACGGTACGTTATTTTTTTCACCAGATGCTATCTGATGTCGTTTTGTCTAATATCACGTCGTTATCACATGCATTTCCTGTTTTATTTGAAATAAAAAGGAGCGATTTTTTTTTGTTTCTGATGTCGTTTTGTCTGGGGACTTTTATTTTGAAGGTTGACAGAGTTCGATCTGAGGGAGGTTTGTCTGAGGCCGTTTTGTCTGACGGATGAAGCTGTTTGGTGTGATACCTGACGATGTCCTAACATGTACACCGTAACATAGTCAGGTATCAGACAAACCTCCGTCAGATCGAACTTTGTCAACCTTCAAAATAAAAGTCCCCAGACAAAACTACATCAGATAGCGCCTGGAAAAAATAAGCGAACCATTTTACTGCAAATTGAACCGGAAGTGCATGTGATAACGACGTGATATTAGACAATTTGACATCAGATAGCATCTGGGAAAAAAATCACCGGACCATTTTATTTCGAATAAAACCGGAAATACATGTTTGTAGTAAAGTTATCACATGAATTTTGGTTTTCATTCGAAATAAAATGATGCGTTATTTTTTTTTTCTATATGCTATCCGATGTCCTTTTGGCTGATATCACATCGTTATCGTGTGCATTTCCGGTTTCATTCGCAATAAAACGGTACGTTATTTTTTTCCCCAGATGCTATCTGATGTCGTTTTGTCTAATATCACGTCGTTATCACATGCATTTCCTGTTTTATTTGAAATAAAAAGGAGCGATTTTTTTTTGGTTTCTGATGTCGTTTTGTCTGGGGACTTTTATTTTGAAGGTTGACAGAGTTCGATCTGACGGAGGTTTGTCTGAGGCCGTTTTGTCTGACTGATGAAGCCGTTTGGTGTGATACCTGACGATGTCCTAACATGTACACCGTAACATAGTCAGGTATCAGACGAACCTCCGTCAGATCGAACTTTGTCAACCTTCAAAATAAAAGTCCCCAGACAAAACTACATCAGATAGCGCCTGGTAAAAATAAGTGAACCATTTTATTGCAAATTGAACCGGAAGTGCATGTGATAACGACGTGATATTAGACAATTTGACATCAGATAGCATCTGGGAAATAAATCACCGGACCATTTTATTTCGAATAAAACCGGAAATACATGTTTGTAGTAAAGTTATCACATGAATTTTGGTTTTCATTCGAAATAAAATGATGCGTTTATTTTTCTTTCTATATGCTATCCGATGTCCTTTTGGCTGATATCACATCGTTATCGTGTGCATTTCCGGTTTCCTTCGCAATAAAACGGTACGTTATTTTTTTCCCCAGATGCTATCTGATGTCGTTTTGTCTGGGGACTTTTATTTTGAAGGTTGACAGAGTTCGATCTGACGGAGGTTTGTCTGAGGCCGTTTTGTCTGAGGCTGCTTCGTCTGACGGATGAAGCCGTTTGGTCTGATACCTGACGATGTCCTAACATGTACACCGTACCTGTGGCTCTAGCATGTTAGCTCCGTGTCCGTTTGAACGGTTCCTTCATAGCTGCTGGTGCAGGAAGCAGCAGGAGGTCTAATGAAGCTGCAGAGGAAGTTGAAGTCTCTCGAACCACTGTTGGAAGTCACAGCTTATGCAAATGTGAAATCTAATTGGTGTGTATCAGCGGATGACTAAAACAGACAGCATTGCTCTTCTAATGAACACACACCCATGTTTGGCACGAGGGCCGACGAGGAGGCCTGTTGGAAAGAAAGGAACGCATGAACGGGAATCTGGTGACTTTCCAAGCGTTGATACGGAGCAGGAGACGCCGCGAGATTTATGATACGAGCGCATGAGGAGAGAGAGGATGTTTCTTTTAGCATGATGTCAAAGTTTAGGAGAAGAAAAGATTTATTTATATTCATGAAGCACGAAAAAAAACACATTAAAATTGATGAATGAACCGTTTTACAAACGACAAATGTCTATGAAAACCAGGACACCTAGTGGTGAGATACAAAAATGCACCTTCAACTTTTTCTTCTTCATCTTCTTTGACTTCTTCTTCTCCTTCCTTGTCTTCTTCTTTTTTTATTCACCGTTTTCTACTTCACCTTCTGCTTCTCTGTCTTCATTTTCTCCTTCTCCTTTTTCTTCTTCACCTTCCTCCCCCTTCTTGGCCTTCTTGTGTTTCTCTGTCTTGTCTTGTTCTTCTTTTTGTTCTTGCCTTTCGCCTTCCTTTTCTACTTCATATACTTCTCCACATTCTTATTCTTTTTCAACTTCATCATCTTCTCCTTCTTCTTTTCCTTCCTCTTCTTCACCTCCTCTTACTTCTTTGCTTTCTTCTTCTCCTTCTTCTTGTCCTTCTTCTTCATCTTCGTTTCTTCCTACTTATTTTCCTTCTTATTCTTCTTCTCCTTCGTCTTCTCCTTCTCCTTCTTCTTCTTTACCTCCTCCTACTTATTTTCCTTCTTCTTTTCCTTCTCCTACTTCTTCACCTTCTTCTTCTTCTCCTTCTTCTTCCTCTTTTCCTTTTTTGCCTTCTTCTCCCTCTTCTTCGCCTTCTACTACTTATTTGCCTTCTTTTCCTTCAACCATCTTCTTGCCCTTCTTATTCATCTTCTTCTTCTTCTTCTTCTTCTTCTTCTTCTTCTTCTTCCCGTTTCTATATTATCTGTACATGTGTAGTTCTCCAAAGATAGTGCAGTAAAAAAAATCATAACATTTCTCACTGGAATTATTAATAATATGTTGTTTATGTATCTTAATCTTAAATGACAAATTCATGTTTTTCTCTCTCCTCTGTATTTTTGACATTCAGTTTTTTCTATCGTTTCTGGTTTTCAACCATTTTCACGATGCCACTGTTAACTTATGTGTCTTGATCTAAACCTTGAAAAAACTGTTTCTTCTCATTGGGTTCCTGTTGTGTTTCTCATTTGTTTTTGGAAGATCTATAGTCATCTTCCAGTCCTTTCTTCTTCCCAACGTATTTGCCAATTTTCCTTAATTTGATTTCTGTTCACTTCAGATCCCACCGGACGTCGTTTAGTGTCTTCTTTGATGCGACGCTAGCTGCCAGCGCGTCACTGCGAAACCCGTCTGATCACATCTTTGTTCGCGACATCTGTCAACGTGTCACATCGTCTTAAGGGTGAAGCTCAAAGTCGTGTGTCGGTTGAAGCACATTTCTATACTTTGGTGTCTCATCTGTGCTGGGTTTATTTTTATTTAGGTATTTATCCATCTGAGGTCTCGGGTACAAACACATTTCCCGTCCTTTTATGTCTGCGTTTCTTTAATCCTTTGGAGGAATTTCAGATTGAGATGCGGCCTCACGGCGACTCAGCGGTGCCCCCTCTGGTGGTTAATAAGAATAATCCTTCATACTTCAGCACCTGATCTGATAAGAGTGAGTGTCAGGGACAGAGAGAAGCTCTTGACTTCACAGCGGTTTCACCTGATAAGCCAATATAAAGAATCAAAGTATGGGCGGTGAGCCACTATCTTGGAAAACCTGGATGCAGTCTGAGGGCCGCACCTGGCCCCGGGGCCACACTGAATCATAAACTTTTCTTTCACTTTTTAAACGACCCCATCATAGCTACCGTGTCTGACATCAGTCCTCTGGAAACTGACCATCCCTGACCTCGTGGGAAATTAAAAGCTACACAGCAGAGGGAAATGATGTACTGAGGAAATCGATTTTTGACATTTTTCACGTCAAGTTCTCCTTAATTTAACGCTATTATTAAATTAGAAGGACATATATAACTCTTGTCTTTGGTAGAATTCATGTTAAATATTAAGGTCACAATTAAAATGCTCATAGATTCTTCATAATACATGTTACTTACCAATGATTTAAGAGAAAGAAGTCTCTGAAGCTGTTGCTTTATTGTGTAACTTGTCTAACTATCTTGACTAGATTATCACACAATGGCTCAACAATTCAAATATCATCCATTTTAAGCAGACCTAGATAAAGTGCCGCCCGGGGGCCACATGCAGCCCCACTAACTATTTATGCGGCCCTTGTTAGGTCAGTGTAAAATGGCAGCTAAATAAAAATGTGATATTGTTTATAATTATCATTTATTGCTGAAAACTAAACATCACTTCTTAAAGTCATTCGCTTTAATATCTAATTTTCCTTTTTGTGTGTGAGAGGTTTTTTTATTTTTCTGTCCAGAATTTGTCCAAATAAAAAGCTTTTTTTTGATAATTGTTAATATTCTGGGATGACATATCTTTTCCTTTCCAGATTTTCCTGATTGTGAGACAATATTCAAACTTTTTTGGAAAAAAAAAGTTCTAGCTGAGGTGGTTTGGGCTTCCTATAAGAAAGCTAGCTTTTTTTTGAGTCTCCATGAAAGGGATTCTGGGCCCAAGACAGTACAGACAAGGGGTCCCCAAACTTTTCTCATAACTTTCCCCTTCTATGATGGGGGGCCAGGGTCAGTTGGTAACAATCAAAGGTGTGACAATGGCAGAGGTGCCTAAACATAAAAAAGTATTGAAAAGCACGCATAACAAAATAACCTCTTCCGGGTTCTTCACAGAGAAGAAGTCCGTGGAACATTACATTTCTGTTTTGCTGTGGATAATCTGGTACAAATTTAGCAAAAAGACAAACAAGACGTTCTAAGAGAGCAAATGAAAAAATAAGCAAGTGTAGAATATAAGAACAGAAATCATAGCTTGATTTTTTCTACTTTAAAAATAATGTACCCCTAAAAATGGGTGGCCCTGTATTTTTTTTAACTACTTTTGTATATAAAAAAAGATCTAAGTGCATCACTGGTGTAGTTCTTCTTCCTCTGCGCCTCTTCCTCTTGTCCTTCTTCTTTGCCTTTTCCCCACTTCTTCCTCAACCTTTTATTTTTGTTTGCCCTCTTCTTCTTTAACTTCATCTTCTTCTTCAGCTTCTTCTCCTTTGCTTTCTCCTACTTCTATGTCTTCTCTCCCTTCTAGATCATCATTGCCTTCTAGTACTTTAACGCCTTCTTCTTCTCCTTCTTCTTCCTCTTCTTTTTTGTCTTCTCCTCCTTCTCCCACTCCTTCGCCTTCTTCCTCTTCTCCTTCTCCTTCTTCTTCCCTTTCAACTACTTCTTTGCCTTCTTCTTCTCCTACTTCTTTACCTTCTTCTTCCTCTTACACTTCGTCTTCTCGTCTTCTTTATCCTTATTCTTCGCTTTCTTCTTGTTTGTCTTCTTCTCCCGCATGTTCTTCTTCTCCTTTTTTGTCTTCTTCTTTTTCTTCTTCTTCAACCTTCTTCTTTGCCTTCTTCGTCTTCTTTTTCTTCTTCCAGTTTCTATATTATCTTGTTCTTGTGTAGTTCTCCATAGGGCCATAATTCGGGGACCACTGTTATATACATATAGTGCCATCATTCCAGTTGAGAGAATTGAGATGGGAGTCGCCTAAAGCTAGAAAAAACTTCAATTATCAGCTTTGATATGAATGTGATTTCATATTTTGGATTAATTAGTAATCTACTACTAGGAGCATATATAACTGACATTTAGGACAAATTTGATGACAATAAAGATCTTTATGTAAGTAAGTAAGTAAGTAAGTAATTTATATTTATAGGGCGCTTTTCCAGACCAGGGTCACAAAGAGCTTAAACAATCAAAACAATACTCAATAAAATATATTTTCCTTAAAAGATCAAGACAAATTAGACAAACACAGGAGTCTCAGAGAATCAAGGAAAGCCTGCACAAGTAAAAAGGTATTTAGATCTTTCTTGAAGGAGTCAATCATCAAACACAGAGAGAGAGGAAGATCATTCCAAAGCTTAGGAGCAACAGTCTGGAAGGATTTCTCTCCTCTGGTCCGGAAGTGTGTTCAGGAACCATCAGTAGATTCTGATCCACAGACCTCAGAGCCCGAGCTGGGGTGTAAGGCTGGATCAGATCACTGATGGAAGGTCTGACCATGAATAGATCTGAAAGTAAGAACCAGAATTTTAAAGTTGATCCTGAAAGAAACTGGAAGCCAGTGAAGAAGAAGATTTACAGGTCAGAATTCTCGCTGCTGAGTTTTGAATCAACTGCAGGCGAGACAGATCCTTCTTGTTAATTTGTTAATTTACTTTGTTGAGTAAGAATTACTGGCTCAAGTTCCACTTTTGCTTTTCTTTGACACGTTCATTAAAGTTGACGTTATGTGTCAGCGAACCTAATGATCTTTCCTCAAAAGTTAAAAAAGAAAATATTCACTATCAATCGCCTCTATACGACAATTAGTGAAAATGTCATTTTAACTCCAGACCGATTTTTTTTTTTTGACTGACAAATGGTGTTTTGTGTGGACGAGTCACACTGCAGAGTGTGTTCCCTTCTTTCTTGCTCTCCTCCTCCTCCTCCCCTCCAGAGGCATCTGTATGCTGCACGGGGCTCGCCTCGTCCTCGCCTGCAATCAGACGAATCCCTAATTCGCTTCTCCTGTTTGATCTTTTAATCACACGGCATTTATTAAACAAGCCTGGAAGACGTACAGTCGTTCGCCGGCTTCCAAATGTGTATCGACAGAGGCCTGCAAAACACATATCTTAGTCTTTCAAATGTGTCATCTTAAAGTCATGAGGAATGTCTTCGGGGCGACAAGCTGTCGACACGATGTGGAGGGGAAAGAAAAAATAATAATAATCTTGCTGGAGGATTGTATTTTTCGCCACTTTCATTTAGTCGCCACTTAAATCCCGCTTGAAAAGTATTTTGGAAAATGGAGAATCGCCTCCCTCGGATGGACTTCAGGTGAGGCGGTACCAGACGCGGTGATGAAGAGGCGAGGAGGAGGAGGAAGGAGTGTGGTTAGCGCGAGGCTAGCAGATGGTCGGGGCACAACCTAGATTACAGCCTTCCTCCTCTAATGCTCTGACCTCATTGTGCCTCCGTCCGGCCAGAGCGGCACAGCGAGCCGTGGTCAGGCTTTATTAGCCAGAATAAAGCATGAGAGCCCAGACGTCGTACTCGGCATAAATCTGTTCCCTGGCTTTTGGAGTGTGAGGCGGGGGGGGGGATAACGGCTTCATCGGATTCCGCTCAGACTTGATTCGTTTACTTCAACAATCCAATTAATTTAGGGGAACGTCTGCTCCCTCATCATCGGACGGATCGATTAGATCATCTCCTCTGGTGATTTCAACACAATTACGCTCGGATTCTTGATCGTACATTCTCTACCACGAGGGTTTCTAACTTCAGCGCGCTAACTGTAACCAAGATAAGTCGAGGTGGGATATCTGGTGCAGTCTTGTGTTTTCAAATCATGATGGTACAATAAAGTAATATAGAGTTCAATGAACAAAACTGTGTAAAATTACTAAATTTTGGATCAAAAACACTGCATTATCCTAAGAAATGCAAACGTATGTTATTATCCTGTATTATGAACACCAAAAATGTTGGTCAATTTAAATTTTTTGGGCAATAAGTGTCAATATTTAGATGAATGGAACATTTATTTAATATCTGTTACCTGGTAAAACATATTTAGGATCAGATTTAAGTCTCTTAACAAACGGTTAGCAATGTTTTGCTTAGACAAGCCTCCAAAAATCAAAAGCCTTATGAGATTAATCAACAATGCAGTTGCACTACACTGACACTAAGGGGAGCCAGACTAATTATTTTCAATATTGTTTGTTGCTACTTTAATTGCCATAAAGTTGGATTTTAAAGTTGCAATTTAGGAAGAAAACTCTTTAAAAATTCTACATTTTGAATCAAAAACACAGGTTTATCTTAATAAATGTTCATGTATATTAAAATCCTGTATTTTTTGAAACCAAAAATGTAGGTATACTCAAAACTATTGGACGATAAGTGTGTTTATTTGGGTGGAAAAAACATTAATTTAACATCAGTTACCAGATCAGTTATCAGATTTGAGTGTCTTAACAACAGGTTACGGTTTGATTGGAAAAGCCCCCAAAAATCGGAAGCCTTCCGAGATGAATTTGTATAATATTCATTCTGAAAGACTTTAAATCCAAAATAAATAACATTTTGGCTTTATTGTAATTTCCTTTCTTCATGCAACTGCACAGCAATAATCAACAATGCAGTTACACTACACTGACACATTTTTTTTTTTTTTTTTATAATTTATTTTCCGTCTAAAACACTTGTTGTATATTCATGAAACAAATTTAGTAAAAAAAAAATTAAAAATGAACCAGCCCGTAAACACTGTGAGAATGTTCCCATCAAAGGTTCAACCCAGCACTTTGTAGATTCGATTTAAAGAGCCTCTAAAGTTCTTTCATCGTCAATAAATCAAAGAATAAGTACGTAAGCCAACTGATCCGAAGTCTACATTCACGGCTCATATAAAAAAAAGGATTGTGGAGAAAAAAGAAATGAGCTTAAAATAAAGTTTAAATGGAGGAGTTTATGATGGTATCTGTGTCCAATGTTGGGTGACACCGAGTGTTGGATATGAAAAGGTGGTTTTGTCACTAAGAAGCAGGTTCAGACAGGCTTTTAAAAACACTTGATGAAACGGCAAAAAAACATCTGACTCAACATTAGCACAAAAGTGGAGCTGGAATAATAGTTTTATAGTCCCTTTGAAGTAGACCGCGGAAAATCTGCCCACTCTCAAGGCGCAAAATATGACTTTACAGCCTGGTTATCATAACATTGAAGAGATATGAAACTTTATTTATCTCGCAACACAGAGTTGATAAAGATGCTCACAAACAGTAACAGGTTTAGCAGCAAAAAAAGACACTTAAAAGGGTAAATTGGAATAAAACAGATTGTAGTTAATTAAATGATGTGTCATAACACGGCTCATCATCTTTCATCTGTGTTCATAAACTCCTAACAAGCTGATGTTTCTTTTACCATCACTCATAATTCTGACATCTGTTCTCCAAACATAAAGGATGTACATGAACAAGAATAAGAGGGTTTTCCTTTATTTTGCTCTAAAAGATTAAATGCATTATTTAAACAAGCTGGTTCTCTTGTAGCCTCAGATATTTTTGTAAAGATAATTCTGATTTTGAGGGAAGTATAATGGAGTCTCTTTAATGTCACTAAAGTTTTTAACTTATGTACTTAGTGTAGTATTAGGTGCACAATTTTAGTGGAAAATTATGGAAATAATTACATAGAAATTGTCCATTTATTTTGCCTAAAAATGTATATTTATTTATATTAACAATGAAACCGCATTTAACATATTTCATCCCCCAAAAGTTGATTTTTTTTTTTTAAAAATTACACATTTTTCGTGCTCAGAAAAAAAGAGTTAATATAAAACATGAAAGGACTTTTTTGGGTTTCCCTCGAGTGTTTCCGAGAAACCGATTATACTCAATTCACAATGAACGGAATTACAATAAAAAAAATCCTTAAATCCTTGAAATAAACAACCGTGACTTGATTAGTGTTTTACAAGCCAGAACATCCAAAAATTGTTTTCCAAATCAAAACTCGCCGTAACTTTGACGGCCGCCGGCTCGTGCAACGATGTGTCACAACAACAAACGCCCGTTGAAAGGAATTGCGTTAAGCGAAAACTGTGTTTTGTTGCCCCAAATGACCCGCCAAAACCCACCCGGACCCACACGGCATATTAACAAGCGTGCATAGACACATCGAGCATTTGTTTATGAGCAGAAATGTCTTTAACCCGTGGCTATACTTTATTATTGCAGACCAATTACAGAGCAGCAGCAGGGGTTTTCCCTCATATTGTTGTCTGACCCGCGGGCTTCTGCGTTTTCAGGCTTACCAAGCATGCAAGGGAATTAAATATCCTGTTTAATGATGTGCCGTTACGAACCTCTGGCTCTGATTCTGCTTCTCTGTAGCACATCGGCTATTAGAGTTGGGGTTCAGTATCTGCCCAGTACGACGGACGCTAAGATCTTTCCGTGCGGGCTCTTTGTAATCTAGGTCACAAAACTGGACTGTTTCTGGGAATAAACTTCCTGAATAAAAAGAAAGAAATCGTCAATATTCCTCGATAATAAGCTCATGTTGTCACAGTTTGATGACATCACAGAGATAGAACTACCTAGAGAAGGTCAACTCAAATACTGATTCATGTTTTTTCAATGAAATATCCAGGAAATTGTGTTAAAATTGGTTGATTTAGGTGGTTTTCTGTATATTTAGGAAGGTTTCAAACTAATTGTCGTTGACTTGTATGGCTTCTCACTGCTGCTGCTCATCCACCCAGAATTCACTAACAATGAGGAAAAAAACACAGCTTACAATCTATCACTAGAATAAAGTCACATTTCGAAGACTATAAAATTAATTTTAAATCCTCAAAAAATGACGTTAGAATCCGCTGCGCTTTACGTATTCAATCTGGTTGTGTTAACTGACCGCAAAGCTTTTTTTGTCCGTCAAAATGATTAAGTTAGTCCTAGGTAAGACTTTTTGTGCGCTTTATAGTCCGAAAAATTGAACCGCACTTCATTTGTGAGCATAAAATTCCCTCCAAAAATGTTGATACTGATTCCTTTAGCCTTCCTGTATTGGCAAAATATTGTATTTGTAATATTGTATATTATAATAATATATTTATATATATATATATATTGTTATATTGTTATATATATATATATATATTGTTACATATATATATTTATAATTATTTAAAAACAATTA
This sequence comes from Callionymus lyra, assembly GCF_982586985.1. Classification (NCBI taxonomy): domain Eukaryota; kingdom Metazoa; phylum Chordata; class Actinopteri; order Syngnathiformes; family Callionymidae; genus Callionymus; species Callionymus lyra. Next base: position 20,286,181 of record NC_141825.1, on the reverse strand, counting down.
TAAACAAAATCTTAATATTTTAAATAATTCTAAATATATTAAAAACAATAATAATGTATAAATGCATAATGTTAAAAAAAAAAGAAAAACATGTCTTACATCGATATTTTCCATCATGATTTATGGTAGTTAGGAACTATGTTAGCATGATCAAACTAAGTCTAATATCTATTGCTGTCATTTATTCTTTTTATTTTGTTGCGTACATGGATGGCAATTTCTGAATATTCTGGACTCATTGATCCATTTCACCAGTCAAGACCTTTCAAAATAAAAGTCTTTCAACAAAGACCATTGTTTTCCTACCTTTCAACCCATCAGCCTCTTGCTAGGACCTCTGGACTGGTGAGTAAAAGCTCTGACAATCTCCTCCTGACCTGACGTGGAAGGCGGCGGAGACTAATCAATACCTTTGAAAGATGGAGACGGTAAACAACCAAAGGAGAAAATTAGATTTGAAGTCTCGAGCTGATGTGTGAGAAGTGTGACGGCGATGATGGACGAGTGCTCGGGATCCTGTCTGCTGATTGCAGCATCAGTTGTCACTCGTGAATCAACCCTCGTAGATCCGCTGGAGAAACGACATCTAATGCCTGTAAAGATCCGACGAGACAAGGCGGAGGATGAGCTTCTTGTACAAGTGCCGATTTTATCCCGGATTGTGTGGATGTTTCTGACTTCATAGACGGACTCATGTGTAATGAGATGAGAAGGGTTCTGCGACTGGGAGTTTAAACTTCAAGAGGATCCCTGTGAAGCACAAATACAGCGCCTGTTGTGTTCAGGGTATCAAAAGAGGACGATTATCTTCGTTTTTCACTCCTTTTTTTTTTGTTCTGGAACCTCACGTCAGGTGCCTTTTATCTTGTCTTTTCTCTTGTTCTCTACGCTTCTCAACCACGAGACGAGAATTGTGTAGTTTGCTGTGAGCATTAATGAACGACATGTCAGGAGAGCCTCTTAAGTTGTGTTTCCGTACAAAACACCATAACTGGTATAAATTAAGTTCAAACACATTTTTGTTTTAAAGTTCTGCTTATTGTTGATTATGAAATAATTCATGAGGCCTCATGAAACAGCTGGTCAAGCATCACGATACAGTATATTTTAGTGATGGTCTGATGAAGCTTCATGAAGCAGTGTCATTTTTTTCAGAGCCCACTAGATGGCGGTCTCTTCACTATTTTACTTATTTAAGCAACTGTTTTAACGAAAAATCACATCATTTTTTAAACTGATGGCGCTACCTTCTGACCTCTAAACAACATGACACTGTTTCATGCAGCTTCACTACTGTCTTCATTTTTGAAAGGCCACTAGATGGCACTCTCTGAGTTATAATGTCTGGCTCCGATCTATTAATATAATGAAACCTCGCATCATTTTTTAAACTTAGATTGCCATCTAGTGGACTTTTAAAAATGAAGACACTGTTTCATGATTATAGCTGGTCATCAACAAAAAATGTTTAATATTGGTACCAAAACCTAAACTTAAAAATATAATAAAAGTATTGTTATAATTGTAACAATAGATACAGATAGATAATAATAATAATAATAATAATAATAATATCTTATATAATACATCTTAAACCTTGTCTCCTCATCCGATAAAAGTTAAGACAAAATGTTGACCAACTTTTTGTCGTCGGCTACTTTATGTAACCTCTAAAATGTGCGCGGGAAGAACAAGTTCCATACCTCGACAGACGGCAGCAGAAGCTCGACTCCGAAAAGGCCTGTGTGAAGCTTTGTCGCCCAGATGGCGTCTATTTCATCTCGAGAATCTCAAGTTCGGAACCTGACGCAACCAAACATGTCGCCGCTCCGACGTGACACCCCTGAACTGTAACGCTCCGGCAGCTGGGTGATGAATCGCCGCCCGACACCCTGATTATCACACCCTCGTCTGTAGATTAGTAACCCGTGCCGGCGTTTGTTCAGCAGCCGTCGAAGGTGTGTCTGAAGGAAGATGAATGTGAGACAATCTGGAGGAGATGTGGAGTAATTAACGCCGAGGAACGTCTCTCTCCATCATCCATGCGTCACCTGTCAGGTGGCTGAACTAAAGACTTGTAAAGAAAAAACGGTGGTTACATTAGCGACGGGTGAATTAATTACAAGCAGGCGACAACAGACGCCTAAAGTGACAACGTGTCAATCATCGACGGAATATGAAAAGCTTGTCGATGCCTGATGACATAAAAGTCATCTCAGGAGAATATTTGTCTCTATAAGATGTGCTAAACGTATTTAATATCCCCACATTATTAACCCTTGTGTTATCTCAGGGTCAAACAAATGTGTTTGAGGAATCCCTTGTTGTCCCTTTGACCCACCGGGTCACCTTGACCCAGTGATAAGACAATGGATTAGACTAATGAGGGTCAAGTGCAAAACTGACCAAAAAAAAACTATCTTTAGACTTAAAAATGTATCTTCAGTGAGATATGGTTGGAGAACCTGATCAGGAATTTCCCTAAATGATGACTGGCTTCTATCCATGTGTCAGCTTTACTTTATGAGAGTCTCACGGATCTCCAAGAGAAACCATGTGGCGAAATTCATTTAGATTTGTCCACAATTTCTAGTTGTGTGTGTGTGTTTTTGCTCATTACCAACACGCCATAAGTTTAACTTAATAAATCTATTCAAAATTAAATTGACTGATTAAAAAATTACATTTCCTGATGGGTTTAGAGTCCAAATGTCTTTGAAATGATCATGAAATAGGTCAAAATTGTATCATTCATTTGAAACTAAACATTTAATTACCTTTTAAATTACTTACCAAGTAAGTGAAGATTTCCAGAATTTCAACCAAAGCATTCGAAACCCATGATGCACTTGAGCAGATTTTATTTAACTGAATATTCCCTCATAATAAGTTTAGTAATAATTTAATAAATATTTTAGATTCTCACTTAGATTTCTTGTCTGTCAATAACTTTAAATGTACACATTTATAATCCTCCACCGATCAAAAACCAGGAAGTAATATTAGAAAGTAATACATGCATAATACATTAAATACAATACATATTACATAATAATACATAATAATACATAATACATTAAAGTAATACATTAAAACTGGCTTCCAGTTTCTTTCAGGATCAACTTTAAAATTCTGGTCCTTCTTTAAGATCTATTCATGGTCAGGCTCCTCCTTACATCACTGATCTGATCCAGCCTTACACCCCAGCTCAGGCTCTGAGGTCTGTGGATCAGAATCTACTTATGGTTCCACGCACACGGCTCAGGACCAGAGGAGAGAAATCTTTTCAGGCTGTTGCTCCTAAGCTTTGGAACGATCTTCCTCTGTCTTTGCGCTTGATGGATCTACTGACTCCTTTAAGAAACATCTTAAGACGTTTCTATTTGTTCAGGCTTTTCCTTGAATTTCTGGAACTCCTGTGTTGTTCTCAGTAGTATCTTGATCTTTAAAGTATATACTTTATTGAGTATTGTTTTGATTGTTTAAGTGCTTTGTGACCCTGGTCTCGAAAAGCGCTATATAAATAAATATTACTTATTTACTTACTTACTTACATGTGGGTTTTTCTAAAGAGCTGGTTCAATTCAACCGCTTCTAAACGCTTTTCTTTGATTTTAGCACTTGAACACTGTCGCACGCCGTCTTTAAAACTCCTTGGACGAGTTCTAAAGTGTAAATGTGAGACGCTCACGTTATCGCCCAACAAAAGGAAGCAGCAGGCGTTAATGTTCCCTTTGTCTCCATAAATGTTTGCTGCTAAATCCCGGCAATAATTACGAGTTATGGCAACATTTTTACAAAGCACACGACGACGCCTAAAGGATGTTCGTCTGCTTTAAACTTTTACACCAGTCTTTTTTTGATATATCAGCTTCTAAAACCGGGAAAATAATATGTATAATCCTTCAAAGGGTTTTCCAGAGTTTCCGCCATCGCCGGGCTGTATCTCTTAAAAGCAGATGTCTTGCTTATATAATCCTACTATGTGAGCTGCTTCTGTGCACAATAACAGAAGACAAGCGTCAGGCCTGTCATCGCACATATTCTCCCTCCCCGGTGAGTCGCCTGCCTTCTCCCGCCGGCTGGCCCGGTCTGAACCCTCCTGATCACTGTGATGAATGTGTTGTCCTGTTTCTGCTGAGCCCGGACTCGGGGCCCGGGCCCAGGAAGAAAAAACAACCGGCTAATCTTTAACAATTAAGAGGCGTGAGCCGCGTCTGACGTCTTTGTCAATAAACCGGCCGTGACTTTCCACGAATATTTCACTGTCGTCGCTTTTTATTTTCTAGAGACGCTGTGATCCGAGAAGTTAGTTTTTTTTCTTGTTCGGAGGAAAATGCAAAGATGATCTGTATCCGTGTGATCACGAACTGGGTCAGACTGTTGCGTGATCAAACTGTTTGTTCGGAGGCCTCTCTTCAGAGCTAAATCTCCGTCATTAGGTCTCATCCCAGACTGTAACACGGACCCGATTGAAGATGTTTTATTCTCAAAAAAAACAACTAGTTCTCTGCGTCGCTGCGAGGACTCGGTAATGAGAGAGTCTAGCCTGAGCGGGAAAAAAAAAAGGAAGAAACAAAGAGTCGGAGATTGATGATGCTGCTGCTCTTCATCTCATTTTCCTACTCCAGGACAGATCTGGTCGGGTCCGTATCCTGAGGGTCTTCGCTCATATAGGCTCGTCAGCGATGTTCCCGAGGATGAGCTAAAGTGATTTCAAATGACTAATGTTGTTTCAAAGGTTCCACAGAATCCTCTGAATACACGATAACTTCAACGCTTTATTTTGATGAAACTTTAATTACAATGTAACAATTATTTTTGACTTCTATTGTGTGATGTGTTGCAAGTGAGGAAGATTAATTTGAGGGTTTCAATCACCACTGATGCCACTTTACGGGCATTCATAACACAGCTGTGTACAAAAAGGAAACGTGCCAGGCAATAAATGAATGGGACCATAAATAAATAGTGATTTTGGGTCTTGTTTTTCAACGTATATCTTCGGTTGGTGTCAACAAACACAGGGTATTATATAGTCTAAAATGAATAGAAGGATTTAAGGCGTACACACGATTAGAATTGTCATAGATGATGAGTCATTGAGACAAAGCAATCTTATTTGGAAAAATGTTGTTTTTTTAAAAAGGCTCTAAGATGTTTGCACGATCAAACAACGTTCCTTCCAGAAAAGATGATTTGTTTTACGAAAAGAACATTTTATTCATCTGCTTGTTGACTGGATTTCCCTGCCAGACGTCCTCCTGATCAGAACAGATCTCTGAAAATAGATATGAAGGACTTTTGTCAGGACGGATGTTGCTTCTTCTTTTTTCTGCTCCGTGAGCCGACGGAAACCATTAAGTCGTCCAATTTTGTTGCGACGCTCTTCGCTGTTGCCAATGAAGTTGCTGTGTTCGAAGTGAGGAACTCCTCGTGTTTTCTCCTCAGAATAATTACCTGAAATGTGAAGTGCCTCTTGATCTGTGCTGGCAGTTTTTCACGGAGCCTGAGGCGACGCCGCCTGCAGGAGAACTAAAACCTTTTATTTTATATCTCATTAGCACGGACAAAAGCACTCATCTTCTTCAGAGGTCCAGTTTCTAGCCCAGCTGAGAAGGTTTAGAAAGAGCTCTAGCAATTTGTGATACATTTACCGCGTCATCCGAGCAGAAGATGTGAAAACACGGGTGTGTTTCTACAAACCTTCATGAACTTTATTTCTCCACAGGTGAGTGAAAACGCCAAGAAGGATCTAAAGGACGGACTGGCTCTCTACAACTCCGACAACAACCTCGGCCTAAGAAACGCCTGGAACATCATCCAAGCAGAGGTAGGAAGTAGGAGTCGCGACAATAGTTTCATATTCCAGCCTAGCCTTCAAAATAAGATGCATCTAAAGTCATTTGATTTTCTATGACATCACAGGTTGTCTTGTGTGTGAGCGAGTGTTTAGTAGAACGACAAACTAAGGTTAGGGCAAAATGGCTGATCAAAGAGGCAGGATTGTAGATCTCCAAAAACAAATCGGATTCTACTTTCTTTAGGTCCATCAGATTCTTCATAGGTGAACTCTGGGATCATGAGGCCTCATGAAACACCTGTGTACTGAATACATTTATTTTGAAAGGCGACTAGATGTCACTCTCTGCTAATTCAATGAAACCCGACATTGTTGTCAAACTTAAAGTAACATCTAGTGGCCTTTCAAAATGAATACACTGTTTAATGATAGGTTGTGTGTGAGTCCCAGGTCTCTTGATACAATGGATCATGACACCGTCTTTTAATTTGAAAAGCCACTAGATGTCACTATTTGCGTTATAATCTTTGACTTTTATCTAATAATTCAATTGAATCCGACATTGTTTTCAAACTTAGAGTGACATCTAGTGGCCTTTCAAAATGAATACACTGTATAATGATGGGTTGTGTGTGAGTCCCAGGTCTCTTGAAACAATGGATCATGATACAGTGTCTTCATTTGAAAGGCCACTAGATGTCACTCTCTGCTTTATAATTTTTGAATCGTATCTACTTATTCAATGAAACCTGGCATTCTTTTTAAATTCATATTATTTTATGTAAAAGGGGAAGGTGAATACAATACATGTACGATATAATATAAAATCCATTGTAAACATTCTACAGTTAAGAAAGAAAACAAAAAAGAAGATTTAAACACAACATCACAACAGGCTTATCCTCTAGTGTTGGCAGTTGTAGGTGTTGATAAACCAGTGAAGGCCTAGTATGTTGTGAGCAGTTTAACCTCCTCAGGTTCCACACACTTCTTCCTCACTGACCAGGCCGACTTACTCAACGTGGTCCTGCGCAGAGTTTTTAAACTAAGAGTGACATCTAGTGTCCGTTCTAAATAAACACACTGTATCGTGATACAGTATCTTTACTTTAACGGTCCTTCATGAAGCCTCATCAACCCATCACTAGTAAACTATGGGTTTCATTCCACCTTTTTAATGATACATTTCTCTCTTTGCATAAGTATTAAATCTGGCCTCTAACTTGTCGCCAAAGTTTATATTTTTTTTCTTCAGATTTATGACTATACTTGTGCTTGGCAATTACAGTGCGACAGTTTGTTATTTCCACCTCCACAGTGGAATTATATGCGATTTAGACGCCTACAACGTTTTGACCTTGACAGAACTATTTCTTTTTCAGTTCTCCCCACTTGTTTTTCTATTTAAGGCCCAACAATCATGCTATGAATGAACGTATTATCTTGAGAATACATGTCACAAGATCCGTTTTGAAAGTAGGTAATGAAAAAAATTATAAAAAAAGTTATCTTTAATAATGCTGAAACTGAAAAGGAAGTCATTCAGGTTGAAGTACAGTATGTACTTTTTTGAGTATTGTTTTGATTGTCTAAGCGCTTTGTGACCCTGGTCTCGAAAAGCGCTATATAAATAAATATTACTTACTTACTTACTTACTTACTTTTTTATGGCTATTTATCTATTGTCAAAGCTAAGTCATGGTTCGTTGCATGGCTAACTAGCTAACGCCTCTAAAACATTGGATTGTTAGCAGTTGATTCGTGTCAATGTTGAGTAAATATGTGTATCTTGAACAACCCTGACTTGAGTGGATGTTTGTGTGTCGCAGTGGAAGTGTTGCGGCGTGATAGCGTACACCGACTGGCACGAAGCCCTACAAGAGAAGGTGGTTCCTGACCGCTGCTGCCAGGAGCATTACCAGAACTGTGGACGGAACTCCACCAACATGTTCTGGAACCGGGTAAGATATCATGTTTATTACCGCGCCACGATTATGACCATCACTGGTCAAAGGTTAATGAGAAGACAGTCGGTGAATGGGGGGAAAATAATTAGCAGAGTAGAAAAGAAGCAGCCAAGCAAGACACAAGTTGAAGTCCATCTGTTCCCAACTTGACCTTTAAATGCGAACCTTATCCCGGCAGGAATACAAATAAACAAACCGAAATGTTATTTTTTGTTGTTTCTGTTCTTGAATAAAACATTGTTAAGATTCAACATGGCCTCCATTAACAAGCCGCTGCAGGTTCACAGAAAGAAACTTTCTTTCTCTTCACGCTGGTTTTCAATTATGCATGAAACGACCGGCAGAGAACCAGAACTTGCCGCTCGCCCTCTTCGTGAAGTTGTTTCCATCGCGGTCCGACGCGCGGTTCGTCGGCTTCATAGACGAAGGATTAGGAGCCGTAATATCATTTACAAACTGGAGAGAGAATAGATCGACACTGAGCCGGCGCCCCGTCGACTCTCGAGAGCCGGCGTGTAATCCTGCAGCGAGGGAGTCGCTCGACGCCACATCTGGATCTTCACGTGACCCGGGAGAGTGACCTCTGGGTGAACCCAGGTGGAACCAGCAGCGTATAAAACCTAGGAGACAATAATGTATTAACCCTCTCAGCCATTGTATTATTCAAACGATTGGATGCACGTTTTCTTTACTCTCCGGCGCACTCCGTGTTCGAATACATTTTTTATGTTATTTTACGCATGTGAAAGAAAAATCTGCCTCTTCACACCTGCGGCATCATTTAAACATCCAGGTACTTTAGTGACGTGTGCGATCGACATACGTGTGCGATCGACAGACGTGTGCGATCGACAGACGTCTGGGTCGACAGTTGGGCCGCAGAAATCCTGCAAAGTGGAATTTTTCCTGCATTCTTATGAATAATTGCTGCGTTTAAAGGGCTATGCTTCGATGAAAGGATGTGAAGGTCATTGCAAGGTCACGCCACTTTATTGTTACATAATAGGACTTATATAAGCCTTTTGATCGGGGGGGCGGGTAATTGACTCAAGGGCAACATCTTTAATTTAGTTAAAGGTAAACCTTTGTTAAATAATAATAAATAAAGTACCAACAAAAAAAAGAACAAAAATGTAAAAATACTTTTCTAGGGATTATTTTATTAATGTTTTTAATACATATTAAATTTGATGTGAAAAAGCACTTTTACCTCTTTTAAAAGTCATCTTTAAAAAGCCGCTGGAGTCGACTGTATCCTCTCATCCTCAGTCATCACTGGGATTTCGCAGGATTTTATTGTTCTTTTTTCTGTGGACGACGTAACAACTGCTGCCGTCTAGCAGTTTAATTACAAGACAAAAATGAACAAACGCTGTAAATATTTTTCATGTTGATTCATTAAATGAACAATATAAGCATTACTTTGAAAATACTGTATATGGGAAATGTATGGTATTTACTATTATTTTTTAATGTATTGTTGTTCATTCTTTTTTTATGTACATCAATTAATCTATTGTTTTATTAATGAAGTTGTTTTTGTTGATAAAATAATCTTTAATAAACACTAAACATAATATATAACATACTCTCGTACAACACTGACCAGAAACTGTGTCCTTCAACTGACAAAAATCTCTAAATTTAGGAAAATGATGTCACAACATGATCTGGAGCTTGTAATCCATTCATTTGTTTCTTCTCGTCTGGACTATCGTAAAAGTTTATTTTGGTGTCTTAACAAGAAGGATCTGTCTCGTTTGCAGTTGATTCAGAACTCTGCAGCGAGAATTCTGACCCGCTCTAGTAGAAGAACTCACATTTCTCCGATCCTTAAAACTCTTCACTGGCTGCTAGTTTCTTTCAGCATTAATTTTAAAATTCTGGTTCTTACTTTCAGATCTATTCATGGTCAGGCTCCTCCTTACATCAGTGATCTGATCCAGCCTTACACCCCAGCTCGGGCTCTGAGGTCTGTGGATCAAAATCTACTGATGGTTCCTCTCACACGGTTCAGGACCAGAGGAGAGAAATCCTTGTTTTTTGTGATTGTTAAAGCGCTTTGTGACCCTGGTCTAAAAAGGCACTTTACAAATAACTATTATTAACGTACTTATTTACTCTTTTAATTCTTAAAACTGACCCTCGAAAAATACACTTTTCATTTCATGGTTTAAAAAAGCACCTATTTCTCTCTGTTTTGTGCCGTAACTTTCTTGCCGACTTGTCTTCCTAGTACACAGATCTTGTCAAACAGATTGCAAAGTCTGAGTCATCCACTGTTTTTTCCATCCCAGGGCTGCTTCGAGAAGGTGGAGGAGTGGCTGGACGACAACAAGCACCTGCTCGGAACAATCGGCATGGTCATCTTGGTCGTGCAGGTAGGAGGAGAAAATGAATCGTCTCTGTGTCTGCCAACAGTTTTTCATAAGCATCCCAGTCGTCCGACGCAGCATCTGCTGAGAAGAGTTGGAAGGTCTGAGTCCGTGGGCGTCCGGGGCTCCCACATATTCCGAGTGCGATTGAAGCCACTGTGCTCTGAAACCCGAACCTCCTCTCAACCTGTCTGGAGGAATCGATAGCATGTGGCCGCGAGCCAAGGCGGGCGGCAGTTGTATAGAAAGATCCGGCAGAAGACGGGAGAGACTCGGACTAAATATAGAGCGCTCGGGTTTCAAAGACGAAGCTTTTTTTTTTCAGTGGGATTACGGAAAAACACACGTTTTGTCGTGTCAGTGTCAGTGTAATAACACTGTCAGGGAGGTCATTAGTGCACAACTGCTGTGACGCCATCTTGGGGGTAATCCTGGGCAGCCTTGGACGATCCTACGAAAGATTCATGTATCGACGTGTTCCCAAAGTAATATCAACAGTATATACTTTTAAAAACCTTAAAGCATACAAAACAAATGTATTCAACCCCAAAATATTGTTGAAATTCAGTCACAAGATCATTTTATTTAAAGACGATAACAAAGATAAACGAAAAATAATAAATAAAAAAAGATTCTTTCTCTGAGCCTTTCCGACATTTTGCAAAGGATTCTGGGGTTTCCTGAGACTCCTTTTATATTTTAAGATTAATTAAATGTTTTCTTATTATTATTTCTCATATATTTTATGGAAAATGTTGCATTTAATTGGAAATTATTGGCTTTTTTGTTCACAGAAAGTGTGTCTTGCGTCATTTTTTGTTATGTTTGTTGTATGTTTTTTTGAAGATTTTTTTTTTTTTTATTAATGTAAACACATTTATTTATCAATTATATACATTTTTTAATTACTTGAATATATATATATATATTTTTGCTTTGGTTAATTGAAATTAAAAGGAATTCAAATTATGATCAATTACGGTGTTTTTATATATTTTTTTTAAAACGCTTACTTTTTCTAATATTTTTTAGAGAAGCTTTATTAAGTTAAAACTCTGAACTTTAAAGATAATTTGTTTCATCTTAACCACAGTCAAGTTAAGATAAGCGGAAAATAATAAATATAATTGAAAACTAAACGTAGCAAAGGTCAGTCAAAAAAACGCAAAGCAGAAATAAGTTGTGTTTTGTCTCAAATTTCGCACATCTCTAAGTGCACTGCTTTAAACACACACTGTGAGACAGTGCACATACTTGCGCAGTAAACAAATTGCCACAGAGTAGTACTGTCTCAAATCAAACACTGCCGCTACACACTTAACAGAAATGTGTTTAATTTTGATATTATTGTTGTTATTGTTTTTTGTGGTAAAATTAGTGTTTTCTCCAGACATTTACGCTGGTATCTGCTCCGAATACGCATTGTCAGTGACGTAGCTTCCATTTAGCGTCATAGATGGCATAGCGTACTACATTTTCGTCCACTGCTCAGTGTGTACGCACATGTGTACTCAAAATATTAAGTGTAAGTGCAGAGGTGCATGATTTGGGACACAACATTAGATTGATATTATTGTTTCTGCTCCCCCTAGTGTCAGAAAAATGTCATTGCAATGGTCGTTGTGAACACAGATTCTCTGGGTCCGTTGTCCAATTAAAATTAAATTTATATCCAGAAAGTTCTACGTCGTGACTCATTACCCTTACAAACGTGTGAAGAAATCATAATCATGTCTAATATGATGTATTGTTGCATTTATTCAACTATGTGAATAAAGTTTAAATTGGAAAAGTGAGGGAAAAAACTTCTAGCAAATGACATATCTTATACAACTTTGGGAAATGATTGACATTTAAGTGTTTATACAATTTAATAACTTCCTGAGAAGTCACGACATGAGCGTGTCTCGCTTCACTTTTCCATTAAGTTTTATTCTCCTTCCATTTATAATAAGTTAATATACGCGAGTACAAAAGCACCTCCTTAGTCCTTCTCAAGGTTCATTCACGAGAACATTTGGCCTCGTATGAACCCTGGTCTCACGTCCTTAAATAATTTACCGGTCTGCTCCAGAATCAAATTCCACATTAGGCTAAATACTTTTCCTCTGCCGGCGCTCGCATGCATAATGGAGTTCTACAACGTCCATCACTGTAAGTGTGTTGCTGCAGTGCAGCAAATGTTTGTCTCACCGCTGTTATTGCTGCGTTTACTTTGTTGCTACAAACTGTACATGTCACCAACTCATGATGGACGCGCTCACGGTGCATGAAGAGTGTTGGAGGCCGAAGAAGACGAAAATAAACGTTTCACCAATAATATAAATGAGGACATGTATTATTGTAGTTTTACTTTATCTGGATTTTATCTCCTAATTATTATTCTTACTTGTATTCTTCTTGTTTTTATTATATTCTCATCCTCAATCTTAATCTTAATCTTGATCTTGATCTTGATCTAGATCTAGATCTAGATCTTGATCTTGATCTTGATCTTGATCTTGATCTAGATCTTGATCTTGATCTTGATCTTAGTCTTAATCTCATAATCTTCATTTCCTCAGTCATTGTCATTGTCAATCTCTGTCTCTGTCTCTGTCTCATTGTCAGTCTCAAACCTTATTCTTAGTGTTAGTCTTTTTCTTTTTCTTAAATGTAGTCTTGTTCTTGTTCATGTTCTTGTTCTTGTTCTTAATCTATATTTTATTATTGTTCTTATTCCTGGTCTTTTTCTATTTTTTTTTTTTTTTCCTGATTCTTAATCTTAATCTTAATCTTATTATTATTCTATTCTTATTCCTATTCCTATTCCTATTCCTATTCCTATTCTTAATCTTAATCTTAATCTTAATCTTAATCTTATTCTTAATCTTTATATTCTTGTTCTTGTTCTTAATGTTATTATTATTCTTACTGTTGTCTTCACCCATATGAGTTGTGTTGCTGTAATGAAAGATAGTTCCGCCTTTTGTTGCGTATGATTGGTAATTATTGCACGTTGCCTTCCTGGATTAGCTAGATTTTACACAAAAAGGACCAGATAATAAAGTGTATTATGGTGAAAAATAACAAGTATTGGTATTAAGTGTGTAAGTATAAGGTGTGACACTTGGCAGCGCTGCATTTTCTACTTAAAAATAATGAATTGTCATTTTTATACATGAGTGTCAGACTCAGAAATGCTGATGTTTTACACATCGACAAATTTCCCGAGCAAGTGTCAGAATAGTATAGAATAGTAACGCTGCAATGACATATAGTGATGAGGCTTCATGATTGATGATCACGATTAAGTGTCATCATTTTGAAAGGCCACTAGATGGCACTATAAGTTCTGAAATGATGCCAGATTTTGTTGAATAAGTAGATCAGATCCAACGATTATAAATCATTGAGTGACATCTACTGGTTTTTCAAAATAAAACACTGTATCATGACACAGCTGTTTCATGAAGCCTCATCAACACGTCACAGGTATAAAGAAATTAAAACATCTGCGGGTGAAGCTTTGCAGCCAGAAGTACTTCATAGAAGTGAGTGCATAAGATGAAGAGACGCCGTTTGATCCCTAAATATTGTATAGCTAATGGAATCTTCAAAGACGGGACGGGCTGCTTTGATTCGCCGGCGTCACCGACGCGATGGTCGGACTCTCCGTCGGAAGGGATTCCACTGCGGGAGCTCGGAGAGGGAAATGTGTTGTTGCCTTTTTGCCGACGTGATTTATTGTGCTTGGAAAGCTCAGGCCCGCGGCGCGCACATCAAAAGAAGCGCAGCCTGACACGCTCATAAATCAGACGTAAACATGCGCCGTACATGCACTGACTGTCTGCTCTGTGGTTTGTCTCGCCAGCTCCTGGGCATGGCCTTCTCCATGACGCTGTTCCACCACATCCACCGGACGGGGAAGAAGTACGACGCCTAGTCGCCTCCTCTACCGCCTCCTCCTCCTCCTCACTTTTTTCAAGCACCCACCTCCCCCTCTATCACCCCTCCCCAGGCCCCCCAAAACCTTCTGTACAGATCCCGGCCGCGTCCACCATCAGTCCACCTTTCATTTTGCCAAAGAGTAACACAACTGGAAAAAGACGTTTTGGCACAGAATTCCCATCGACGAGTGCATTGCTGTGTCCTATTTTTATTCTTTTTGGCTCGGACTAACACTTCCCCCGCTGGAGCGACGGACTCTTGGGACGATTATTAACCAATGCACACGTGCAGACGCCTGTGGAACTGGAAGTTTTATTTTTTTGTGCATAAATTTAAGACCCATTTTGTCTTGTAAATGAAAAAAAAAAAAAAAAGCAAAAACGGCATGCTAGTTTTCTACTTCACTGGCTCACTACCTTTGTTTTCCTGAGTATTTTTGGCGATATTTTTGATGGAATGTATGACGGATCGGTAGGAGAGAGATTTGAAAGACGCAAATGTGTGATTCATATATATTTTTGTTGTATTGAGTGGAGGCTGTTCAGAGGAAGGTCCATGTATCGTTCATCTTCAATCACTTCTAGAATATCTGGTGCCATTTTTTGAAACAGCATCTTTTGCACTCCATGGATTTTTCCAAGTGTTCGTCCTGGCAAGCGGTGGTTTGTGAGGCTTCGATCGCCTCAAAAGCTGCCGCGACCACGTTATATTCCTCCTGGCCGGAGCGCCCGACCCGGGTCCAGAACAGACCGGAGAACTGGAGCAGACTCTGAGCTGGGAAATGGAGCCAAGTGCCCGTGGAAGCACAGATGTCTCGCTCCGACGGCCAAATATAAAACGATGATTATTTTTTCTTTTAATCTGAGCTCAGAAATAAATTGGCATCTAACCTTTTACCCCATTATTATTAATATTTGTGGAAATCTTTGACCCTAAAAAAGGATTTTCTGCAATAAATGATCCAGTAAATATTTGGGATAAATGCCTTAAAAACTGGGAAACTTCTGATGAAGAATAAATCCATGGAAACAAATACTTAAATCACTTATATATATATATATTGGTTTTTATTTGGAAAAGGGAATTGTTTTTTAAAAAGACAATCATGAAACTGAAAATAAAACGTTTTTTTAAATATGTCTAATATTTAAAAAATATATATAATTATAGAAAAAGGTTTATTCCACATCTAAAAAGGCAGAACATTAGTCAGTTGGAGTAAGACAACAACAAGTGCCAAAAAACAGATTCAAAAGAAGAAAGAAATGTAAACAAAGTATATAATTGACTGAAAAATGATCTTAAATGTGATTTAAGTATTTATTTTATGACACTTAAACTGAAACTAAAAGGATAATTGTGAGCTCAACAAGTCGTTTAACGAAAGTTATTCAGTAAATACACTTTTTTTAAATTGTATTTTCAATCATCCAGAAATATCAGTTCACTTGTTTTGTTTTATGATGTCACAGTTGTGGACAGAATTAGTAGAAAATGTTGAATACATGAATGATACAAGGACTAAACAACCTCATTTATAAACTTTTTTTTTTAACTTTTGCGTCATTATTTGTGCAACATAAAACAGCTTCTGCTCATCTTTCGTCCCGACAGTGTTTCACCGATGAGTGAAAGAATCCGAACCTTCGACAACACAATCTTGACTTTTGTGTGCATGGGATTGTGGGTGTTTGTGTTATCGCAATGTCCAGGCTTCAAATGTGAGAGAAACATCAAACGAAAAACAAAAACAAAAGAGCATTAAGGACTTTTGTTTCGCTCTTGCAGCCGTCAGTTGTTGTTGAGAGGAGGCGTTCTTGAAGCTTCTGCAGTCGTGACATCTCACATATTCTTTCTTTATGTCCTCTTTATTCTTCACCGCCTGGCCTCCATCTTGTTTTTCTCCCAAACACAAAAACGTTTTTTTAAACCCTGGCAGCAGAAATGGCACTTAAACAAATACATAACAGTATTTTATAACATTTAAAATATACATTTAAAACAAATACATAACAGTTAAAGCCAACAAATCCTTCGAATCACATTTAAATGCTGGTAATGTGTGTGTATCATAGCAATCCTCTGTTTCCATCAGTATTCCTCTCACGCTCCCTCTAGTGCTGCAACACTGCCAACACAACCTCACCATTACCATATCTTTAAAAAAGTCTGGTTGTAACAAAAATCATGTTGTTTTTTTTGGCTCTGTATCTCGCTCCCATCTGACGCCAGATCCTTAAAAGTCCAAATGTTTTTGGCAGCAGGATGTTGATGATTCCCACTTCAGGGAGGGGAAGAAAAAAAAATGGTTCCAAATGAACAGATCCTGCCTCTTAATCCCGACACCTTGTACTATTTTTAAGCGGAAGAGATTCTTTAAATCAGAGGCATATTCATGTGTTTTCGGCTTAAGATGTTCCGTCCTGAATGACTCACTTTTAATAAGCAATGACATGAAAGTGATATTAATGATCAAAGTTGTTTCTTCTTTCCTGCGACACGCATAAGCTAATGTGTCGCCTCGTTGACATCAATTAAGTGTTTTACTTCACGCTGTTTAACGGCTAAACTTTTTCATTTATGGCAGCAATATTTAACACATTATGTTGATTATGTCATAATGTGTTGCTACCTTAAGTGAAGGACGTTCGCTCATTCAGGGGGATTCATAAGGAATAGTACAGAAAAACAATGCTAATGCTAGCATCACAAGTAGCGGAGGCTGTGTTTTCGCTTGCGTTGTTCTATTGTGTCTAAAGTGAAAGTGATAGTTCACCCAAAATTCCACACACTTCTCAGAATCTGAAGTCGAATAAGGGTTTGGATTATTTTCCGAGTAATCTGTCCATTTTTAGATTTACAGACAGAGATGTATGTTCATGCTAATGTAGCGAACAGTGCTAACTTGTCTTCATACAAAGAGACACCAAGACACAGTAGCTCCAGCTACAAAACTTAAAATAAAGACTTATTTTACTTTTTACAGATCAATTTCTCATGTCAGGACTTTGATACAAATAGCACATTACAGACAAGCAGAATTTAGGTATTTGGAGGTTTTTAAGTTTTTCATTTTGGACCAAGAAATATGAGCTTTAACATTAGCCTGGTTATTCATTTCTACCTGTAACTGAAAAAAGAAACAGATTACTTTAAAAAAATATTGCCAACCCGTCGACATTAGGGTGAGTAGAAAATGAGTGAAATTCGAATTTACGGTGAACTATGCGTTTAGCTTAGTTCAAAAATTGAACCTGAAAACTCAACTTTTGCTAGAACCAGGAAAACAAAATGACGAACTTTATGACAAAATGTGTTGTTACTGGACATTAACGTTGATTTAACAGAGAGATTTAAGTGCTAACATCACCGCTAACTTAAGAACCTGTGTTCAACTCCCGTTTTTTTTTGTCCTGTAAGCTAACATATTTGTATTATTGATTAAACTGTATGTTGTTGTTTTTTATCTTAAGTTATGTGAAATGGGCTCCTTGGCAGTGACACGACTTTTCTCCGTGACGATCAGTTTCCCGTGATATATCCGCATAAAAATAAAAATCCTCCTTTTAAATATTCTGCTGGTGTTCCAGAGCAGATGTGTTCTTTCAGAGTTTCTTGTTTTGTGATTCCCCCGGTTTGTGTGCTTTGGTCCTTGGCGGGAAAATGAGCAGCCTCTGAAAAAGAAGAAAAAAAAAAAAACAGACTCCAATCGTGTGATATCTTTAGGGAACACAAACAAGAAGCCAGTTAAAGTCAAAGTTTTGAGCAGAGTGGAATTGGGTTTGTTGCTCAGGGTTGAATTCATCGACTCCACACAGACTTAATCAAAGTTTCTACCTGCAACACCTGAAGAAGTCTTTTTTTTTTTTTGTTTGTTTGGCTTTATTAGTGGAGAAGAAAACAGATTTAAGCGGTGACCCTGCCGGCCGTGATTCACCGCCTCACACGCGACCCCCACTCCGAGTCCGCCGGGCGAACATGACAGCGTCTGATGAACAACGTGCGAGTCTCTCGCCGGCGACTTCTTATTTACTGCCTCGGATGCGACACAGGAAGCTCAGAGGGGAGCGAGATATTAGCCACGGAATGAAAAGACGACCCAGTAAATATGTCCTTGTTTGCCGGAGGAATTTACCTCAAAGCTCGCTCTGACCCACCTAAATGAAAAGAAAGATCTCCAGTTTTCCTCCCAGCGATAGAAGCTATTTCACAAAAGCTGCTTCTTAACGATGTTTTTGTTATTTTTTTTTGGACTTTGTGTCTTTTCGGTTTTTCTTCCTTCATCTTCAAGACATCATTTTTATGTGGAAACATGACACCATTACACATCACATCAGAGAGGATTAGACGAAGCAATGAATCTTGAGAAAAAAAAAAGTCTGCTACAGGCTGTTGAAGCAATTAAGTCAAAACTGATCGTGCGAAGGGATATTTTGGCGAAGTACCAACGAACATGCTTGTCGTCTCGCTTCTTCGTGCTAATAACTAGTTTTTTAATTAAATTGCGACATGCCGGTGTAATCTGTGCGATATATTCTGTCAAGCTGAGTTTTTGAGTTTTTTTTTTGTACTTCTGTCTGCCACTGCGACGACAACAGCACTCTGGATGTAAATAGGAACCATCTCCACACACACACACACACACACACACACACATACACATACACATACACACACACACACACACACACACACACACACACACACAAAAACACACACACGTGCTGCTTTCTCTTCACTCACGTGTATATTTTCACTTATTTATGTACCCATCTTGTTATTTGACTTTTTACGCCGTGTCAAGTGAATGTAAATCTGTGTTTTGGTCTGTTAGTTTGAGACAGTTTGAGTCGAGACTAAGGCTACGTCCACATGTTTTTGTGTTAAAATAATAATAATAAAAAAAATGTTTTTGGTCTTCATCACAGTATAAGTCATCAGGTATTCGTTGCTTGTTAGTAGTGATGGGTTGATGAGGTTGTGTGACGAAGTATCATGACACAGTGTCTTAATTTTTAAAGCCACTAGATGGAACTCTCTGTTTTATAATATTTGACTCGAATCTGCTATTTAAATGAAACCTAGCATCATTTTTATCAGACACTGTATCATGATACAGTGTCTGCATTTTTTAAAAGCCTGAAAATGTCATTCTCCGCTTTACAATCTGTGGCTACTAATTTAATAAAATGTGCCATAATCTTTATCTACTGGGCTGTCAAAATGAAGGGCAATGTATCATGATACAGTGTCGTCACTACAAAGCTGTTTCATGAGGCCTCATCAACACATCAATCGTTGTCAGGTATTATTCACGTGTGAGTGCTGCAGCCTCTTCGTAACAAGTAGTGATGTGTTGATGAAGCCTCATGAAACAACTGATGATGTATCACGATACAGTGTGTTCATTTTGATAACCCTACGTTTGAAAACGATGCCAGGTTTCGTTGAATTATTAGATTCTAAATAACTGTAGATAGCGCCATCTAGTGGCCTTTCAAAATAATGACACTGTATCATGATATTTTAATTAATCAGCTGTTTCATGATGCCTCGTCAACACATCACTAGTAAAAAGGTTCAAAGTAACCTCCTCCTATTTGTCTATTTGTGACCTGTGATGAATGGCAACCTTTCCAGAGTGTCCCACCACCTGGCGCCCCCATGAGTGTTGTTACTTTGTGTGACCGTCAAAGAAGAATGTTGTAACTTCATCCATTACTTTGAAAGGGGAACAGGAAGTAGACTGACGAGCAACCCTGAAGAAACAGCTGTGGTTTCATTGTGGACGTAGCCTTGGTTGGTTTATTTATTTCTCCACTTCTGGATGCATAATGTCTGTAACTGCCTCTTCATCCGTG
Organism: Callionymus lyra; assembly: GCF_982586985.1. Taxonomy (NCBI): domain Eukaryota; kingdom Metazoa; phylum Chordata; class Actinopteri; order Syngnathiformes; family Callionymidae; genus Callionymus; species Callionymus lyra. Next base: position 20,266,245 of record NC_141825.1, on the reverse strand, counting down.
GTGCTACAGCTGAACGTGTCAGATGTGTAACCGTGTGCCCTCTGTATCTCACCCACCTCTCTGCCACGTCCAAAAAAACTCATCCTCCCTTCGGTTCTGTTCAAAATAAAGCCGAACATCTCCCGCCGCGGTGAACACTCATCGGAGTCCGTGTTCAGTGATTCTTTACACGCCACGTTTAATCACAGAGAAGCGGGTCTTTAACGGCGTTTGATGGCGGTTTGTTTAAGTGGTATTGGAGGCCAGCGTTTGATATCAACGGCCGATCCCTCTGATTTTAATGAAGCAAGTGGCGCCTTGAAAACAGTTCTTACTCTCTTGAGGGACGGCGGCTGTCTTGAAGCCCAGATAAGCTAATGCTAATCAGCCGGTTGGTGAAGAGGAAAGAAAAAAGAACGCGATGATGAAAGTGGGAACCGTCTACCAATTTGTCTCACATTTAAGAGCATGAAGGAGCAAAGTATTTTTGTACAGAGCTTTATCCCTCTTCACGCCATTTCTTTTCACCTAACTGTTAACAAGCCCATGTGTGATAGAGTTTTTTTGTGCCATTCCATCCTGACCTTTGCATCACTGTTTCTTCTATGCAAAAATATATGAATTTTAGCCTTTGTACAGATGATTTTGTATGAGTAACATGTACTGAAATAAAGTGAGAAGAATCTACCATGAGTTCTGCCTCCTGTTGTTATTTTATATCTTGAAACGTTCTGACATTTATCCTTTTAATTATCTGCCTTTCATTTTTTAAAATCAATATTGCAATAAGAAGATGATTTCTAATCAAGCTTGGTGTCATATAGTTGTTTATCAAAGGAACCAACGGATATGTTTTCCATAGCTTTACTTAGTTTGTTTTCTTAGTTGCTTTACTTTTATTTGTCTGTCATCATCTAAAGTGGTCACCAACCTTTTTTGGGCCGCTGACCGGTTAAATATAAGGATTATATTCGCAGTTCAGTTGGAAAAAGTAAAAATAAAATAGCATGACCTGCAAAAAAAACTACAATTAAGTGCATGAAAATAACATCTCAGCATAACGCTGACTCAGCAGGAGCTCTGGACTGGTAACAACAAGTTTGTTTGTTTATTTGCTTTCATGGATATTTGTTTCTATGCTGACGAAGGTGTTCTGTGTGTGTGTGTCTCTCTTAGAGACTTTCAATAATCAATTGTCACATGCCAATGTTACTTAAGATAAATGATCATCTTTTTCTAAATGAAACATCTTTCAGGCAGTAATAATCAATATAACAGATTATTGTTTTGTTTTTTCTACGTGTGAAGCCTAGTTAAATATTTATAAGTGGCAGGTCCCAGTCCACGGACCTGAGTGTTGGGGAACACTGATATAAATGATTTGCCCACCTAAAGCATAAATAATGGTGGCCTAGAAGTGGAAAAATAAACCCCACACATTTCACTGTGCAGAACTGTGCAGAGGAAAGGTGTTTTCTTTCCGGGTTAAAGGGTAAGTAAGTAAGTCATTTGTATTTATATAGCGCTTTTCTACACCAGGGTCACAAAGCGCTTAAACAATCAAAACAATACTCAACAAATATATACTTAAAAGGTCAAGATAATACTGAGAACAACACAGGAGTCCCAGAAAATCAAGGAAAAGCCTGAACAAATAAAAACGTCTTAAGATGTTTCTTAAATACCTCCATACTGCTCGTCTGTAACATCCCTGTTGCATTAAAGTCACGACATGAGGAATTGTTCCGGAATAAAATTAGACAAGTATATATTTCGAGCTTTATTTAAGCGGAAGCTAAAAGGCTATCAGCTCCAGCTAGAAGTGTATCTTTATTCAAGTGCACAGCACAAGATTATCTTTTTTGGACAAAGATGTAGACGAAGAATAGAAAAAGCAGGTTGTTACATTAAAATGAACATACATTTTTGACTATAACTCTATAACTTAAACATGAAATTGAAGTTTAATGTTTTTTTAAATAAAGGGAATTGTTGTTGTGTTCTGCACTTCACACAAATAGATCATCTAAATAATATATTTTGAATGAATTAATCGTTTATTTCGGGCATGGCAGTCTGGTTCACATTTTATCATTTCATCATAGTTCACATATTACATACATGTCCCGAAAGGGAAAACAGCTTGAAGCTTATCTAGTCCCGCCCCCATTTAATTATGACATACAGCAGGGGTTCTTAGTTAATCTCGAGCAGGAATGCAAAGATTAGTCGACGTTGTGGACAGGTGTGTTTTTTATTGGTGTGAGTCATCATACTTGATTAAAATCTTTGAGCGGCGGCGTATGCGCAATAGCCTCTCTGCAGAATGGAGTGAATAAACGAGGCAGAGACTCGGACACGCAGCTAAGTTCTTAAGAACTACAAAAGTTTGCCCGCATTTTATCTCTGATATGTCGGATAAAAGGATTAACCAGACCGTTCGTATCATGGCAACACGTCTCATGCACGAAAATGTGAAGAGGAAACACATCGGACTGAACGAATCTCGGTAAGTGACTGACACTAACAAAACGTATTGGCTTGAATGTACTGGGTTTGTAGTAGTGTTGAGTTTAACTTCAGGTCATTGAAGGCATCATTAAGCTCTGATTGGCTGTGCTGGAGGAAAGGTGTTTTGTTTCCGGGTTAAAGGGTAAGTAAGTAAGTCATTTGTATTTATATAGCGCTTTTCTACACCAGGGTCACAAAGCGCTTAAACAATCAAAACAATACTCAACAAATATATACTTAAAAGGTCAAGATAATACTGAGAACAACACAGGAGTCCCAGAAAATCAAGGAAAAGCCTTAACAAATAAAAATGTCTTAAGATGTTTCTTGAAGGAGTCAGTAGATCATCAAACACAGAGGGAGACGAAAATCGTTCCAAAGCTTAGGAGCAACAGCCTGGAAGGATTTCTCTCCTCTGGTCCTGAGTCGTGTGCGTGGAACCATAAGTAGATTCTGATCCACAGACCTCAGAGCCCGAGCTGGGGTGTAAGGCTGGATCAGATCAGTGATGTAAGGAGGAGCCTGACCATGAATAGATCTGAAAGTAAGAATCATAATTTTAAAGTTGATCCTGAAAGAAACTGGAAGCCAGTGAAGAGTTTTAAGGATCGGAGAAATGTGAGTTCTCCTACTTGATCCTTCTTCTTGTTAAGACATGAAAACAAACTGTTACAATAGTCCAGGCAAGAAGAAACAAACGCATGGATTACAAGCTCCAGATCATGTTGTGACAACATTTTCCTAAGTTTAGAGATCTTTCTCAGTTTAAGGAAACAGTTTCTGGTCAGTTTTCTACAGTGTTGAACAAGAGACATGTCTTTGTCGAATACAACACCCAGGTTTCTCAGGCTCAGTTTGACAGACTGACCTAAGTCACCTAAGAACTGACTCAACCCTGGAACCTTATAGTAGGGAACAATAACCAGAGTTTCAGTTTTGTCCACATTTAGCTGCAAAGTGTTTTCACTCAGCCATTGTTTGATTTCTAGCAAACAGTTGTTTAAGCTGTTCAGCCTCTGGGGCTCAGTTGGAACAAAAGAGCAGTAGAGCTGGATGTCATCAGCAAAATGTGATAAGAAACATCAGGAAATCTCTGAATGATTTTACCGAGGGGAATCAAGTATAGCAAAAACAATAAAGGACCCAAAACAGAACCTTGAGGGACTCCACACAACAGATCATCCGACCTAATTTGATTTGCATATTCACTAAAATTGCGCCCAGAAAGGTATGATGAGAACCACTGTAACAAAGACCCAGTGGTGATCAACTGTGTCAAAGGCTGAGGAAAAATCCAAGGGTAAAGAGAGAGTTGACTGTTGCCTCTTATATCCTGTTTAACAACCTTACAATAAAGTTATTAGAACTAAACACTGTCTGGTCTGATTGGAATGTTACAGTGTTTTAAATTAAATACACGTTAGTATGTGTGTAGATTTATTGATTTATATCAAACCAGTACTGACAAATTTCCGGTGAAATTGTAAAGTATAGTATACATTTCCTGTTACAAATATTAAGACAGTTATATATTATTAAACAGATGAAAATGCACTAATTTAAGCCCAACCTCCTGAATACTTTGGTTTACTATGTAGGTGTGACTTGTTTCTGTGAAATCTTGCTTATCAAATCTAACTTTCTTAAGATTCACTGGAAACTGGAAAAGTAGGTTTTCCTGCGTTATAATGATGTTAATCATATTTAATCAATTAACATTAAATTAGAAAATGTGTTTCTGAAAATATTCCTAGAAAAAGCAAACGAATATCCCAGATTGAACAAATACGCCATCAATTGTTTACATATAATACAATACAGTAATGGAAACATAAAGCACAGTATTGGTGTATTTCAATCGATTCATTCATGAAGTTTGAGTTGGAAGACGGTTGGACTCAACCAGGCAATATGTACGTCCAAAAAATGCAAATTGATCAATTTTTAATATATTTGGCAGACTCACAGATAAATGTATCATAATAGGGATTCCAATCATGAAACTGAAGACGAAGAGAGCCATGATGATGGACGAAACAGACGTGATGCTAATATATATGTTTTATTTTTAATTTTTTGTCCATCAGATTTCCTCCAAAAATGAGGCTTTATTTTTGTATGAAGAAGCAAAGTAAAATAAAGGTGCAGTTTTCATTATAGTACCATCTTTCGTGTTATTTGCACCTTTATAAAGCAACTTCATGCTAAATATAAGAACCATAGTTGACGAAAAGATGATGTAATAACTAGTAGATTTCGACAGATTTGAAAATTGTAAAGTACATTTTAACTTTAAGCCAGTGAAGAGTTTTAAGGATCGGAGAAATGTGAGTTCTTCTACTAGAGCAGGTCAGAATTCTCGCTGCAGAGTTCTGAATCAACTGCAGGCGAGACAGATCCTTCTTGTTAAGACATGAAAACAAACTGTTGCAAGGCGAGGAGAAACAAACGCATGGATTACAAGCTCCAGATCATGTTCCGATATTTAAACATCCTCACATGGAAACACATGTTTATCTAAACCAGTGCTGTGTCTCAAATCGCATACTAGCGTACTAAAAGTTAGTATTTTTAGTACGTTAGTGTGTCTCAATTCTTAGTATGCGAAATTTAGTGCGCCATGCACACTAAATCGGCGTACTAACACGCCCACAAAACTAGCATGGTTCGATGGACACTAAACACACTAAACAGCTGCCATTTTAGTGACGTTTTAAACGGAAGTTACGTCATATATAAATGCATATATATTCATATACTTACATGTGTATTTTCAGCAGCAGTAGGAGGATAAACACGTCTTCGCTGCTGATACCAGCTTAAATATCTCGCGATTATTTAGATTCTCATATTTTTTCTTTATTTCTTTTTCCAAAGTTGCAATACGTGCTGCCAGCAGGTGTCGATAGCGTTCAAACAGCTGCTTGAAACGTCGTTAAATAGAAGTAGAAGAAGAAGCTGTCATGTGATTTCCGGTTAGTGTGTAGCTTCAGGGTTTGATTTGAGACATACTATCTGCGGAGAATTTGCGTACTAGTTAGTATGCATACTAAACTTCTAGCATACTAAGATTAGTATGCGATTTGAGACACAGCACAGGGGTGGGCAAACTCGGTCCTCAAGGGCCGCAGGGTGTGCAGGTTTTTGTTCCAACCGATCCAGCATGAAACTGAAACAAGCAACACCTGACTGACAATCAACTGATTACACTCCTTAGACACCTGATTGGTCATCTTTTGAAAGGTGCCATTTTTGGGGTCTTTGGGGGCAGACAAGCGACTGTCGGGAGAGAAAAAGAGATTGTCGGCAAAAGTGTAAGTTCTGCGCATTTGCGAGACGTTATTCTCCCCCACAACAGCGTGTGGCGCTGCAGCTCATCTGTATTGACGCCACAAAGAAGTGAAAAACTGTCTGTGTTTTCACCCGTTAAACAAAAGATAAAATAAAAATACAATGGATAACGACACGAATGTGAAGCGACTGGCATTGTCAGGCCTTGGTCTTCTTGTTGTGGAAGAAAGACGTCGCAGAAAAAAAGCCCTGGATCTCACAGCGGCAGCTGAGAGGGATTTTCCCTATTTTTGTCGAGCGACGAGCAAGATATAGTGAAATAATTGTGATTATCTATAATGATCATTAAAGTCTTGCATGTGAAAGGACCAGATTATCATGTCTAGACTAAGCCAGACGCCCGATAATCGCCATGTACAACCAGAATGAACCAATTGATCCATATAAGGCGTTCCGGATTTAAGGCGCACTGTCGTTTTTTAAGAAAATTAAAGGCTTTTAGGTGCGCCTTATAGTGCAGAAAATAGGTTATTTTGGAAAAGTCTGTCCTGTGATATGACCCTCAGAATACGCTGGTCTTTGAAAGGTAGACGATGATGAAAGATGATGTAGAAACATCTTCTACGACAGACAATTGGTGTTTAATTAAATTGGCCAAGAATTCTCACAGGTAGAGATGTCTTTTGTTGTGCAGACAAAACTTGCCAAATCACTCGAGGAAGAAGCTTTGAAGTTGTTTTTGTAGACGAGTCAAGGACACTTGAAGTTGACAAATTCCTTGTGATTTCCTCCCTGTGTGACTGGTGTCAATCCATCAATAGTTTCACATCTAAATACATTCTGCCTTTGTATTTATGGACACTTTTGTTGGTAATTTGATTAAAAATAGACTAATAATTAACAATATTAATCTATCTTGCCATATTTTCACCTTTTCTCCTCGAAGCTCCTCAGAATCTTTCACAAACAGAAACACTTTTTCAGTGTAATCTGACCCTGAGGGGCTCGCCATTAAACCATTGCTACCCCCCACCCCCCCACACACACACGCATGTCTTTTTTTAGAAAGCCTGAGCCCGACACAACTCCTTCTCTCCCCCTCCGGGTTGATCTGATTCTGTTTTTCTGGGGTAAAACCAGGTTTTTGTTTGGGTTCAAAACTGTTGCGAACACAGGGATGTACTCTTATGTCAACCCAGCGATCCAATATGTGCTCTTCTTCTGCAGCTTTTTGTTTTGGGTGAGTAGTTTCTGCATGTGACACGACACCTTGTTCTTGTGGACGAGTCAAACGTGAGGAAATATTCACTCAGAGCAGCTCATTTCCAATTACACTTTTTTTTACCCCTACAACATTATTTTTTAGCAATTGTAAAAAAAAAATAAAAAAGGATAAATCCTATTATTTTTAGCTCAATGGAACAGAAGGTGTTGATGTCAAATCCAACAAATTGTGAAAAAATATTTTGCATTTGACTTTTGTCACTCACAAGTTACTTTGATCTCATCAGAAACAATTGCAGGAAAAAACCTTTTTTCTCTGACTAGCTGAACACTTTAAAAAAATATTATAAAAGCTATTGGTAAAAAATCAACAAAATCCTAACTTTTAAATATGTTTCTTGTCACTTAAGCAAACTTTAACCAGCCTGCTTAAAGAGCAGTTATCTCTACATTATAATAAAAAAACAACCTTCACACGCACAAACATTTACTTTTGAATATTGTTTTTTTTAATACCAATGTATACAACTTGTAACACACAAGTATGTTCTTTATTTTTATTATTATTATGCTCTAAAGTTAAACTTAAGTTAAAATTTGAAAAAAAAATATACATATATATTATGACAGAATGAGTGGATTTGTATTTGAATCGAAATTATTTCGATTGTTTGCTGTCTGAAGCTCATAATTCCTACGCTCCTGAACATGTTTGTTGTTTTGTCATTTGTGTGTGGTCGTGTATATGGGGATATATTTTATCAATACTCAGTGTTCTCCCCAGAAAATGGAACAGGATGGAGTTGGGGGGGATTTTTGCCATTTGAAAGACAAATGGAGGCTATTTCCTGGGAGTTAGCTTTAAAAGTACAGTCTAAAGCCCTATTCCCACAGGATAAGTATTACCTGGGGACCTCTGGTAATTTGTAGTAATTGAGAATGTCTGAGTTTTAATCCTGTGCGAATCCGCCATGTCTGTGATTAGTAATGTAATAATTCCGCCGAAAATTACCTACTGTAATTCACTAAACACAGACGTCGGGTGATAACACTTATCCTGTGTGAATCTGACTGTCCGTGTTTGTAATTCTGAATGCTGCATATACGCCACTGTAAGGCACTTCTAGGCACTCGCCATTGTGTTAATATTTACTTCCGCTGTTTTATTTTAAAGAGGTTGAAAAGAAAGTAGATGGAGTTTGTTGTTGTTGGGGGTTCAACATGACGAGAGTGAAGAAGACATGCGCGCTGCACAGATACAAACTAAGTTCAAGCCTTGTTGTTTCCCCACACAAAAACACTTGGTTACACAACTGTAACATCCTGTGTCTCTTCTGTAAGAATAATGTTGGGGAAAATTGATGTGCAGGGCAGCACACTTGTTGTTAAGCGTCTGCACAAATTGAGAAACGAAAGAAATAAACGGTGTCCACTCCATCTTCTCTCCTTATCTTCAGCCCTACTGTATGAACGGAATATGTCATGACCTTCAAACTTGCATCGCAACAGGTTAAAAAAATTGATCGCCATCACTCAATAATTGTTCGATTGGTAGATTTATTTATCAACAAAGTTTATTAAAATACAGATTGAGCTCTCGTTTTGTTGTTTGGTTCTTAGTTTTCCTCAGCTTCTGTGTTTTCTTACAGTATACTGTGGCGTATATGTGACATAAAGTCATATATAAACATCTGAAATAGCTTGTAGGATGTCACGTTGGAAAAATAAATCTTAGAAAAGGTTTAATTTGAGAGAACCTCAGGGCTTTTCCACCACTTGTTTACTGATTTGCCACATTTCACTGCAGCAAACAGTGCCTGGTTCATCGTCGTGGAATCATTTGGGTACATTGAGCTGTTAGACATCTGGCGAGTGCTCGCTCGCTGCTGTTCCGTGTCACAGGATTGTAATATCACAGATGAGTAGTGGGCTTCATTGCTCCGCTCTGACATGTGTATACATTTCTATAAACAAGCTCAGTTGTGTTGGATGCCCTGAGAGAGACATCTGGTAATACAACACAGCTACACAATCGTTTCATATGAGAGGAATTTGTCCCTCATCCTCGGCAACAACAAGCTGCTGTGACAGACAGAGTTGAGGAAATGATCCGTGCTGCAATTTTGTTTCCAAATCTAATTTTGTTTCGTTATAATTTAGATTCACACAGCCGAATAATTTACAGTTGATGGTAAATAAGGAAGAGAGCTGGGCTGTTGCACGCCAGGCTCAAGGGCAACATTCAGCATAATGTTGAAAAAACATGAGCTTTACTTGAGCTACGAGTGCATTTGAAGTTTATAAGAGCGAATCATTGGATGTAATTCATACTTTTTAATTCACTTCTCTGAATAGCATGGATGACTACACAAATAATATTGTGTTTGAAAGGCTACATTTACCTGGTTTTATGACTTCTAGGGGTGTGTATTAGTAACAATACTGTATATTGCAATACAGTAGGTGTTGTGTATTGTTTTTGCCCCTAATGAGCTACCGTATTTAAAGCCCTGTATGGTATGTGGTGACTGCATTAAATGAATGAAGCTGCACTAAACAGCTGCTCAACAAAGTTCCGGTCTCCTGTCATTCCTGCGGCTGCAGAGCATTGTGAGTTTGGACTTTCACTCAATGATACCATCTGGGACACTGTGTGGTCTACGCTGGCCATTCAAAAGAGGTTGTCGACTGAAGCTAACTTGAGATTGGACAAAGCTATTGCGATCAGTACGTCAATGGAAATGGCTGCAAGAGAAGCTCATCAGCTAAGTTCATCCATCCAAGTACACAAGCTTAAACAAGGCTGTGCACAAAAAATGGCACCTGGTCAGCCATGTTACCGCTGTGGAAGATCAGGGCATCAGGCATCAGTGTTTTGTTTAAAGACTTGGACTGTAGAAATTGTGGTTAAAAAAAGGCCTCATTGAACGGTGCCTGCAGGAATAATATATTTAAACAACCGAATGATAAGAAGAGAGGATTTTACAAGAACAAAAAGAAACGTGTGAATAAGATGGAACAGGAATATGATGAATATGAGTCAGACGATGATACTGTGCACATTTTATCTATCATAAACAATGATGATGAAGGATACTGGGTCACACCACTACTAGAGAACAAATCAGTTCGTATGCAGGTGGACACAGGTACACGTGTTTCTATGGTATCAGAAACGGTTAACAAGAAGAAGCTACAGCACCTTCCTCTCCGTGAGACCGAGCTCAAGTTGAGAAAATACACTGGTGAGACTGTTCCAGTGTTAGGAGCTGTGAATGTAATGTAATGTACAACAAACAAAGAGAGACACTCCCACTGTACTTTATTGCAGGAGACTGCCAAGCTTTACTAGGTCGCAGGTTAAGCTGGACTGGCGAGAAGTATTTATTTGTAGCGAGGGAGAAACGGGTTCTCTACAGGAAATTTTGAGAAAGCATCCTAAGTATTTGGGGGTGAACTGGGTAGCATGAAAGATATTAAGGTCAAACTAACAGTTAAGCCAGGAAGCCTACCTAAATGTCTCAAGGCCAGACCTGTACCCTACGCCATTAAACCAAAAGTTGACTAAGAGAGGTTAGTGAAGTGTGGGGTTTTGAAAAAAGTCAGCACAAGTGAATGGGCTACACCTATTGTTCCAGTGATGAAAAAGGATTAAACTTTAAGAATTTGTGGGGATTTTAAAGTGACTGTAAACCCAGTGTTGACAACAGTTAAGTACCCGATACCTCTCATTGAAGACATTTTTTCAAACTTGGCTGAAGGAAAAAAATTCTTCAAGATAGATTTGTCTCAAGCATATCTTCAGTTGCAGGTAGAGCCTGATTCACAAGAATTATTAACTATTGTGACTCAAAAAGGATTGTATCGATATCAGTGACTTCTTTTGTCAATCACATCAACTTTAAAATTCTGGTTCTTACTTTCAGAGCTATTCATGGTCAGGCTCCTCCTTACATCAGTGATCTGATCCAGCCTTACACCCCAGCTCGGGCTCTGAGGTCTGTGGATCAGAATCTACTGATGGTTCCACGCACACGGTTCAGGACCAGAGGAGAGAAATCCTTCCAGACTGTTGCTCCAATCTTCCTCTCCCTCTGTGTTTGATGGATCTACTGACTCCTTTAAGAAACATCTTAAGACGTTTTTATTTGTTCAGGCTTTTCCTTGATTTTCTGGAACTCCTGTTGTGTTATCAGTTTTATCTTGACCTTTAAAGTATATATTTTATTGAATATTGTTTTGATTGTTTAAGCGTTTTGTGACCCTGGTCTGGAAAAGCGCTATACAAATAAAAATTACTTACTTACTTACATCTGCTCCAGCATTATTCCAAAGTGCTATGGACCAGATGTTGAGTGGTCTTCCAGGCGTGCAGTCTTACCTGGATGATCTGCTCACCACAAGAAAAGATGATCTGACACATTTGCAAAATCTGGAGGCAACACTGAAACGACTAGAAGACTATGGGCTGAAGGTGAGGAAAGATAAATGCAAGTTTTTCCAAACTTCTGTCGAGTACCTGGGTCATATAATCGACAGCACAGGACTCCAAAAGTCACCATTAAAAATGAAGGTTATCGTGGATGCTCCAGCGCCAATTAATGTGAGTCAGTTAAGATCTTTCCTTGGTTTGATGACTTATTATGATAAAAAAAAGTAAGTTGAAGCCACTCCACAAACTTTTTAAACAAAACGACCAAGTGGGAGTGGACAGTAAAATTTGAAAAAGCTTTTAAAGAGATAAAGAAAAACTTTGCAAAGTCAAACATACTCCTGCATTTTGATCCGAAATTGCCTCTTCAACTAGCGTGTGATGCATCACCTTATGGGGCAGTGGTGTCTCAAATTATGCCATCGGGTGAAGAAAGACCCGTTGCTTTTGCGTTGAGGACACTAAGCAAGGCTGAGATCAATTTTGAACAAATCGAGCACGAAGCACTATCCATTGTTTTTGGAATCAAGAAATTCCATCAGTATTTGTTTGGTTGAAATGTAACTCTACTGACAGATCATCGACCACTTACCTCTATTTTGGGTCTATGGTACGATGGGCACTGCTGCTGTCAGCCCAGCAGTATGAGATAAAGTATCGGAAGTCAGATCAGCACCAAAATGCTGACGACCTTTCAAGACTTCCATTGCCTGTTACACACTCTGAGCACTCAAAAGCAGAGATTTTTTATTTGAAAGAGGTGATTACTAACCCAATAACATCAGCACATGTGAAGAAAAACACACGCACTGATCCCATTTTGCCTGAGGTTATGGACATTGTGACTAGTGGTAGAGGAGGAGTAATGAACCCAACCTTATTTGGTGAGACAAAATGAGCTTTCAGTTCAGTCTGGGTGTTTATCGTGGGGTAATTGGGTCATCATTTCGCCAATTTTAAGAGAGATGGTCCTGCTGACTCAACTTCATTCTGGACATTTTGGTGTGGTTGGAATGAAGGAAATTCCACGTAGCTACTTCTGGTGGCCTGGGTTAGATACTGCTATTGAGGAGAAAGCAAGGTCTTGTTTGGACTGTCAACAGCTGAGGAACCAGCCTCAGATGGCTCCATTACATACGTGGGTCTGGCCCGAAGAACCGTGGCAACGAGTTCATATTGACTTTGCTGGACCAGTGGAGAACCGTATGTTCTTGGTGGTAGTTGAAGCTCATAGCAAATGGCCCGAAGTTGCAGTGATGAAGTGATGAGCACTTCCTCAGAGAGAACCGTTGAAGTGTTGAGGACAATTTTCAGCCGTTTTGGCCACAACAACTGGTGAGCGATAATGGGCCTCAGCCGGTGTCAGAAGAGTTCAACACGTTTACGGCACAAAACGGTATCCAGCACATTAAGTGTGCTCCTTATCACCCGGATACAAACAGACTTGCTGAGAGATTTGTACAAACCTTGAAGCATGCACTCAAGGCATCCAACAGTAAAAGGTCAACAACAAAGGTTTCTCCAGCCGCTGCTATGTTCAGGAGACAACTATGCACTCAACTTGACTTACTGAGAACTCAAAAGACCAAATAAATTGTCCATCTTCAACAAAGATCTAAGATGGAAAGAAGACTCAGAGCAAAGTTCCGAACATTTACATGTGAGAAAGTGTTTGCCAGGAACTATACTGGAGGTGTTAGGTGGAAACCAGCCACTGGTCCCGTTTCGTACTCTGTTGAAACCAGCGACCATCTCATCTGGAAAAGACACGTCGATCAACTTCTTCACTCAAATGGGTTCAGTGATGACACTATTTTCATCACCTGTTATCGAGCCGGAGATCCGCTGTGAGCCTTATCCATCGGAGGTTGTCCATGAGAAGTCTGCTGAAATGTCTGGGGTTCCAATTACACCTCCCTCCACTCAGGTGTCCACTCCTGATGTGACTTCCATCCCCGGATTACAGTCATCTTCACCAAAAGACACTCCAAATGGGTCATGTACACGTCGCGATCATCCAAGAAGGAACAGATCGACTGACATATTAAGGTACTGACTAAACCATTACTCTGGGGCAGAATAATCCCCTTAGGTTCAGTCCAGATTGAGGTAGTCCACCCTCTTTCTGTTGAGGTAGGTTTGTATATATACATTATATACACTTATATCTGTTTGATAAATATTTGGTAGATGGGGATCGAGGTTCACAGAAGTCCAGAAGGACTGATATATTATTGTTTTGTTTTCATAAGGGAGCTTTCAAAAGTTAAAGGGGGGGAATATGTTGTGTATTACAGTTTTTGTCCCTAATGAGCTACCGTATTACAAGCACTGTATGGTATGTGGTGACGGCATTAAATGAATGAAGCTGCACTAAACAGCTGCTCACCAAAGTTCCAGTCTCCTGTCATTCCTGCGGCTGCTATTAAATACGATCATATTTTGGAGACTAAAGACACTTCAGTAAGAATAGATATATTTGTAGTATTGTTGAGTACTTGACTCTGCTGTTGCAGAATTTACAGACCACAAAGGCTGACATTACTGCTTTCATTTGTTTTGAAACCAAAATATGTCCAAACATCTGTATCCTCTCATCCCTAGACTTCTCCAGTATCTTGCAGAATTTATCTATATCATAAAAGAACTATGAATACCCTATCATTGGCCCATACAATAAGGGTCAAAAGTTTGAAGTTTTTTCTAACGGACTCATTCATTAATTTCTTGTTTCTTAAAGTAATGATGGTCATTGGTTTCTCTTAATTTAGCTGATCGGTTCTTGTCATAATATGAATTTGAACAGTTTTCCAATAAGGCTGCTGGCTGTGTTTCAACCCGACTTAAAAAACCGACTGCAAAATTCAACTAATGGCTACAACTTCATTCAAAACTCAAGAAATTCCACAGAGTAAACCAGACCAGACACACCTGTGAAGTGAAAAACCATGTCAGGAAAACTAGACGAGATGTAAAAGATGGTCCTGACAAATGAAAACTATTTTATTTAAAAAAAAAAAAACGATGCTACAATCATTAAGATTAAATAAAACAAGACGATTACATTTCTCCGATCCTTAAAACTCTTCACTGGCTTCCAGTTTCTTTCAGGATCAACTTTAAAATTCTGGTTCTTACTTTCAGATCTATTCATGGTCAGGCTCCTCCTTCCATCACTGATCTGATCCAGCCTTACACCCCAGCTGGGGCTCTGAGGTCTGTGGATCAGAATCTACTTATGGTTCCTCGCACACGGTTCAGGACCAGAGGAGAGAAATCTTTTCAGGCTGTTGCTCCTAAGCTTTGGAACGATCTTCCTCTCTCTTTGCACTTGATGGATCTACTGACTCCTTTAAGAAACACCTTAAGACGTTTCTATTTGTTCAGGCTTTTCCTTGAATTTCTCGAACTCCTGTGTTGTTCTCAGTATTATCTTGATCTTTAAAGTATGTACTTTTTTGAGTATTGTTTTGATTGTCTAAGCGCTTTGTGACCCTGGTCTCGAAAAGCACTATATAAATAAATATTACTTACTTACTTACTTACTTACAATTTTATAATTTTGTTTTTAAAACATCAATTGACACAGAGGAATGTGGTGCGTTCAATAACGTAGGACCAGCTACGGTGTATTCAATAGCATAGAAGTCCATTTTACAGAGAAAAAAACATTTCCTAGATGAAAATCTTTACCTTTTAAATGGTAAATAGTTGTGATGATGTTGTTATAATGTAGTTAAAATGAAAAGAAATGTAAAGCAAGACTGTATAATTAATGAGTTGTTGTATGAAGTAATGGATTAAAGAGTATATGTTAAAGGAGGAAGCGTTATATTGTGATAAACGACGAGAGATGATTGCAGCTTTGGGCAGAGATTTAACACACCAGTGTTTCACAGTAGGAGGGTTTTTATGCTTCTCTTCTTGCATTACTCAATTCTTGTGATCACATGCTATATAAATATAAAAAGAGGAATCTCAATCCTTGCCAAATAAATGAGACGGAGTAAATCAAACGCTCCCTGAGCAATGAGAAGCGGGCGTGAGATCACACAATAAAGTATATATTCATGCGTCCACATTAATTTAAGGTGCAATTATGCAAGAACACAGTAAAGCTCTGAATCAAACGGGAAACATCTTCTCTTGCTCAAAACGGCTCCATAATGAATCTTTATCTGCTGCACAGGAAACAAAAGGCTGATAAATCAAACGCTACACTTACAAACAGCAGGATATCCTCTTCAAATGGCCGAGTTTAGTGTGGAAGTAAAAGAAAATTGGCTGAATATCATTATTATATGACAGCGGAAGATATTAAAATTAAAGCATGTTGATGTTTGAACTAAAGTTTAGGAGAATAGAAAACTTCCCCCATTATTGTATTTGTTTTTCGTTCCTCAAATCACTCGAAAAATAAAGTTGTAATAACATTTTTAATTATTGTTGACCATGTCAGACTCCCTCGATAAACCATTTCCAATATTTAGAATTCCATATTTGCGTCGTTCCTTTGGCCATTTTGTATATGAAAGTGAGGGTTAAATTAGTAAAATTTACCATCTGAGTTTAATGTCAAGTACTTGTACTTGTTGAATAAGTTCCAAAACGTAGATCAACTTAAATTGACTTTAATAAGTGTACTTTTATTTTAATTGTATTGCTTTTATACCTATTTAAGTTGTGTTTCTTTAAACTTTTAAAATACCTGATTGAACAAAATGCTTTAAACTACATCGTAGCTTCATAATATGTCAAGTTTTACTTCAGTGCTTCCCATAGAATCTTTGGAGAGAATGAGGGAAAGGATCTGGATCACGGGTAGGAGGAAGCGGTTGGCATTAATGACAGGGTTTTCTTTATTAGCTTTTTTATTTGAGCTTTAATACAACTTGAAAGAAAACAAGTCACAAAAAGCACAAAAGGTATTAATAAAGTTATTTTAATGTTTACCTTGTATCAGTCCCTGATATCCCATCAGTGTATGATATTTTGTGTGAAAATGAAGGCAGGTTTCATTCAATTATTAGAGCCAAATATGATTAAGCAGAGAGTCTACCATGTGTATCATTACATCCTCCGCAGCTAAAGGAACATTGAGATCCTTCAAGATTAGCCCTGGTCGCACGGGTTAAGTATTACCTGGGGACCTCTGTGTTTTGTAAATGACCCCCCCCTCCTCTGCCTTATTTTAGGTGCATTCACACGGGATAAGCTGTAAAATAGTCATTTTTACTGACATTACCTAGAGATACAGATGTAAAAAGGAGCACAATTACTAAAAGAGAAAGTTAGTGTAACCAAGCGTTCTTCGTTAAGAGAAGATAAAGTGAACAAGCAAAATAAAACAGCGGTAGTAAATATTTACTCAACTGTGAGTGCTAAGAAGTCCGTTGCAGTGGCATATATGCGACATTCAGAATTACAAACCCAGACATTCGGGTTCACACGGGACTAGTGTTATCACCCGACGTCTGTGTTTAGTGAATTACAGTAGGTCATTTGCGGCGGAATTATTACATTACTAATCACAGACATGGCACATTCACACGGGATTGAAACTCAGACATTCTCCGTAATTATTACAAATTATCAGAGGTCCCCAGGTAATACTTATCCTGTGCCAATAGGGCTTTTAACAATCACAAGATATCACTCAAATTTAGTATCTCCTAAAATCCTTGCGTAAATGATGTATTCAAATGTATTGTATCTTGAGCTGAATATATCGTATTGAATTGTATCATGAGGTGAATATATCGTATCAGAAGCTGAATCTATCGTATCGGAGCTAAATCTATCGTATCAAATCATATCGTGAGATGAATATATCTTTGAATTGTATCATGAGCTGAATATATCTTATTGAATTGTGTCATGAGCTGAATATATCGTATCATGAGCTGAATATATCTTATTGAATTGTATCATGAACTGAAAATATCTTATTGAATTGTGTCATGAGCTGAATATATCGTATTGAATTGTATCATGAGCTGAATATATCGTATCATGAGCTGAATATATCTTATTGAATTGTATCATGAACTGAATATATCTTATTGAATTGTATCATGAACTGAATATATCTTATTGAATTGTATCATGAGCTGAATATATCGTATCATGAGCTGAATATATCTTATTGAATTGTATCATGAACTGAATATATCTTATTGAATTGTATCATGAGCTGAATATATCGTATCATGAGCTGAATATATCTTATTGAATTGTATCATGAGCTGAATATATCGTATCATGAGCTGAATATATCTTATTGAATTGTATCATGAACTGAAAATATCTTATTGAATTGTATCATGAGCTGAATATATCGTATCATGAGCTGAATATATCTTATTGAATTGTATCATGAGCTGAATATATCATATCATGAGCTGAATATATCTTATTGAATTGTATCATGAACTGAAAATATCTTATTGAATTGTAATATGAGCTGAATATATCGTATCATGAGCTGAATATATCTTATTGAATTGTATCATGAACTGAAAATATCTTATTGAATTGTATCATGAGCTGAATATATCGTATCATGAGCTGAATATATCTTATTGAATTGTATCATGAGCTGAATATATCTTATTGAATTGTAATATGAGCTGAATATATCGTATCATGAGCTGAATATATCTTATTGAATTGTATCATGAACTGAAAATATCTTATTGAATTGTATCATGAGCTGAATATATCGTATCATGAGCTGAATATATCTTATTGAATTGTATCATGAGCTGAATCTAACGTATCAAATCATATCGTGAGATGAATATATCCTATTGAATTGTGTCATGAGCTGAATATATCGTATCATGAGCTGAATATATCGTATCATGAGCTGAATATATCGTATTCATGAGGCCTCACCAACACATCACTACTACACACTATAAATAAATATTACTTACTTACTTACTTACTTACTTACTTACCATCCCCAAGAACTTTTACAGTGAAAATAAAAATCACACAAAACACCTCAAGTCATGGTATACGAGTTATTCAGGTAGTTTTAAGTTGGAGTGTCATCACAAGTTTTATTAAAGTATTTTAGTACAAAATAATATTAAGGTACCCAAACTACCTTTAGCTGCTTTAAGTGATGAAGACCAAAAACTTGTCTAACGGCCTGGAGCAGACTTTTTTACTCTACAGATGTTTTGTTGGGATTCAATAACTCCCACCATTCATCGTCTTTTAAGATGCATCTCTGCCTCTTCTCCTGACATCATATTGGCTTGTTCAAATATTTTGTCATGATTTTTCGTTGACCAGGAGACCATAGAGCCGGGCCACCCAGGTGAGAACTCCCCTCCCGCTGAATCACACGTGAAGCTTCCCCGCAGTCTTCACACCTCCATTTCATCCTCGTTCACCTTGTTCCTACACGGACCTGCTCACGGTGTGTTTAGAGACAATCAGCATTAAGTGCGACTCCGGCAGCGAGGCTGGCTCCGGCCTGTGTTGACTTTGTTTGCCAGAGAGCAGATGAGAAGCGAGTGCTGCTGCCCTAATCCTTCAGGCCTTTGTCCTCGTGTCCCTGTGGCTCAGCTCAGCTTTCACCTTCACACACAATCTGCCGGGAAAAGCCTGATTCATCCTTTTGAAAAGCCAGAAAACTGAACTGAAATACATTTGCTGTGAGAGTGTGTGTGTGCGTCTCTGCTACACACACTCACAAAGAAAGAGCCACCCAGTTCTCACAGGAGCCAGAGTTCGACCCAGATGCAGGTTCTTGCAGTTCCTCAGATACCATGAAAGACCTGTTCAAATTGCACCTTTGCTGTTTAGTTTCTGTTTGCCAACTATTTGTTAAACACTTTTTCTAAACTGAGGCGAAACATTTCAAAAGCAGCAATTTGCTCCCGCAGAGTGTACAAACTCTTCAGAGCGTAAAAAGCGGCCAAATATGAAAGAAAACGTTAATTTCAAATGGAAATGATGTTGTGAGGGCGACCGACCTCCCGGCATGGAGCCGAGGCACAACCATAACCATCGACTCTATATATCTTTTATACTTCATATACATTCATCAGCAGTTTTTGTTAAAGCCTCTGAAAGTGATTTCAAAGGAAGCATTTAACATAAAATAAATCTTAGAACAGTAAATAAGAATTGGTTAAAGAGTTTAATAACATATAACAAAGTAAATGATTTAAGCAAATAAAATGATGTAATGTGTAAAACTCCCTCATCAAAACTAGCTACTTGAAATATGGATGTGAGAAAATATTGATACACCTAAATATTACAATATTTTCTATTGACAGTACTGTATCGATATTCAAAAGCACATAATTCATTAACTATTAACAAGAAAATATTAATTATTATGGTGGTTGTTATTATTAGATTTTAGGGGTGTTGGAAAATATCGATATGACGAGACATCGCAAAAATTGTTTATCGATACTAAATGTAATAAAATTAAATTAGATTTTTTTCATACAATTAACAATATTATACAATATTCAAAGTGTCTGTTCATTTTTGTGTTGCAATTGAACTTCCGGCCACTAAATGGCATGATATTCATTAAGTCCTCCGTAGCTAAAAAAACAATGAAATACCTTGAGATATCGGCAATGACTGAGGACGAGAGGATACAGTCGACTTCAGCAGCTTTTAAAGCTGATGTTTGGACATATTTGTGTTTGAAAACAAATGAAAGCAGTTACGACTTCATCAAGAGTCGTGTTGTCTGTAAATTCTGCAACACCAGAGTAAAGTACTTGACAATACTACAAATATGTCCTTGTTACTACAGTATCACAAGATGCAGTATATTAACCCCTGCATCGTGATATGTATTGTATCCCAAGATTCTTTGAAATACACCCCTCTTGAAGTTCATTTTATAAAGTATATACTCTGAACCTTGTAATGTACAAGAAAGTATATTGTTTTAATACTTGTTCTAGCCTTGAATATCACTTGTAAAATTTAGAATTTTATCTTCCATCTAACTTCTATGCCTTATTTGTTGAAGGTGTATAAAAATGCAATTTACACGTTTAAATACTGTTGAGCGCAGCAATATATAAATATATTGAATATGAATATTCTGAATATAGATTTATTAAAAGGTAAAAAACCTTTAAGTAATTAACTCAAATATACTTTTTTTCTGTACTGGGATCGAAATTAACAAAGGACTTCACAGAGAGAGATGCTTTAATAAAAGTAGTAAGTAAGTATGTAATATTTATTTGTTAAGCACCTTTCTAGACCAGGGTCACAAAGCGCTTTAACAATCAAAAACGATACACAGTTAAAGTATCACTTAAAGTATCGGAGCATTAGTGTCTTGCTCATGGACACACAAAAACATCTGGGGCTGTGATTGAACCAGCAGGCACTTTACCTGCTCAGATATGCCGAGACAAACCACCAGGTCTTTTATCAGAGAGCGAACCATGAACCATCATGAACCTTCCATGATCGGCGCTGACACCTGCGTGAAGCCGTTTGTTACTGAAGTTGAAAAAAGTAATAAGCAACAACAATGAAAGCACAGCGACAATTCTGGCTTTTATGTTGAGACCTAAATGGTCGGCAGCAGAAACATCGTGAGGAAAACACCATTACTCGCAGGATGCCGCTGTGTTGTCACTGTTCTGAGGCATCATTAAAGAAGGTTTGCTTCCCTTCATCCACACCTAACAACATGTGGCCACAAGACACGTTCTCCTTCTTCAATATTCCACACAGTCGGATCTTTTCTTGTGTTTTCACTTATGTTTTGAAAGTCGACTCTCAATTGATGTAAAGTCGTCTGAGCTCCTCAGGCTCAATCACCTTGTCCTCGTCTCTCCTGGATCATCTTCATAGTTCACCGTTGTCTCCTGCATAAATAAAACATGTGGGACCAGTGAGTTATCAGGAGCCTGGAGAAGTGGAAAATGAGTTGAAGTTTTTCTCTTTGATAAAAGCTATTTAGATATTTCAGAGCTCAGATTGTCATCTCTTTACGCCAACAATAAGATGATAAAAATGCAGCGAGGCTTGTAATGTAACGTGGGCTGAACATTTCCCACAGTCACAATGTGCAGCCATGATGATTGTTACTATAATCCCATTTATTCTATAATCCAACATATGCAGTCGCATCAAAATGATCAGAGACTGGAACAGTTTTTTGACACTAGCAAGACTTTATAATCGAATCAATCCAAATACGAAATCCAATTAAAATTTTCAGCAAATGTTGATGGTGAGCCACAGAACCGTTAAATTTAATTTAGTTTTTTTTCCTCAAACCTGGATGTACATTTGAAGAATTCATTTAAAAAAAGCGTGGTCTAGTGGTCTTTGTTGTTCAGATGAAACGGTTAGTTAGCAGCCGTCAACCGTGATGAAAAATGTCTTTCAGTTGCTTTCCTTGAATTTTCAGAGGAAAATTGTGTTAGAAATGAGTTTTGTTTATAGTTTGGAAATCTAAGAATGTTCAGTATTTTGGTGAAAAAAATATTCTGCTGTTGCAACAGCCTTGGAGCACATAGTCAACTTAATAGACCCCCGAAAATAACTGAACAAAAACAGATGCGTACATTTTGGTGGTGTTCTATAGGACATCCATTTGTATGGCTTCTAACTGCTGCTGCCGCAATCTTATAGATGCTCCCCCCACTAACAACCGAACTCTTGCTACTATAAGCACTTTGCTATGCGCCTAACTTATCTTTAACTTTATACTCCGTCCTCTATGTACTGTTTTAATCATTGTGTTGTCTTTGGGTCAAGGTGACTCGAAGGTCCGAAAACAAATGCATTTGTGGTATCCCTTGTGTTGTCTCTGGGTCAAGGCGAACAACCTCCACCACTGCATATGTATTTCTGGAAGCCAAGGCGGGAGGGATACCTCAATGACATTTGATTTTGGACCACCGGGTCACCTTGACCCAACATTTTACTCTGGAGTCTTAACATTTAGTTTTAGCACATTTCCAAAAACTGTATAATGAAAATGAAGACTCTTGGATCTTGCACTCAAATATGTTCAGGAAAAGCAAACAGTGAAACAATCAGATCATTTCATCCTTGCGGCACAAAAGCCAAAAATAAAAAATAATCATTTAAAATTGTCATGAACTTCATTGGCAGAGTCTTGTGCTGCTGCAGGGGGTTTTCTTTTTCTTTTGTTCCCAAGGCTGTTAAGTAACAAACAAGTAAATATAACTGTATATTTTAGAAAGTGCTACAATTCTTGACAGGTGTGTCTTACCTTTTATTATTTTGATGTGAATGATAAGAACCTTACTTGATCTGTTCTTTATTTAACTAATGGGTAACTTGAATTAGGTTTACTCAACTTTTCTGAAACCCTGACCATGGTTAATGGGACCAACAGGTGGGTTCATGAAGACAGTGGGGCTGAACGATTATTATAAATATTGTAATTGTGATTATTTTACTCAATATTGCTATTAAATATATATATATATATGTTTTTTTTAATTATTCAATATCCTCTTTTCGTGCATGTTTTTCTAATACAATAACCAATTCACTAACAGTAAAATGTATTTCTTTGTGATTGTTAAGATAAAGTTATAAAGCCATTTTTAAGATCAAACGTAGAGCGACATCTAGTGGCCTCTCAAAATAAAGACACTGAATCATGATACGGCAGCTGTTTCATGAAGCCTCATCAACACATGACTAGGACCAATCATGACACATCATTGAGTGAAAGTCAAAGGAGAAAAACAACTGTTTACTTCTAAAAGCAATGACATCTGAAGCTGCTATATATGTTATTTTAAAATCCTGTATTTGACATGTCTTGACTTCTTTCTTCGCTGCAATGAGTCACCAGATGCCTCACACCGGGTCTTCTCTTTGGCAGGTTTTCTCTCTCCTGATCCTCGGCGTGGGGGTGTATGCCAAAGTGGAAAAAACCACAGGTACGGAAATATCCAAATATTTCTTCGACAGAAGCTCGTAGAACCGAGTGTTGTTGTCCCCGGGTTACACCTGGATTACAGCGGGTGATAATTTCACATTAGTAGATTGGCAACAAAAAAGGATTAACTCCAATCACCTTCCCCGATTCCACTTCCGTGAGCACGATAATCCCGGGCAGATCTGTGGAGGGCAGGGATCAGGAAAACAAAGCCAGGACAGACAGGAACAACATTTGGGATCACCTCTCTGTCTCTGTGCTGCAGACACTGTGCGAGACAAGTTCCTCATCGACCCGGCGGTGGTTCTGATGGTGGTGGGCGTGGTCGTGTTCTTCATCACCTTCTGCGGCTGCATCGGAGCGCTCAGGCAGAACATAAGCCTCCTGAGAGCGGTGAAGTGTCAGACAAAACCTGAAGACTCGCCTGGTTTTCTTTCTTCTAATGAGTGTGTCCTCTTGTCTAGTTCACCGTCAGCCTCACCCTGGTCTTCCTCACCCAGCTGGGCATCGCGGTCCTGGCCTTTGTCTATTCTGACCAGGTATCTGTTTCCTACAAAGCCTGTTTTCAAAGACTCTCCTATCATCAGTTTTCAACAACAGCTAATCCATATCCAGGCGACACAGTGAACATTTTTAGTCCAGATTTCTCCCTTTCCATGGTCGCCCCGGTCAGCCATGACTGAGCCAGATTAGAGAGATAATCTCTCCATCTGGTCCCGGCTCTGTCGGACCACATGTTCTCGAAACAGAAGTGTCTCCCGGGTCGCCTCAGCGGTCGACAAAACCCTTGAGCGACGAAGTCATCTGTGAGCGTCCTTCTGAGTCGTGCCTCATCACCACTAGCGTGACCTTTTTTTTTCTACCCGGGCAACTTCTGAGCGAAGGTCACATGATGTCGTTTTTGTCATATCAGGGCCAGTGTCACGCCAAGATAGTTTTAATCTAGTATGTCACTTCCTGTTTCAACACTTTGTTTTGTTTCTTATATTTGTTTCATCCCAGGGAAATTAAAAATAATTTCAATAAGTTAAGTTGCATTAATATTGTGCGAATATGCGAAACTTCACAATACTGTAGGATCAAAGATATATTTGTAGTATTGTCGAGTACTTGACTCTGGTGTTGCAGAATTTACAGACCACATGACTCTTGATAAAGTCGTAACTTCCTTAATTTGTATTCAAACCAAAATATATACAAATATCAGCTTTAAAAGCTGCTGGAGTCGACTGTATCCTCTAGTCCTCAGTCATCGCCCGGATCTTGCTGGATCTTATCGTTCCTTGAGCTGTAGAGGAAGTAAGGACTCTCCCAACATTTTTAGTTCTCTCTTCTTTACCTTTCTTTCCCCCCCGTTTCCTTTTTTCTCTTTCCATCCCTGTCTCTCGTCTCCCACCCAGCAGGTTGTGTGACCTTTGACTGTTCAACCTTTATACTGTCTGTAGAGTCTGGTTCTGCTCAAGGTTTCTGCCTGTTAAAAGAACGTTTTTCTATTACACGTATTACACATTGTCGCTCCACTAAAACTACATTCTCTTCTCTTACATAGTGTTATTTAAACTTGAGATAACTTTATGAAGTTTTAAAAAAAATCAATGTCTCAGTCCATATAACATAATTAACCTTTTAAGTTAAGCCAATTCTAGTTTCTAAGCAACATTCAACCATGATATTGACATATTAGTGGTGCCCATGACAAAAATAGTCCATTCACTGAGCTGACTTTCTTTTTTTTACAACTCTGTCATCAAATAATTATTAGCTTGTTATAAAACTTTCAAACAGTAGTATTTAAACTGACAGAAACAAGTGAAGCAGTCATATTTTTAACCAGCGAATTCTGCTCTCCCTGACAGTTTTCCAGAATCAACGCATCAAATCCCCGTAAAGTAACTCGGAGCAACTGTTCCACTCGGAGCAACAGCGTCGCTTTAAGAAGCCTTGAGCTGCACTAAAGTGCTGCAATTTGATCATCTCGGGGACATTTGCGAACATGTTTAAAGTGTCTGTAAAGCCTAATAGGGCGTAGCATCCTCACTCGCTGATTGCCCCGCGAGGGAGCGTCTTGTCGATGGGCTCAGGAACACAGCCCAACCCAAATAAAAAGGCACAAACGCAGCAGCAGCAGCCGAGTTTGAAGACTCGCTGACAGAACGTCACGTCTACTGTGAGAAGGAGACCCTTTTTCTCGTTTCTCTTCTAAGGCGAGGGAACTTGAGGTGGAGTTTGACTTCTCTTTCAAGATGGTTTGACACCATTTTTGGGAAATATTTGCTTTTTTTTGTATTCTCAACGGGCTCTTCCTGTGAGTTCAGCAGATTTTTTTTCTGCATTTCTTGTCGACATGAACAAATCAAGACCTCTTTAAGAAAAAAAAAAAGGTTGAATCGTTAGAACTCAAATCCATGATGGCAGGAAAACAAAAACGAGTCTAAAAAACTCTTTAAAACACGTTTCACACTGACTATAGTTAATGGGACCAACCAGTGATGAGGCCTCATGGAACATGTAGTGAAGACACTGTATCATGATAAAGTCTTGGTTTCTTAAAAGCCACTAGATGTCACTCTCTGCTTTACATTTTACTATTATTTACTTCTACAAAAACTTAGTCCTAAAGTTATGTACATATTTCCACAAGATTTTTGCTTCTCAATGAAATGAAATCTCTTCTGTACTGTTGCATTTCTTCTCCGGTGTAATGTTTTTTTAATATTCATTTATTTTGTAATTAATTGTTTTTATTGTTGTTATTGTTTGATTTTTTTATTAGTATTTTTTATGTATTATCTCATAGTTCTTATTACTATTTAATTGTAAACCTTTTTATTTATTTATTGTATCTTGTGATCTTTTTTGTTAGACTGAAAGAATTAAGGAATACATTTTTTTTGTTCGTTTTTGTCTTAATTTTCTTCTTAATTCAATTTAAGTGTTAACAAGACAATTTCAACACTTTTAATTTGAATAAAACATAAAAGAAGAGAAAAACATGTGTAAAAGGGAGGTTATTCCTCGCCTCTGTTGTTCATTGTTGATCAGCTGGGACATGTTTTTCTCTTCTTTTATGTTTTATTCAAATTAAAAGTGTTGAAATTGTCTTGTTAACACTTAAATTGAATTAAGAAGAAAATTAAGACAAAAACAAAAACAAAAATGTATTCCTTAATTCTTTCAGTCTAACAAAAAAGATCACAAGATACAATAAATAAAAAAAAGGTTTACAATTAAATAGTAATAAGAACTATGAGATAATACATACAAATACTAATAAAATAATCAAACAATAACAACAATAAAAACAATTAATTACAAAATAAATGAATATTAAAAAAACATTACACCGGAGAAGAAATGCAACAGTACAGAAGAGATTTCATTTCAAGCAAAAATCTTGTGGAATAATGTACATAAATTTAGGACTAAGTTTTTGTAGAAGTAAATAAGAGTAAAATGTAAAGCAGAGAGTGACATCTAGTGGCTTTTAAGAAACCAAGACTGTATCATGATACAGTGTCTTCACTACATGTTCCATGAGCTGATCAACAATGAACAACAGTGGCGAGGAATAACCTCCCTTTTACAGGCAGAAACCTTGAGCAGAACCAGACTGAGAGTGTGAACGGCCTCTTGCCGTGACCAGCCGGGAGGCAGCAGAGCGAGAGGGCGGGAGAGAGATCTGTGTAGCGCCATGTTTACTTCGCGCGTCAACACTGAGCTACATTCTCGGGCTCTAAAAAAGAAGCGTGTGATGAGGTTCCCTAAAGCGAAAGACGGATCCTTCACAGACCCTCTCGCTCGCACCGAAGCGCTGTTATATTTAGCCGAGCTCGGCCCTTCTCCGGTCGTGTCCTCTGACTCATCTCCTCCACGTGGAAAACATAAGCAAGTTAATAGATGACAAAAGACAAGAGGAAAACGGAATAATCGTGCAAACATCAATTGTCGATGATAACTCTGTCAGCGGCAGGAAGTCAAGGAGTTCACAGGAAGTGCTTGTATTTATCAGACTCATGAATCTGTGATTGAACAAATTAATTATGGGTATTTACGGAGAGTTATTTAAAGCTGCGAGTTGGCAGACACGCGCAGACAATGAGACGCGCGGCTGGCGGCGATTCCCGACTGTGTTTTTGTCTTCGCTCCAAGCCCACTGCTGAGGAGAAGTGGCTCGGAGGACGGTAAAAATGTCAGGAGGGGATCCGCCCATACAGTAAAACAGCAGGCCATCATCGCCCCTGATCTATTCTGGCTTCTTTATATCCTGGCTCTGGCATCCAGGGCTGGAATCCGTGACGTTATAAAAGAGAAGTTTTCGACCCTGCGATTGTATCCGAGCGACGGTATTGGAGCGGTGAGCGGGTCTGGAGCGAATATATTGTCAATATCTGGGCTGATTCAGTTACTTCTACTGCAAATACTGACCTTAATCATCACTCACCTGCTTCGTGTCATCACAAACCTCTTCCACGAGAGGTTCTTTATTCTATATCCTAGTATTTCCATCGTATCTACCTTCTTGGTTCAGATTTATCGCTCATAGATCAACTTGAATTGTCATCTCCACCCTACCTGCACTCTCCTGATCACCCCCAGAAGATTCATATATAAGAAGTATCTTTAGAGTACTAGTAAGTGAAGTAAGTGTTTTGAACGGATTCAGTTCTGGTCTTTTACATTTGGCTGTATTCGAGACTAGACTTCTTTGTAGTGGTGTGTATTAGCAAGAATCCGGCGATACCATACGTATCATGATACATTGGCAACTATATATTGTGATACTGTAGGAACAAGGATCGTCGTAACTACTTTCATTTGTTTTGAAACCAAAATATGTCCAAATATCATGGGTCTGGAGTCGACTGTATCCTCTCGTCCTCAGTCACCAACAGGATCTTGCGGGATTTTCTTGTTGCCAGCGACTGCTCGGTGTTTTACACTGAATATTTCCATGTTTGCTGTAAATTAATTTTTTTAATTATTTTATCTTTTAACCACATTATTGAAATACATTTCTGATTGAAAAACAACTAAAAATATGTTTACTGTAAAATTATTATTATTATTATCATGAAAATTATTTTGCAATCAATATTTGCTAACACCTCTATTTCTTTGACTGAATAACAAGAAAATCAATATAAATCATTAAGTGATGTAGGTTTACGTCAAATAACAGTTATTATACATTTGACCACACAGATCAAGGTCCAGTTAAGGTGCGCAGAACTCCAACAACAACAAACCCGAAATGGTTTATTAAAAGGCAACCTGGAAAAAAAAAGATCAACTTGATTAAAAGTTATTGCATCGATGATTTTTTTAAAAAATAATGTGAAATATGTCCCATACAACACTAAATCTTACCATGACATCTGTGGATAATCAGACACTATACGTGTTTTTTCCTACACTTTTTTTCACAACTTGGTTGTGACTGCCTTGGTTTCCTGTGAGAATCCCTGATGTGTTGTTGATAAGTGTGAAGAAGTTGTATATATATATATATATATACACGACTTGAACTAAAACTCTGTTGCATGCAAGATGTCCTCCATCTTCCCAGCATGAGTGGAACATGTCACTGATTTGCCATTCTGCTGAAGGTCGTTTAGAAGTAGCGGCGTAAGATAATGCAAAAAGAAATTCCACAATATTGTATCAATATTCAGTCTATATCGTGACTTTTTTTTTCAAATCAAATTGTATTTTTCTCATAGTTATTTTATTGCGAGGATTTCAATTAAGTGTGTTTAAAAGAAGGTTATTCGATTATTTATTTTTTAATTCATAATTAACATGTAGATATTCACGGCCTTCATTGTTCATTTTTGCGTTGCAAGGAACAATGAAATCCTGCAACGTAACATAGATGACTGGGGATGAGAGGATACAGATGTTTGGACATATTTTGGTTTCAAACTTATAATGACAGCAGTCATTACGTCCAACGCAGCTAAAGGAACAACGAAACCCGATAAGATCCCGGCGATGACTGAGGACGAGAGGATACAGTTGACTCCAGCATCTTTTAAATTTGATGTTTAGACATATTTTGGTTTCAAAACTTATAATGACAGCAGTCATTACGTCCAACGCAGCTAAAGAAACAACGAAACCCGATAATATCCCGGCGATGACTGAGGACGAGAGGATACAGTTGACTCCAGCAGCTTTTAAATTTGATGTTTAGACATATTTTGGTTTCAAAACTAATGATGGCAGCAGTCATAATGTCCAACGCAGCTAAAGGAACAATGAAACCCGATAAGATCCCGGCAATGACTGAGGACAAGAGGATACAGTCGACTCCAGCAGCTTTTAAATTTGACGATTGGACATATTTTGGTTTCAAAACTAATGATGGCAGCAGTCACAACGTCCAACTCGGCTAAAGGAACAACGAAACCCGATAAGATCCCGGCAATGACTGAGGACAAGAGGATACAGTCGACTCCAGCAGCTTTTAAATTTGACGATTGGACATATTTTGGTTTCAAAACTTATGATGGCAGCAGTCATTACGTCCAACGCAGCTTAAGGAACAATGAAACCCGATAAGATCCGGGCGATGACTGAGGACGAGAGGATACAGTCGACTCCAGCAGCTTTTAAATTTGACGATTGGACATATTTTGGTTTCAAAACTAATGATGGCAGCAGTCATTACGTCCAACGCAGCTTAAGGAACAATGAAACCCGATAAGATGCCAGCAATACCTGAGGACGAGAGGATACAGTCGAATCCAGAAGCTTTTAAATTTAATGTTTGGATATATTTTGGTTTCAAAAACAAATGAAAGAAGTTACGACTTCATCAAGAGTCATGTGGTCTGAAAATTCTGCAACACCAGAGTCAAGTACTCGACAATACTACAAATATATCCTTGTTACTACAGTATCACAATATATCGTATCGTTGCTCCTGTACCGTGATACGTACAAAAACAAATCGGGCCTGAGATAAAACGAGGGTTAAAAGTGGTTTGTTATTGGTGTAAAGACGTCTTTAAAGGATGGATGTTGAAAATAAGGAAGTCAATCTTGCAGATATGAGGCAGTTCTCTCAGTGTGTGGTATCATTACCTGGACTCTCTTTATGTTCCCTGTAGTTGTAGGGAATGAAAAGTCGTTCATCGTTGTGCATTTGTTTAGCTTCACATGCATCACTGATGAATCCTACCTGAGGTAGTTTGAGTTCACAGCTGAGCCCGTGAACGCCTGATGAGGTGCAGCGAGTAGAAACCTCCCCGAGGTCCTGGTCCGTCCTTCGGGGTCCACGGAGGAGCCGAGGGCCCCTCGCAGAAACTCTCCT
Organism: Callionymus lyra; assembly: GCF_982586985.1. Classification (NCBI taxonomy): domain Eukaryota; kingdom Metazoa; phylum Chordata; class Actinopteri; order Syngnathiformes; family Callionymidae; genus Callionymus; species Callionymus lyra. The sequence continues at coordinate 20,235,558 of NC_141825.1, read as the reverse complement.
CGTCCTCCCGGATGAGGCCAGGTCGATCCGTCTCTCCCTTGTGTTCGGCGCTCAGACTGCCTGCTGCTAAACCGAGCAGTTTAACAAGCCTCCCAGCATCCTTCCACGCTAAATGATTCAAGCGCTCCGGCACTTCAAAGTGGAACCAAATGTTCCGATCCGACGGATCCCTTGAAGGAGGCTCTGCCACTAATGACACCGAGGGTGTGACGTCGATGGAGATGGGATGGAGGGCATGGAGCTCACACAATCTAGCATCACGCTCCAGCTCGCAGTGTTTATCAATGCCAACAGTGGAACAATCGAGGGCCTTCAGCGAAGGTTCATTTGGAAGCCTGATGAAATTTATAAGTGCAGCATATCATCAGCATACATTTCTTCCATTAGCATTCATTACATGTGTTGGTGCGAGCGAGTCGTCCCGTGTTGACTTTTCAAAGAAACAAGATTAGCTTTTAATAGCAGCTCCAGGCAAGAGATTCACCTAGAAATAATGATCCCTAATTATTTTTAATATGGCGGCTGTCGTGACGCAAATGGAAGACTGTTCAAAAAGACCACTAGATGGCGCTCATTGCTCTATTGTCTATACCTATAATCTACTAAGTCAATGAAACCGGGCATTGTTCAAACTTAGAGTGACATCTAGTGGTCTTTCCAAATGAAAACACTGTATCACGATGGAATTACCATCTTTCCTTTAAACTGATTTATAGTTTTAGGTTTAATCTTAAAAATACAAGGAATAATGAGTTGGTAAAGTTTACCTTCAGTATAAAAAAAAAAAATTCAATTTAGTTTATTCTTTTTTTACAATATTTTTATTTTTGCAATATTATGTTATTATCTATTATTATCTATTATGTTGTGTTAAGCTTAATAAATACTAAACCAAAAACGGTAATAAAAAAATTAAGTCAAATTTTGCAATTTAATTTGCCTGCTCGAGACCTTGGCTCCTCCTGATTTCATTCATTGCGGTGTCTCTTAAGGAATCTGTGTGAGAGCAATTGGATTTTTATGTTAAAAAGTATATTAATTATTGTATAAGAACCCTAATTTTATAAATAATTAAGAAAAATATCTTTAAAAAATAAATATTAATAGTAATATTTGAAGTATTTTTGTGACACTGTTGGAATTTAAGCATGTTTTTTTTCAATCTAAATATGTACTATAGAATAAAAGTGTAAGACCCATAAGATTAAGACGCATAATTCCTGTGTTGTTCTTACATCACTGGCAAATAAAGCTGATTCTGAGTCTAAGATCAAGGCCGTGATTAAAAATGTAGAATGTTTATGAGCACATGGAGGGACATGAAGGGCATGCTAATGGCTACATTCAAAACTGTTGAAAAACTCATTCCTGTCTACGACGTCCTGTGTTTGATGTCATGATTAACTGTTGGCCTTCATTCACGGCGAACACTTCACTGACGTTCATAATGAAGCCGTAAGAAGTCTTTATTTCTTCGCCTCCTTCTAGTCGGTAATGACTTCGATATTCTTCGTCCGCGTTGATGCGACTTGAGTGAAAAACGTGACATCAGCGTAATTACATCCACCGGCGATGAAACTCACCGCAGACACACACAGTGTGAGGTTAGTGTGTGTAGTTAGTATCGATCTCTGACGCATGAATGGATTGCTTGTGAAATCCTTCAGCTCTTCCTGGTATTCCAACACCAGGCGCCTCCTGCGTCTCCACCCGTCCGGTGCTTAGCTTTCAATAACCTATAGACGCCTGCATTTGCATTTTGCAAAGAGTTCACCAGAGTCTGCAACACGATTCCCGCCTGGACTTTGAAAGCATGTTTGTGTTGTCGTGATGTATAACAAGGCAGAGGCCAATAAAACACGGGCCGGCGCGGAGATGTTTACTGTTGTGTGAAGCAGTAAAAGTAAAGCGTCGGGACCATAAAAGTATGGGATGATCGATACGCAGAACAAAAGCAGCAGAAAGAAAATGTTAGGATCGTATTGAAGCAGCTTCTTAACATGGAGGGTTCATGAGGTGAAAATGTAGCAACGACCAGTCGTGTGTTCATGTTCCCACAGATGATCTATTCATGGAGAGAACTTGAGATTTGTTAAGAGACAATGTAGTGATTTATCAATTTGTAATAAAAAAAAGGACAATCTACTGAACCATTTTGACTTTAAAATGAAAAAAAAAAATTGTAAAAAAATAAATAGTAGATCTTCGTTAAAAATCTTATTCACAATATATGTATACAAGTGTTGTGGAATTCTTTGTGGTGGCCACATAAAAATTACATATAAATAATGGAAAAATTATGCATAAAAATTAAAGAAATCAATATACATTCAATTTAATTAAATAATTCTTAATTTTTACTGTTTTTTGTGACCCAGGTGTGATAAATTAATCTTTATCATGTTTTAAATGACAATATATAAGATATATGAAAGCTTTATATTACACATTATAATTACTTACTTACCTTATAGTTTTTTGGGTTGTTTTTCAAATCTATATTTGAGGTAATATATTTATCTATTCTGTGATATTTTGTGAAAGCTTTCCTGCTTAAGACTTTGGCTCCTCTTTATTTTATCTGGTGTTCTTGTTGTCTCTTAAAGAAACGTCAAAGCTATTAAAAAAAAAGAAGAAAGAACATAGTTAACAAATACTTATTTATAATTTAATATATAAATGAAAAAAACGAATTAAAAAAACAAAACGGTATCAGAACCAAACATCAGCTTTAAAATCTGCTGGAGCAGACTGTATCCTCCTGTCCCCAGTTCTAGCTGCTGTTGCATTGTTCCTTTAGCTGGGGAGGATGTAATGACTGCTGCCATTTATCGGCCAGAAGTTGAATTGCAACAAACAAATTAATTGGATAGTTGCATTTACCTTTTGAATTAAGAATCGCAGCATTTTTATTTTTATTTGCCAGGACTTTTTTTTCATCAAATAGATTTGTTTTTTTCACTTTAAATGGACTAAATGAATTAAGTAATATTTGAGTTTTTTTGTGACATTATTATTTAAGTGTTTTTTTTATGTAAATATCGACTTTAAAATGAGAGAATAAAAGCCCTAGTTTTAAGGTCATCATTTCATGATGAAGAATAAATATGAAAATTGATAATAAAATGGGAATTTAAATTAAATTTGTTAGTCTTTAGTTCTATATAGGATTTTCTGTACGAATAATAACTAAAAGTTTACATTTGTAGATATTAAATGCATAACTGCTGTGTTCCTCTAGCCTCGTTCTCCTGCTTGTTCCTCCTCAGGCTCGAGAGACTCTGGGAAGGTTCGTGAAGAAAGCCGTCGTGCACTACAGGGACGACCTGGACCTGCAGAACCTGATGGACTTCATGCAGATGCAGGTCTGACCCTCACACTCACGGGGACGTAGAGCACATGTTTGAGTTCCTGCTCTGACTCCAGGAAAGCCAGTGTTTGTGCTTCCACTCGTGAAGCTCCTCTTCCGAGTGGGAGTGGGAGGATTCCTCGCGGGAGCCGCCCAGACCGTCAGGATGCAATAACGGCTTCTTCTTCTTCTTCTTCTTCTTCTTTTTCTTCCGCAGTTCAAGTGCTGTGGATGGAACAGCTACAGCGACTGGTCCTGGAACCTCTACTTTAATTGCACTCTTGAGAACCCCAGCTTAGAACGCTGCGCCGTTCCCTACTCCTGCTGCACCCCCGACCCCGAGGAGGTGAGGAGTCATGCTCGCGTGGATCACCACGACTGGACTGAGGCAGGAGACTCTCCACACTGGCAGGAAAGTCTATAAAATAGTGAAGGAGTGCGAGGTGAACTGGGGCTGAGGCTCGTGACTGCACTCTTGGCTGTCAGCCGCGCTCTCGTTTCTCATCTTCCTCACTTACCTGGAGAGTCGGTCTCGGCTGCAGTGTCAGCAGGTGCAGCATTTTCAGCTGCTGGCCTGAACCCGCTGGCCTCAGATCAGCCCGGACTGAGAGTCCTGTCGCCTCACCTCGCACTCCCACGACAGTCCAGAGCGTTTGTTAGCGAGCGACGCAGAGAAATAATGATTTCTAGAGGTGTGTGTTGACAAGAATCTGCATCTCACACAACTGGGAAAACAATACGATATTGTGCGATACTGTAGTAACAAGTATATATGTGTAGTATTGTCGAGTACTTGACTCTGGTGTTGCAGAATTTACAGAACATATCTAACATATATATATATATATATATATATATATAACATATCTACTCTTGATGAAGTCGTAACTGCTTTCATTTGTTTTGAAACACAAATAAGCTTCAAAAGCTGCTGGAGTCGACTGTATCCTCTCATCCTCAGTCGTCGCTGGGATTCCGCAAGATTTCATTGTTCCTTTTCGCTGCAAAGTACGTAATGACTGCCGCCATCTGGTGGCCGACGGTTTAATTGAAACCCAATAATAAACACTACATGAATAAAGATATATTTTAAAAAGAAAATATTTTACTCATACTTTATTGAAATATAAAATAAGAACTATGATAACAGGTTTTTTGAAAGCCAGAAATGTATTTAATATAAACTTACTTTTGCAGTTTTTATTGTAATCTGAGGGTCAGTCCGTTAAAGTTCAAGCTGGTTTGTTTTGATGACTTTAATATAAAGTAAAATAAATAGTAATAATAAAGTAACAAAGTCATTTTAGAACAGATGGACCACAAGACAGTTCAGTCTGACCTGCCTGTGGTTTTCCTCATGAATCATGCAGGACATTTGTCTCCTTCACACACACACACACACACACACACACACACACACACACACACACACACACACACACACACACACACACACACACACACACACACACACAAACACACTATAGAGACACACACACACACAGCAACAAGCTTGTGGTGCATGCGTGGGTAGACAAACACACACCAGTGCAGGAGACACTAAAGATCTTCTCACTCTAGTCAAGACTGAATCCACCACAGAAGAAACGGATCACAGCAGCAGCAATAAGGAATCAGTCTGTCACACACAAGGAGAGTTGGAGCAGTGCTGCCACCTGCCGGCTGGCGTTTGAAACAGCTGTTGAGTTAGGACAGTGAGGAGTTTTATTAGAAAATGTATCTGAAATCCAAAAGAAATAATCCTAATAACAATGAAGCCTGTGTTATAAAAAAAATAGAAAAAATAGTGTGTGGACTTTTTTAAAGTCGATAGTCTAGAAATTATCTTATAAGATTTATAATACAAGATATAAATAAGTAAGTAATTTGTATTTATAAAGCGCTTTTCCAGACCAGGGTCGCAAAGCAATCAAAACAATATTCAATAAAGTATATACTTCAAGATCAAATATATAAACACAGTAGTTCCAGAAAATCAAGATTATAATAGATTATATTTTTAAAAATCATCTGAAATAATGTTTTTAAATAACACCAAAACAACGTTAAAATAAAAACTAATTAATTTTAGATGAGAAATGCAACACGAGAAAAAAACAAACAAGAACGCATTTATTTATTTATTTATATGTGCAGTATATTATTTTTTATTTTATGTGTAGTTTAGATTTATCATTTTAACCTTATGTCAAGATAATAACAAGATATTACATATATATGAGAAAAGACAGGCGTATACATATTTTTAAGCTTCACTTAAAACCACAAAAATATTCAACTTATTATTAAGTCATCTTTTTAGATAAGAAAAAAAATCTTTCAATTTTATTTCAAATGACTATAATTCTTAAAAGTCTACAGTACAACGTTTTTCTCTCAACCTTAAATAAATATATATTTATAATATGATGTGCATTGTTTAGTAAAGGGTTGGGTTCCCCCGCCAGAGTGATCATGTGACATCGTTTATTTAGTTCAAGACTCGAGTGGGGAAATATTTTATCATTGTGCATTTTTTTTTCTCCTCTTTATTTGTTTTTGTTTGTCTTCCTTTTATACTCTCAGTGATGTAATGTTTTTACTTATTTAACGTGACTCTGCTCAGTACAAAGAAAAAAAAGTAATATTTATTTATATAGCGCTTTTCGAGACCAGGGTCACAAAGCGCTTAGACAATCAAAACAATACTCAAAAAAGTACATACTTTAAAGATCAAGATAATACTGAGAACAACATAGGAGTTCGAGAAATTCAAGGAAAAGCCTGAACAAATAGAAACGTCTTAAGGTGTTTCTTAAAAGGGATGTACTTTCCAGCAAGAATTCAACACGAGCGTTCGTCAGGTGGTCATAATGTTTCTCTCTCTCGCAGACGGTCATCAACACCATGTGTGGATTCTCCGTCCAGACCCTGACCTTCCTGCAGGCCAGCGAGTCCATCCACGCCGTGGGCTGTGCGGACCGAGCGGTTCTGTGGATGGAGTCGCACCTGCTGCTGGTCGGAGCCGCCGCCATGACGCTGGCGCTGCCGCAGGTACGACTCCTCGGAACCCTGGGGTTCAAACACAACAGATTCAACCCCCCCACCGCCGACCGGAGCAGTGGAAGTGACAGGCTGTCGGGTCGCGGCGCGGCCGTCCTGCTGCAGCTGCTTCCACATGCAGGATTACACCTGAGCAGCACAAAAGAGCTCATGAAAGTTTCAGCAGCTCATGATTCATTCACGCTCAGGCTGCAGGAGCTGAGAGGGAACCTCGGGGCGTTCCCGACTCACAAACACTTGTTTGCATGTTCCTGAAGGCCACTTCAGATCCGACCAGGAAGTCGGGAAAACGCAAGTTTTTGTGTCGTGGAAACATATTCTTACACGTAACATCGATCAAACTCACCCTCTTCTTCAGTCCTTCATCCCAAACGTCCTCGTTTCTGCTTCTGTGCCGCACAAACTTCATTTTTAATGTGGCTCAGTTTAGACGGAATAATCCGTGCAACCCTCGAACATGGCTTTGAACAATCTCTCCTTCTGAGTCACTTTTCTCCTTCATCTCTCACTCGTTTTATTTCTGAGTGGACTAACTTTTCTTTTTTTTTTACTCTCGAGTCTTCAAGGACAAGAACATCCACTCCAGTAAAACTGCCATTGAAACATGTATGAATGTTTCTTGTAGATTCTCTGCTCAAATCTTTATTTTTTAAACTTCATTTAATAATTTAGAATTGAAAAGAAAATACAATATTTCCTTTTAGTTTGTCTAGTTTTGAATCTTTAACAGCCAGTTTCAAATGTTCATCATGAAAAAAAGATTTTAGCAACATCTTTCTATTTTGACTTGTTGATGTTCTGAGATTGATTGCACTTTACTTTCCGGTTTGTTAAATAATTTCAAGAAACTATATTTTTAATATAAAAAAAACATTATATGTATGATATTTTTGCAACAATATTTTAATGGTTTATTTCCCATAAATCTAGAGTTCACGTCTCACATTTCAGGTTTTTAAACAGAATAAATCACATTTTATTATTTTTTTGAAAGCATCTAGAATTTAAATATATAAATATATTTCAATAATTTTTTAGACATTTCTAATAAAAAAAAAAGGCAAAGAAATTCCCTTTCGAGCATTTTTATGTAGTTTTTTTCTTTATAAGACTTATTATGGTTGTACATCTACATTTCTCCTGTATTTATTAATAATTTGTCAAATTAATTTAGTTTATATTGTTGATGTTCTTGAAGGTTTTAGGTTAGGTAGAACTTTATTGATCCCTCAGGAGGTCTGCTTTGGGAAATTGTTTTTTTTTCCAATTAGACACAGCAATACAGCAATTATTTATAAAAATAAGAACAAGAGAAATTAAGAGAAAGAACAAGATGATACAATCTAAGTCTAAGTCTAAAGATAAAGAACAAAGATCAAAGACAAAGGATACAAAGACTAACATAGAATAGAATGTCAAGATACTTTTACTTCTGCCCCCAAACTCAGAATTGTGCAATTTAATAGCCCGAGGAATGAATGAGTCCTTGAGTCTATAATTAATTTTAATCATTAACTAATGTTAACAAGGTTTTAATCATTAACACCAAACACTAAAGTCATTTGTGTGCTGAGAACCTGACGCTCCGACTGAACCAAACAAGTTCACATTTCTTTCAACGTGAGCTTCTCCAGTTTCTAAACCGACCTTGCCTGCGCCCTTGAGTCTTCTGACGGGTAATCTAACGCCGGCGCTCTGCTCTAGATTGCAGGTATCGTGCTGTCGCAGGTCCTGATTTCTCAGATCCAAGACGAGATTTCCTCGTTCTGAGCAGAGGAACACGACGGGAGGAAGAAGAACGGCTTTGACTCTCTGAAGTTTATGATCTCACTGGAAACTACACAATATATTTATTGACAAACACACGACTCGTCGTCAGGTATCCATGAAGACTGTTTATATAGTTAACATGACAGATGATTGATTCTTTTTTTTTTTACATTTACAAATATAAAACCACATTTTAAAATCGTATACAATCCTTTTTCTGTGATTTCTAAAAAAAAAGGTGATTTTCAACTTCCGAGATTAAAAAAAACTTGATGGTTGATTAAAAGTTTTTTTTGCGTGAGATTTGGCTCGTCTACTCGTCTCTCATAGATGTAAAAGCTGCTAAATGTAGTTAAAATAGTTGCTAAATGTTGTGTTGACTAGCATCGATGGTGTAGCGTCGTGTTGCACCTTGACACGCGTCTACACGTGAAGAGCCAGCGCTCGCTGCATCAGACGACCCGTCATGGGAGAGTTGGGCTTCCAGGCGTCTCGCTCCACCAGCAGGCATCTGACGGGGGGATGAATAATCAATGAGGAAGAGGAGAAGAAGACCAAGACCTTACCTTCCCAGCTTCTTGTGGCGGGTGTTGTCAGACTTGAGGGCGGCCTGAATGAGCAGCAGGTTGAAGACGTCTCTCTGACAACAGAAGAAGCCATTAGCGAACACGTGTCGAGCGCGGCGCCTCTGGGAGCGTATCCCCACACAAAGAACACAAGAAGCATGAAGCCCATCAACGCGGATCCATTATTCATTGGCCGCTGCCCACAATATCTTGCCGTCGTGGAGGGACTCCTTCACCCCCGGCCTGTTCCTCAACACGTCTCTGATTTACTCGAGACAAGAGGGCAGCCTGGAGGGCGGACATGTTTAATTCACGGGCGACGCTGGTTTTACCTGCGCGTCGCTGCCCCCCATGCCCAGCATTTGGTAGCGCACGGGGAACAGCAGGTCGACGGCTGCGGCGTAGTTCCCGTCATCGTACTCCATCATGGCCTGACACATGGACATGCCCAGAGTCCCGCCTAGCTTGTGCTGCTCGTTGTCGCCCGGATCTCTGCGGAAGATCACCAGGATTTAGGAAGTCAGATTTGGACAGATACACGTGAAAATTCTAGAAATATAGATAGCATTTTTAGCATACATAGCATAGCAATTAAATGTATTATCAAAGCATGATAGTAGCTTTTCGCAAAGTAGAGGATTTCTCTGCTGGTTAAAAATAAATAAAAGATTTGTATTCATTTATTGTGTACGTGTCATTTTTATTTTTTTCAACAAAAAAAAACAAGGGTCACATAAAGGGTCAGTAGGTTTACATTCTACGATAAATAAAACAAAATAAAGATTTGAGTGGTGTTGTGAACGCAAAAAAAAAATCATACCATAGCGTTATTTTCCTTTTGGCACAAAGTTGGGCGACACTGTTGATTATGAATCCTCGAATAAATAGAGAGATAAAATCCTTTTAAAGTTTTCTTTTAGCACTTTTGTTAAAAAATATGAGCTAAACAAGGTGAGCTTAAAGAATTTTGGAAATTACACAGATTACGATTTTTTGAATAAATAAGGAAAACAATACTTTTTTGTTTCGCTTAAAAAAAAAAAAAAAAAATCTTGTTTGGAAGGCTAAACAAATTGATAGCATTATTAGCGCATAGCATAGCATTCACATTGTCCGACATTGCAAAAAAATTATGAAACCAATTTGTATTTCTTACAAATATTGCACTTTTAACACAATTTACAAGGACTACGTTGTAGCTTCCAGGGAGAATAACGTGGTGTAGATGACGGACATAATAAAAAACTTTGTTCCAGAAACGGAAAATGTCACTTTGTTAAATGTGTTTCTTCAGAACGACAAAGAGCATTTGTATGTTGCGTTCAATGTCTTCCAGGTGTGATTGTGAAGATGCATCGTGACAACAACCACATGGATGGAATCGTACGAATCACATGTAATGTAACAAACCAATAAGAAAAAAGACAAGTTTTCTTCTCTTGTTTCGCTTGTTATTGCTAAGCTAACGGCTAAAAGTAAATCTATCATAAGCATATTTTCTCATATTTAAACAAGGAAGACACAGTTTAGCTAAAGCTACTGTGGTCCGGAAACACAGTAAAGACACAGTTGTGTGATCCGCTCTCAGGGTTGTGTGTAAAAAGATATGTGCGATTAACCTTTACATCATTTTTCAGGAGTTTTCTGGAACACCTGACTATGGCACATGACTTCAATTCCCATCATGCACTGCAACAGCTCTTAGAAAGCCATGATATTGAACCACCTGATCAAGTCTTTCGATTGTGTTGAGTTTCACGGTCAAACCACCTGATGTTTAATATGTAAAAAGAGAACATTGTGTTGTGCAGGCGAGCTCTGCTGCAGAACTAAAAGACAAGTGACCTGGAACTTAGCTGTCGGCTCCAGTTAGCAAACACAAGCGAGGACGCGTCGCACATCCAGAGCACTGATGGGATATTTAGACCATCTATGATGCGTTCACTGACCTCCAGCTTTGCTGCTTACCGAGGATTTACCGACACTAGATGAAGCTCAAATTGAGGCCTTAATGTAAAACCGGAAAAAATAGAAAAAAACGTTTGGAAGACGAGAAACATCTTTGTTTGACAAAAACCTAATGAATTCAAGGCTCAGGCCTCAAAACATCCGATTGCTCAAGAGCACCGACTGAATATTGCATCACGTCTAAACTCTTGTTGCATAATCGCACAAATAACAGCGTACGTGCTTTCAAACTGGTCTTTTTTGCTGAGCCGGGAGGACGACCGACGCCCTCTGAGGAGCCCGAACACATTAAAGATGGACAAGTCGCTCAGCCTTCTCTTACGTAACGTGGCCGGGGGGGGACGAGGAACTCACTTGGACAAGTCCCGCAGACCCTCCACCAGCTGGCGACTGCCCGCCTGCTCTTTGGCGCCGAGCGACACCATGAGGAAGTGGAGGTCGTTGAAGATGGTCACGTGGTCGTCGCCGTGAGGCTTCGTCAGCTGGTAGAGCTCACGATAACGGTCCTTCACGCAAACACCTGCGCCACAAACATGGACGTCATTATTTACACAAAGTCCTCGGACAGTAATGACCAACATCTTCAATCATGTGTTACCATAAGAAAAACTGTAAAATAAAATAAAAATCTGATTTGTTGATTATGTCTGCCTGAAAGATTGCTTTCGTTTTTAAAAAAAACCACTCCTGACAAACACATTTGTTTCAGTCAAATTTACTAAAAAAATATATATATTGAAAACTAGCAAGAACCTGTAAAACACAAACTGATGTCAGCGTTAAATAAAACATCTACGTGTTTTTCAGCCTCGTAAATCCACAGTGAGGAAATGTTTTGGTTACAAAAAAAGGACTTAACTTGTGTTGTCTCTTGGTCAAGGTGACCCGAAGGCCCGAAAACAAATGTGTTTGTGGTATCCCTTATGTTGTCTCTGGGTCAAGGTGACCCGAAGGCCCGAAAACAAATGTGTTTGTGGTATCCCATGTGTTGTCTCTGGGTCAAGTTGACCCGAAGGCCCGAAAACAAATTATGTTTGTGGTATTCATTTTGACCCAAAGGCAACACAAGAAATACCACAAACACGTTTTTTTTCGGGTCTTCGGGTCACCTTGACCCCGAGAAACAAGCATGGTTTAAACCAGCAAAAATATATTTTATGAACTAACAAAACTATATCATATGAAATACACTAGTGTCCATGTTTAGAGACTTACAATACCCAGATTCATGAAGTTCGGAAGTTTTAAAATACAATCACAATAAATTAACTTTATATGTTTTATCATGACCTTGAAAAATGTTCATCTGAACGGATGAATATTTTAAATTAACAGTGAAGGAAAATAAAAATGTGTTGAAGAAGTGTTAACACAAGAGAAGAAAAAACAAGATTGTTTTTTTCCCCCCGTTCTTGTTTTCATCTTCATACCTCTGTGAAAATGAGTTGGGTCACAGTTACCTTAGCATGTAGATTTGCATATACACGCTAAGATTAAATATACTAAATGAAAAAGAAACTAGCTGAAATAAACCTGCATTAGTCATGATTCGTCTTCACTCTATAGTAGAAAAAAAGTGAGAAAACATCTAAGAATAAAATAAATCATCACAGAAAAGATATTATTTTCAAATCGGAAAATGTTTTGCTGCGTTAACGGACAAATGTACACAAATGTGTTAATCATACTTAACGCAACTAGAGAGAGCGATGTTTAAGGGAGAAATCTTCTCATATGTTAGAAACAAAAAATAACCCTGAACACAGAGAGTATTCGACTAGTAAATTGCATTTATTTGCAAGTGAAGTTTTGTCCATTTATATATCATAACTGTGAACATCTAAAGCACAGGGACAGTCTCGGTTCTGATCATGTGATAAAACAAAAGGACCCTGTTTAAAGGACGTGTCTCACGCCAAGTAAAGGGTGTTTTGGGACTGAGAGTGTGTTTGTGTGCGTCTCACCCTCCATCTCCAGCCTGTAGAGCAGCGACGAGGCGTCGACGGTGTCCAGCATGGATCCTGTTAGCTTGCAGCGTCTGAAAATCTTCCAGGAAAGAAAAAGTTTTACAGGTTCCATGTAAACTCAGGGGATGGAAACATGTGAGCGCCCACGCGGTCACGTACTGGAGACACTGAATCATAGATGGAGTTCTGCCTGACTTGATGTGATGAGTGTGTGTGTGTGTGTGATAAGTGTGTTAAGTAACCACGCGGATGAAAGAAGAAAAGAACGTCCTTTTCATCTGTCACTTTGAGATTCTTGGAAAACATCACCGTTTTCTCCTAAAGTGTGTATTGACAAGAATCTGGCGATACGATACGTATCACGATACAGGGATGAATGCGATATATTGCGATACTATCGTAACAAGTATAAATTTGTAGTATTGTCAAGTACTTGACTCTGGTGTTGCAGACTTTACAGAGTTTGAAACTAAAATATGTTAAAACATCAGCTTTAAAAGCGGCCGGAGTCGACTGTATCCTCTCAGCCTCAGTCACTGCTATGATCTAGCGGGATTTAATTGTTCCTTTAAGGTAAGGTAAGGTAAGGTAAGGTAAAACTTTATTGATCCCTCAGGAGGTCTCCTTCGGGAAATTGTTTTTTCCAGTAGCCAGCAATTTTTCATAAACAATACAAAATAATAAATAAAAATAAAATAAGAAGAAGAACAAAAAGAGGAAGAACAAGATGACACAATCTAAGTATAAAGATAAAGACAAAGAACATAGTTCAAAGAAAAACAACAAAGACAAAGGATACAAAGACTAACATAGAACAGAACATCCAGATACTCTCACTTTACAATTTAATAGCCCGAGGGATGAATGAGTCCCTGAGTCTATTTGTTTTGCACCTGGGTAGGAGCATTCGTGCACTCATTCTGCTTCTCTGCTCACTGATGACAGTGCTGAGAGGATGACTGTCATCATCCATGATGGACAGTAGTTTGTTCATTGATCTCCTCTCAGCAACTGTCACCAGTGAGTCCAGCTTCATTTCAACCACAGAGCCAGCCTGATCAATCTGTCCAACCTGTTGACACTCCTTTAGCTGCAGAGAACGTAATGACGGAAGTTTAAGTGAAATACAAAAAGCGAACAAACGCTATGATTATTTGTTATTGGAAATTGAAAAAAGGAATTATTTTAAACACGTTATTCATATTTAAATCATAGAATGAATATTTAAATTTGATTTGAAAGCCAATAGATAAAAACTAGTGTTGAATATCAACAAAGTAAAAGCGATATAACACCATGTCAATATTTTCTTACCCACCTATTCCCACCAACTAAATCCTCAAACTATTAATGTTGATTCAAAAAACCTTGTTTATTTCATTCTTCAACTAATTTAATCTAATCTTAACACCTGGTACCTGGCTTCATCAAGGATGTGTTCCTGTGAGAAAGATGTGTTTTTTCTCCGTCTGTTCAGAAAATAACAAAGACAACTAAAGTCTGGTAGAGTGTGTGACCCTGAGCCGACGTTCAGACGTCCTTCAGAACACACACTTAAAAGGATAGTTCACCCGAACTTCCCTCATTTTCTACTCACTCTCAATTCCATTTTAAAAAGACGCTTTGTGTAGACAGTAGATTGTATGCACTCTCGAAGCGCTCGCGATGTTTACCTGCGAGTACTTACTTAAGTTTTTCCAGAACAATTCTCCTTCAGTACACAATGGACGTTACAGATGAGCAGTTTGTAGATATTTAGATTTTTTTAAGTGTATTTTTGGATGAAGATGAAGACGAACTGAACGCCAGTTGCTACATTAAAATGAACATACATTTTTCACAATAACTCTAAAAGGAACATTATCATCACATTATCATTATTCTGAAAATAATCCCAACTCTTAGTCGAAATGAGGGTGAGTATTTAAACTTTTGGATCTTCAAAAACACCTTCTTCTTCTGATGCCAAGGTTTTACCTGTGACGTCAATAAATGCTAAATTCTACTTCTAAAGCAAACTTTTATATTTGCGTTAAGACAACACCAACCTTCCTTAAGAAAAGTAATTCTGGTATTTCGACTCAACCTTCGTCTTCAACTGTCAATAGAAACTTGAGGAATGCTAATCGCTAACAGTTAGCTTTGTTAGCGTTTCAACACATGCCATTAAAGTGAGTAACATTTGTGTAGACTTCGAGTGAACACCTAAGACTGCAGGATGAGTTCTGGTCCAGATCCTGATTTCTCTTTCAGAAATGATACTATTATTTTAGAACTGCATCAAGGGTGTGACATAATATAATTACAAAAATCCTCACCGGGAACTCGCAAGAGCAGGCAGTGACGGAAAAAACTATAAAAGCTACAGAAGAGTAAAATCTCACGTTGATAATTTGGACTTTTATCTACATTTTAAAGTGTGAATGGTGTTTCTAGGTGAATGTGTGCCAGAGCAGGAGATGCTTGAAAAAACGTTTGCTAGCTCGTCCCATTAATTCCTTATGGGAAATTTATCTCAGTTTTTTTCAACTTACATTGTGAAAAATGTATTTTCTGGTGATAAAAATAATATCAGAACGTGCAAATCCGATCAAACCGCACGTTTTGATGTACATTTTGTTTGGTGCCGGGCATGAAAAGTGCCAAAAACGGAAGGAGGCCTCCTCAGAGCCCACTACTAACATTTCCACAGCTAATGAAATGGACACACAATTTTGTAAAATGACCCATTTAAAAAAAATATTGGACATATGTCCAGTAGGATCTGAAATCCTACTGGATTCCAATCTGTACTGTGACATATCTTTATTTAAACACTTCAAAACAAAGTTGATTGTTAATATTTTAGGGAATCAAATGTGATCATATGACCTGATATTTCAAATAAATGATGAATTAAAAACGATAGATAAATGTCCACGAGCTGATGTGAAACTCACCTGAGAGTCGAATATCTGCAGAGCCGACTCGTACTCGCCCTGCGGAGGTGATCAGAGAATGACTTGTCAGCGGGGATTCGTTTACTTTGATGGATTTTGTTTGGCAGATGCAAAGACAAATTAATTCTGCCACATAATCAAGCGCAGACTTTAAATTACCCCGGAGGACGAGGAATCATAAATACCAGTTCCTCGCTCAAGCGCACCGCCAACAGCGCGCTTGAGCGAGAAAACTCATTACAATCTTTACCTTCTCCATGAAGTATAGAGCCCAGTGCCAGTAGTTGTGACTGGCCAGTACGTCAGAACCCTGGAATTAAAAAAGCGACAGGCTTGAAATATGAAACCTCGAGGGCGATATCTTGCTGCACTAATTCCGAGAAAGTCTCCAAACTTTAAAAAAAAGAAAAAGAAAAACATGAACAAGTTTATTTGTACCTGCCAGTCGTTCTCTCGACTCTCCATGAACTTCAGGCCTTTGTCCAACTCCGCTCTCATCTCACAAACGTGGGCGATGGAGTGGACCGCCCAAGCGTCCGTCCGAGTCAGAGCCAGACCCTGATAAAACATGGAGGAAGGAAGGAGGGGGGGGGGGGTCACTATGAGGACAGGATGAAACAGTTTTTGTCCTCTCGAGCGAGGGGCTGGATTCAAATTTGAAAAACTGTCGGGTGTTCGTCAGAGTCTCCCTCGAGTTGTTTTTCTCCTGAGAGAGTTTTTTTTTTGTCCTTGAAGGAGCTTTTATTCTCTTCATGTTTCGCTCTCTTTAATCCACACCAAGTAGAGTTGATACATTTGATGTAGCTCACTTTTCTGTCGACTTCCTGCGCGTTAAATAGAGTTTGCAAGTGTGTGTGGATATATGGGGTCAACATGACACGGGTGTCTGAACCTCCTTTGAAGTTTGACGACTTTGAACACGTTTCTATTGTTACTCATGTCGACTTAAGGTTTGGGAGGATTTTTAAAATTAATCCGTGTTTTTTTTTGGAGTTACAGAAATACATGAATGTCAGTGACGGTCGTGAATGTTGCTCCCAATTCTTCGTCCAAAAATACACACTTGAAAACATCCGAAAAAGCGGCAAATCTCTCTCGCTGCAGCTTCAGCTTCATATAACTGACGTGATGTTTTTTCCCAAGAACGTCTGTGACTCTAGTAGACTACATTCCAAGCGATCAAACGCAAATCATTTTGTTTGTTTTATTATAAAAAAAAAACAGATCTTACTCCTTATACAAGTGTGTTAATACGTTTTCAATTCTGTAGTGAACAATAAGCTTTCGTTATTGGGCAGGGATGCATCATGGGATGTTGCCGTTCTGTGTGCACCATTAATAAGTTAGGTTGGATAAAAGTTCTGTTGCCAAGTGCGAGCTCCCTGGTCTAAACAGTACAAAAGAAAAATGTACATGTATATATTTATTTATTTTTAATTAAATGTGGGTGTTTTTCTCCAGTTTTTACTTTTAAACAATTAGATCACAATCACTTTTTCTCACACACATAAATCAAAATTATGTTTGTTCAGTTTTGTAAAGGCTTGCAGAGATAGTTCATCCAAATAACACTTTATATAACAGAGTGTGTTTGGTTTTTCTCCTGAACCCTCTTCCAAGAACAGTTTGTTTTCAAGGAAACATCTGTCAGAGATAAGACTTAAATGCTCAAACAACAGTGGAAGGAAAAGCTTCTCGCGCCACTTGAAGTTTGAACCACAGGAGGTCACGACAACATCAGACAACAAGAAGAAACACTCTCACCTCCATCGCCACCTTCTCCGCCTGGTCGTAGAGGCGTGTCTCCAGGAGGCCGAAGGAATAAAGCCCGTTCAGATAACTGATGGATCCACAGAGAAATGACAAAGTGAGACATTTGGGTTTCGAACGAAGATATGGTTTGACGTGTCGTGACACAACGTGACTGTTTCAAATTACAGCTCAATGGTTCGTGTTTTTTGATCATTTACAGTCATTTGAGTCTCGAGTCGACTGTGAGACAAACATTCTTCTGCTGCCGTCGATCTCTCGCTCGCAGCTTGAAGCGAACATTAGGAACGACGCCGACAGCTGGACGGGGAAGAAGCTTGAACAGCAACACGGGGGAAAAAAAGTGATGACATAACGTTCAGGAACTGATCGTCTACATGCCAAAACTTGTCAAGGATGTAGCCAGAGTTATATAAGAGTTGTTGGCTAAACTCTGAGGGCGCTTGTGTTCTGCCAATGACCCTGAATAACAGCTGATAAGACCATCATTCATTGAGGCTCATGTGAAAGTTGGTTTGGATCTCAGTGAATAACAAGAAGACAAAAACATGTGAGTTGAAAATAATCTAATTCCTGTTATTAGTATAATACTTTTTTAGTGACGAGCAGACAATCAGTAAAGAAGGTTTTAAAACTGTTGTTATTTCATTTGAAGACTGAAAATCTAGGTTTTTTTCCAGTAAAACTTTTCACTTTGTTGCTGGAAATGTACAATTCATTAAATATTCGAACACACAAGTAAAACATTGGAGTCATGTTTGGAACGTACAGTACTTGAATTTAAATTGATCGATCCGATCATTTAAAACGGCTTGTAAGAGCTGTGGTAAAAAAAAAGAGAAAAAAAAAGAAGAAGATAATATTGTAGATTTGGAAGCGTGGGTTTGAACTTAAATTTTTTTTTTAAATGAGCATGCTCACAACGTCTTAATGAACACCAACCTTACCTTTCACTGAAAATGAATGTTTCTCAATAATTCTCAGTAATAGGAAAGAGAACATGAAGTTATTTTAATTTGAAAATCACACATTTGTATTGACATAAAAATGTTTTTTTTTTTTTTCTTTTGTTTACTTGAAACAAACGCACAATGAGTTGTTTCGTTCACGACACAAGTCTAATCCAACATTAAAGAACAACCTTAATCTTTCATTTTTTTGTGGAATGAAAATAATGAGTGCAGCTTCAAAGGAACACAAAGAGAAGACACAGTCTTATATTTAAGACACTTAGATGATTTGTACTTGATCAATTAAACTTGTGTCGTGTATTTTTCATCAATACACAATCAACTCTGTGTCTCAAATATAAGAGTCTTCTCTATATTGTGTTTCTTTGATGCTGTAGTCATTTTTGGCAACAAAAAAAAGTGTTAGTTTTATGAGTTTGTTTTCATGTCTTAACAAGAAGGATCTGTCTCGCCTGCAGTTCATACAAAACTCTGACCCGCTCTAGTAGAAGAACTTACATTTCTCCGATCCTTAAAACTCTTCACTGGCTTCCAGTTTCTTTCAGGATTAACTTTAAAATTCTGGTTCTTACTTTCAGATCTATTCATGGTCAGACTCCTCCTTACATCAGTGATCTGATCCAGCCTTACACCCCAGCTCGGGCTCTGAGGTCTGTGGATCAGAATCTACTGATGGTTCCTGAACACGGTTCAGGACCAGAGGAGAGAAATCCTTCCAGGCTGTTGCTCCTAAGCTTTGGAACGATCTTCCTCTCCCTCTGTGTTTGATGATCTACTGACTCCTTCAAGAAACATCTGAAGACGTTTTTATTTGTTCAGGCTTTTCCTTGATTCTCTGAGACTCCTGTGTTGTTCTCGGTGTTGTCTTGACCTTTTAATCATCTATTTTATTGGGTATTGTACTGATTGTTTAAACGCTTTGTGACCCTGGTCTAGAAAAGCGCTCTACAAATTTTACTTACTTACATACATTTTCAGAAGAAGCAAGAATCAAGTCAGTTCTTTCACACGGGAGGTGAATAAAACTGGGTCAAACGTACCCGGCCATAGGCATGTGTGGTTTCCAGTGAGGCAGCACTCGGGCCACAGAGTCCCTCATCTGAACCTGGTGTCCCATGAAGAAGTAGCCGTCGTGAGCGAACTTGAGGGCCAGCAGGTCCGTGGGATGGTCCACCAGGATGTCTTCCCACACGTTGCCGGCTCTGGTGAAGTTGCTGCGACGGGTCAGAACAATGACGGTGAAATAACGGTTGAAACAAAATGGAGATTCAACATTAACAGTCAGATCCATAAACACACAACAAACACTTCATGGTTTTAACAGTTTAACGTCCGTGAGAACCTGGGAACCTGCTAACAGTTGCTGTTGCAAGTACAATGTTTTCTTACCCTTGAGAGAAAAGCTCCATGGCCTTGACGTGGAGACGCTCTCGGGGGGTGATGTCCTGACTCTTGGCCAGCTCCACCGTGCGCCTCACGTCCTCAGCCAGGCGAGGGTTGATCCGACCACAGGTGGACGTTCCGATCAGCTCCAGCCCCGTGTTGACCACGTTGCCCATAACTATAAGAAATCTGATTTAAGAGGCGCGACTCGGAAAATGTTACACACGACAAAACAAGCTGTGAGGTTGTTAACAGGAAGTGACACGTCACCTGAAGACAACCAAACTTCCTTCTGTGTGATCGATGAATCAATGGTGAGACGGCAGCGTAAAACGGACTCAATGCAAAACTAGGACAAAATATTTTAGAGATTATAAGATAAGATGACTTTTGAAAAAAGTATTTAGCCGTATTACTGCCGTGTTACCCGTTATTACAATTTTATTTGGATAACGTGGCTAAAATAAACAGCAGTCGTCAGCAGCTTTCTAGACTTTAAAACACTTTCTCGCTGACTTTCAACAAGATAACTCTTCGCGCTCTTATCTTGAAAGAGTTTTTTTTTTTGTTTATAGCTGTCGGTATCTGCCGTTAGAACTAGTCGACTCATAAAAGAACACTTGAGTCGCAGGTTAACAAGTTCGTCACCTCAAATAAGTTACTAATCAGAGGTGACAGTTAATGCGACGGCTTTTTTTTGTTGTTGCAAATGTGTGGAGTAAACGAATCAGTGCAGCTGCTCTGTGTTGATCCAGAACACACTTGTCGAACCTGACGGGTCATTTTATGTGTCTGGTCGTAACAAAGGAGAGTGACGTTTATTTTGACCGGGTTAACTATTCAAATGTGTTCATTCTTGACAGCAGGTGAACTGTCTCTGATCTATTTTCCTGCAGAAACTCTCTGTTTGAAGAAGAGATTAATGTCCGTTTTAATTCTCCTACATTCATCAAGACAAACCTCCATAAGGATCCAACTCTAGAGAAAAGACCGAGAGGTCGTAGGTCAGAACCATCTCCAATAGGTCGGCCATGATTGTTGACAAGAGGGCGATGGAGCTCGTTCATATAGGAAGTGATTTATTTATCAAGAAAAAGGGCCAAACTAAATGTATATTGAACAGGAAGTCTGATTCCCTTTCTTTGAGGCTCAACTATTTAACTATTCCTTCTTTTCTTCTCCTTCAACATAAACAGTTTTCAGAAACATCCTTTTTTTTTACCATAAACTTTGTTCCTTATCTCAATTTTGAGCCAACCATCCAGCCTGTGGACTTCAATGACTTAACTCAGGCTGGATTTGACTCATTTATGTGTGTCTCAGCCTGGGAGTTATTCAACTTATCGCTGGATTAAAGAGGAACTTGATCGCTAAAAACAACTGCGTTATGATGACACAGCGTTAATTAAAAAAAACAGAACAGCACGATTCCAGTGACAGGATTTTGATCCTGTTTTGTTTGAGCTTCTACTTAAGTCATGTGGATGATCATCAGGTTTATAAAAGGATCATCACGACGTGGTCTCGTCACGCAGTTGTGACGAACGTGTTGTTCCCTCACCAAAGTTGGGATCGGCGGTCTTCAGGGCGGACATGCATCCTTCAAACCCGCCCAGGGTTTCATCGTTGCGCCACTGGACCAGCTGCGGAGATGATTTGGATTAGACGGGTCCGTCAGCGCGTTTATAGATACAAGGGGTCACCTGGTGGAGGATGGCGTCATACAGCTTACAAGCCTCGTTGCTGGTGGTGGACATGGGAAGACCCTCCGCCCTCCATGCCTATGAAATCCACACAAAAATGTATGTTAAAAAACTTTAAATCATTTTTTTCAAATGATAAATCTCATGAAGGGGGTGTTCAGCATGGGTGTCCCTGCATGACCTTCCCACACAGAGTGCCCTCGACAAACCCTGCATGGAAAACCTCCAACATCCTTCTGAAGTAAATGCCAAACAGACCCATTTAGCAAACAACAGCCATTTGCTTGGTTAGGTAATGTGTCGAGAGTGCCTGACGACAGGCAGACGGCGAACACACAGGGAAATAAAAACAAATTACAAAGATATATTTGCCTTTTTCTGCAACCAAAATGGAATTTTTTAGAGAAAAGAGAGTATTTGTGTAAGTCATGCTGCAAAATTGTGCAATGAACTCTTGCTTGAACTTTTTATTTTTTTAATTGTCGGGAAATAAAACAACTTAGAAAAGATAGATTTGCGTTTGTCATTTTGTTTTGCTGCACATATTGTGCATTAAACACATGACAACATTGACTCCACAGTTTTTTTTGAGTATTGTCGGGGGAAAAAACAACCTTTGAGAGGTGAAAACAGAATTTTTACTTTTATTTGTCTAACAATATTGTTTATTAAACCGAATTGACATGCAAAAAAAACTACTGGGAAAGACATTTTTGCGTTATTTTAATTAAACAATGAGGTTTTTGTATTGTATTGAGTACATCCTGCTGCAGTCATGTGCATTAAACAAACCATTGTTTTAACTTGTTTTAGCTGCTTTACAAATTATAATTCTTACTTTGAATCAAAATGATGTTTTTAGAGGTGAAAATAAAATCTGTGTCTTGCAACGTCACAACATTGACGTAACAGTTTTTTTTTTACTACCAGAACCAACTCAAATAATCGTCCCCGCCACGATTTTACACACACACACTGAATCATGTCACAATTAAAACCACTTTATTGTGTTTAAATGCGAAATATTTCACTTAAAATGTGTATTAAACACACGATGACGTCATTTTATAGCGGGAACATCAACTTTTATAAATGTGCCGTTTATTTAATACGTTATGAAAAAAATTGCATTTTTGATATTTTAATAAAACGATATTATTACACCATCTACTCGTTAAACCAAATATAATGTGCTTTTAATAATAACCACAAGTTCCAAACTTTTAACGCTCAGAACTGTGCAACACATCCCATGTAAAGTGCATTTAAAAGCGCAAAAGCAACAAGTTAGCGACATTATTATAAACAATATTATGTGATGAAAACTGAGGTTAGTTCGTAACGTTACCTGACAGTCCCTGTAGCTCCTGGCATCCATGGTACTAGAGTAGCAACAAGTTGTGTAACAAGTTGTACTTCTTTTTTTTATCCTTCGAGCAGCAGCGTCAACGTCGACACTCACGTCACCATCCGCTTTCAAAATAAGAGCACGGTGGCTTCGAATACAAATCCAAATGTTTAATGTTATTTACGTACACGACAAATATAGTCATTAACAGTAACAACGTATTATTTCGATAACACGATATAAAAATAATAAAGTCCATATAAAAAATAATAATCACCCTGCCGCGATCACGTGACCCATTTCCTTAATCGATTCTCGTCATTGTCTTTAAAATAAGATTCAACAAACTACAACAAAAGACAATTGTGGTTTAAAAAAACATGTTTACAACTATGAGTGGTTTTATTACGTTGTTTAAAGAAAGCGTTTTGTGTGGATTTAAGATTAAGATTTTTAAGATTAAAATTACATTAATTTCACGTAAATTAATGTATAGATTGTCGTAACTATGTATCTTTATCAACCAGTATATTCAATATTCATGATAAACAATTTTAAAAAAAATGTATTTAGTAATAAACCAAAAATTGTGAATTGTGTTCATGATCATTTTGTCAAAAATCGAGGTTAAAAATGTGTTTTAATGGATGAATCCAGAAGAAAAGAATGAGAGACATGTTTAAAGAACTGCATTGCTTTATTGCTGTGACCAGCATATACATCCAACACCCCTAAAGCTTCAGAGCTACATAAAGCATTTACATAACATGTGTCATGAGACATTTCTTTTTAAAAATTAGGATTTTTCTGTACATATTATACAGTTTGCACACGTTAATAAATATCAACACAATCATGTCAAACACACCATCTAGCACAACAACTCTTATTACTTAACTCAGTTTTAATTCACAGCTCAGAGCAAAAACAATATATAAAAAAAAACAAATCATAAATATACTTTCTAGTGTGTTGATCCAACCGGGTCTGGACCGGTACAAGTCTGCAGAGAGCGTTGCATTGTTTTGTTTAGTTAAAAAAAACAAAAAAAAGACGGATAAACCCGTTCAATATTGAGCTGAATGTGAAATACGGGGGGGAAAAGAAGGCATCTTGTTGAAATGGTGGTACCGAGTGGTACCACTTCCTGTCGTGATCCTGCATAACGGTTGACGAGAACATCAGAATAAATACGGTGGTGGTGTCGTCCTGAAGAAGGTGCCGGTCCTATGACCGCTGAAGCAACTACACTACACAAGTGTAAACGTCTACAGTGGAGGCCAGTACAGTCACGTACAGCTTCTGCACTGCAACACTTTTTTTGTTACACAACAAGCCGGCGGGACTCGACATGCGACAGCTCGTGTGTGTGTGCGGGTGCAAGTCTGTTACACACAAGCTCAAGAGTTCCTGGGCACTGTCCCGTGAATGCGGCTACAAGCAAAAACGACAGGATTTTTAAAACAACGTGTTGACAAGAAGAATGTCTCTTTGAACAACAACAACAAAAAAAAGTGTCTTCACTCGCTTGTACACAAACTTCCTTTACATCAGTAGGACCGAACTGCAAGTTCCCTTTGTGGAGTCTTTGAATCTTCTCCTGCAGGTGTCGAGGGTGCGACGAGGACCAGCACCTGCCGGACCGAGATACCGTGAACAGTGTCAGAGGAGAGCGAGGTCTTGTTGTCTTGACACCTCCTGGTGTTCCCACGGACACGTCTCAGGCCCAGTTGAGGTTGAAGCCTTTGGAGAGCATGACGCCCTCCAGGTCCTTGTCCTCCTCCTTCTCCCGCAGCCTCTGCTCCTCCAGCAGGGCCACCAGGGCGTCGCGCTGCTCCACCACCTCCAGCATCTCGTTGAGGATAGTCTTCTCCTGCGCCAGCTCCTTCTCCGTCTTCAGGTTGTCTGGCAAAATAAAACACACAATGAACCTCATGTGTCTTTGTTTGTCAGTGTTGTGTGTGTTTTATATTATACTTTTCTAGTATTGTCGAGTACATGACTCTTGTGTAACTGTTTTCATTTGTTTTCGAAACCATAATATGTCCAAACATCAGCTTTAAAAGCTGCTTGAATCGACTGTATCCTCTCGTCCTCAGTCGTCGCTGGGGTCTCATTGTACCTTTAGCTGTGGAGGACGTAATGACGGCTGCCATGAAGCAACACAAAAATGAACTCTATCTATATATATCTATATATATCTATATATAGATCAAAATTTATATTTTTATCCACACTTTATATAATAATCATAAAAAACTATGATTAAAAGTTAAATATGATCATCATAATCATTCGAGAAAATGCTGTTGAACAGAGAATCTTTTAAAAAATGTGATATTTCAGTGAGTTTATGTTGATTGTCCATCTGTGATTACTTGTAAGTAAGTAAGTAACTAACTAACTAAGTAAGTAAGTAAGATAGTAAGTAAGTAAGTAAGTAAGTCAGTAAGGTAGTAAGTAAATAAGTAAATAAGTCAGTAAGTAAGGTAGTAAGTAAATAAGTAAATAAGTAAATAAGTAAGTCAGTAAGTCAGTAAGTAAGTAAGTAAGTCAGTAAGTCAGTAAGTAAGTAAGTAAGTAAGTAAGTAAGTAAGTAAGTAAGTAAGTAAGTAAGTAAGTAAGTAAGTAAGTAAGTAAGATAGTAAGTAAGTAAGTAAGTAAGTAAGTAAGTAAGTAAGTAAGATAGTAAGTAAGTAAGTAAGTAAGTAAGTAAGTAAGTAAGTAAGTAAGTAAGTAAGTAAGTAAGTAATATTTGTAGAGTGCTTTTCTAGACCAGGGTCACAAAGCGCTACTTGTGTGTATCATTTGTCGTGCTTTGTTTCATCCCAAGTGTAATTCGATCCTGTTTGTCGACGAGACATGTGTGACTTGTGTGCGCTCAGTTGCTGAGTGTGTGTCTCTCCTCGTCTTTTCCTTTTGTGTACGTGTGCTGGATTAAACAAAGCGGAGGCTGTTTCTTGAGTATCGGGAATACGTTCTCACGAAACTAGACACTGGCTGGTGAACATCTGACGTAACCGTGGCGATACCCTGGGGTGTGAGAGCAGGTCGGCGAGGGGTGGGATGATCCACACGGGACTTGATTGACTGTATCATCTGTGATTTACCTTCGACGGCCATTCGCTCCCGGAGTTCCTGCTGCAGGCGGCTCTGGCGATCCTCCAGCTCCAGCTCCCTCGCACTGTCGCACAACACGGATCAGTTTTATAATGTGTTTTGATCGGATTTAAATCAGTATCTTGACATGATGTTTAGGTGTCACAATATTTTACACACCTAAGAATGTCACATCCTTTTCTTATTTTCTTCCTTTTTTGTATTTTTAATGTCACGATTTTGGTTTGATTGACCTAAAAACGCTCTCTGTGACTTCACCCTCGAGCTAGAAGACGCCTCTCTCTCAAACTGAGAGCGGAGACCTCTGCCAAGCAGCTCAAATCCACCGGCGATTAAATGATGTTTAACAATGTTATTGTCTTATCCGTAAAGCTTAGTGTTGATTGGCTCCAATAAGATGTTTGTTGCAACAACTAAGGAACAAACTTGGGTTTCGGATTAGCAAACCACTGGCAGTCTTTTGTAGCAACCCTAAAACAAAGCTCAAACTTTGGACACTGGAATGTTGATTTTGAACAAATTCTTCAATAATTCTTCAAATTATTTATGGATCCAGACGGTAATACAAAAATCTAGTCATCGATATTTCCTACACATATGTTCCTCTGTTCTTTTGCTGAGTCGGCAACAACCTCAAACAATTTGTGACATTAATCTTAGTCTGATAATCTATCACGAGTGTGTGTCGAGTTGATCCGACATTAATCTTAGTCTGATAATCTATCACGAGTATCTCGAGTTGATCTTATCCAACATCACTGAGACATTTGCTTGACTTTATACAAAACACGCTAAAAGTTTAGAGCGAGGTTGGTTAATGCAAGTTTGTAACTGATAACTGATAGAAAACTAAAATATTGTTGGTGTATCGTCAATGTCTTATTTTTTAATCTTGTGGAATAATTGCAGTTTCTATTTGTATCTTTTCTAAATTGTGTACATGTTTTCCATCATATTAAATAACTTGGAATAAACCGCTCACAGCACAAGCTGCATTTAAATCCAGATAAATCCACAACACGCTGCTGTTTTTATTTTAATCTTTACGCTTAACTCAATCTGAAACGTCCATGTGGAACATTCACTAACACGCCCTCAGTGAAAGAGTCTACAAAGCTCAGTGGTTCCCAGTAGAGACGGCGGTAGAGCCGAGATAAGATGATTGAATTTGCAAATTAAAATCTCCATATGTTGTAGGAGGTCGTTGAACCAATGCTAACGCTGCTCTGTTACTGAAGCTAACATGGTTTTTCAACAATCAATCGTGATCATCACATCTAATGCTGGAGTCTTCCATCAATATTACATAAATGCTAGCTAAGCTAGCAGAAATAAAGCTAGCTTTGTTTTGTTTAAAGGACACCAAAAGTGGTAAGGGAGAAGTGACTTTTTTATTTCTTAATATCAATGGAACAACCTTAAGATATTTGAAGATATTTTTGCCTCAAATCTTTACTTAAATTTCGATAGATAATTCCTTGGGTGGTTTTGGTGGGAGGCTTAGCTACATGCTAACATGAATGAGACAATGGATCTTAAAATCCATCAGATTTTGTTTATAATTCATTATAAAAATGGTTATTTATTATCACTTGTATCTTTGTTTTAATTTTTAAAATTAGTCTTCACCAGTTTTAGCCCATTTAACACTCTGATGAATTATACTTAGCTAAAATAAGTAAAATAATCAAATAATTTAAGCTTTAGTTTAATCTTGATTATTTTAGATGAATTTAAAGTTGTTGAAGTAAAAAAAAACAAAAAAAAAACAGTGGTGTAAATATTATCAATTATTTTCTCTTTTTTAACTTTTATTTTCTACATTATTATTCATGATGCCTTTTGGTCATCAAATTAAATACAGCTAAAATATGGAATATAATCCAATTTCTTAAGATTAAATTTACCATCTAAAATATTTAAGATGATTATAGAGTGTGGGTATTTTTTTTTTAGATTTTGTCCTTAAAGTTTATTAAAAAGTAGAATATTTTGAAAGCGAAAAGATTCTTAATTTTATTGTGAATATTTTCCTTTTTTGAAATGTTTTTTTTTAAATGATTAACTTGTTGTAACACAGTTTACTTGTTAATACAAAAAATATCAGATAGTTTTTCAAGCTTGTTTTGATTAATAATTATTATTTAATTACTTTTATTTTTAAATCTTTTTTTTCAGTTTGTCTTTGAAGTAAAACAAAAGTAAATAATGATAATAATTGCATCGCAAGTATTTCAAGTACGAATGGAAGTGGAGTTGCTGGGATCTGTTTTTCCTTTCTCCACTATAGTCTTAGACAAACTGTAAAGTGTCTTGAGATAACTTTTTTATGATAAGACACTTAAAATGAATTGAATTGAATGACAAATGATTTTGTTTTTTATAACCATGTCTTATTGCTGATCCTTGTCACGCTACTCAAACAATGAGGGCAATAAAGATCTGAACATTCCACTTACTTAATGATTAATGAGAGAAGTGAATAAGATTAAACATCCCTGTGACACGAAACAACATCTTGTGACCTGATGACGAGGCACTTACAAGATCATGAGCTCCGACTCGTAGCGGACCAGAGCGTTCTTCTCCTGCACCAGCTTGAACCACTCCTGCATGAGTTTGGGGTCGTCCTTCTTTCCCATGCCTGCAGGTGATGAAGGACAACAAAGAGTCAGGGGTTCGGTTTCGCTGCCTGGTGTCACACACGGTTCCGGCTGGGCTGACGTGGGCAATGCAATGACAGCCAAAAGCCTCGCTGAGGGACGGTGAGCCGGAAGAATGGACCGGAAAACAAGTCCATTCTTCTGATGGTCAACACAAGACAGCATGGTGGTGTTTCAATTCACTCACACACACACACACGCACACACACACACACTCGTTTCACCCAGTTGGGGGTTTCTTTGCGTGCAAAAGAGTGTCAGTAATCATTGTTAAAGAATATCACTCGGGAGGCAAATAAACAAAAACAAGGAAACGTTTGACACTTATTGTCCGTCAACATTTGCAGTCCAGAAATGTTGGGCCGTACAATCTTATTCAGGCCGTCAACAAAATTCACCTCCTCTTAATAATGCAAAAATATCCAAGAAATGCACCGTAATGTGCCGAAGACATGTGTCCCAAACCCAAAGCCCGGGGGTCCAATCTGGGCTGATGAGAGATTTTATGTGTGGATGGTTGACTCAAAACACAAGTTAATCAAAAGATAGTGTTGCTATATGATGACCTATCAAGATGGCAGTTCTCAAGAAAAGCTAAGGAATAAAGACTATCAACATTATTATTATTATTATAGACGCTCTCAAAAATAAAGCAATCAAAGTGCAAACTGAAAAATCTACAGATGCTAAAGCAATAGCACATTCTTCTTCTTTCTTCGTGATCAACTACTTCTGGTACTTAATCTATTCATATATTTGTAGGGAAGAATATGCACAATTTACCAACAGAGATGCTTAAAAACCTCTCAATCAGGAATTACCGAACTACTATTTAACTTCCAATGCTAACAGTGTTTGTGCCAGCGTCGCCTGCAACACCATTGTTTATATAGTTATTGTAACATGACCAGTAATTATGTTTCATTGAACATTTTTTACTTGACGAAAACTTTATTATAAGTAGATCTGGGCAATTATTTAAACTCTTAATCGCGTTTAATCGCAAGATATCTTTATTGATCACAACTACTCACATTGTATACGTACAATTCAATCATACATTATTCGGTTCTTTATGAAAACGGTAAGAAAAACGAAGCCCCGTCAGTGGCAATATGTTTTTTAACTATTTTTTTTTGTACATTTTTTTGAGATTTACCCCAAATATGTGTTACTGACTAGTGCTTTGTGTTTTTCAAAACGAATGTTGAGTTCATATGGCAGATCAATCAGCACATTAAAGTGGACTTTAGTCGACTTTTGAATTTAGTGATGGACTTTGCGTATGTGATAATCTTAATAAATAGAAATAAAAATGTGATTGATGTTGATTATAAATCGTTATCGTTGCCCAGCCCTAAATATAAGTAATAAATGGCGAGACATGTTTAATGATTATGAAAATAAAAAAAGTTTTTCTGGTGCCAGAACTTGGATGATGTATTAAATAAGTAAATAATCTTTAATCTTATCTTTATCTCTTGTAAAGTGTTGGGACAACAAATGTACTTTTGTTTGTTTGTTGGCTTCAGCGTCATATGTATATTTATAGAGGCGTTCACTGTTCACATGTTCTCTTTGAACAACAAAATAAATTGATTCTCGTCTCATGCTTTCCGGTCTGACACTGAGCAGCTAGTAGACGTTCCTCAGGTCGACTCATGTGACATGCAGCTGAGGGGGAAAGCTTCTCATTGTCGGACTGCAGCGGTTGCAGCCGAGCAGATTCACCGAGACATCGAGGAGGGAAGCCAGGATGCAGCAGGTGGGAGGGAGGAAGGGGAGGAAGGGGAGGAAGGGGAGGAGAAGGGCTTCTTGCGATATAAAGAGAAAATATAATGTACACACATTGATCACATGGCGGTTGAGCCTCAGGCCCAGCATTGGCTAGTTAAACAAAGAGAGATGTGAAACCTGAGAGGAGCTGAAGCTGAACAGACAAGAGTCATCAATGTGTCAGAAACGGCACCGACGCGACAGTAGAAACCGACACAAAAATAATCTAAAACCCCTGTATCTGCACGACATTTAACCCGTAATTTCCTCCGACAGATGTTAGACGTGAGTGCGAACCAGCAGATGATGCATTAATTTTAAACACTTGTTTTCGTATTCAATATTCATGCCAGTCTCTCACAGCAAACATGTCCGCCAGCCAGGAGGAGGAGTGGGGGGGGGGGCGACGTCTAGGGTATTGATCACCCACATTTGATCTCATAGGATCAGAGCAGGAGCACAGTAACAAGTACGGGAACTTTCCTGTGTTATTATTCATGCAGCTCTTTCCTGCACTTTGATAAAGTAGAACATGCCGTAACATGCAGATCCCAGAAGGAAAAAAAATAAATCTACCACAATCTGTCCGTGACATGATGTTGAATTTCGGCTTTCTATTAAACTAGACTGACTGCCTTTAAACGATTATTGGAAGCGAATCGGCCGTGACATTGAGAGTAATAAAGTGCAGTCGTGCACGTCGCAGCCTTTACAGCATCACACTTGTGGACACGAGTCTCAACAAGCACCAAACTACTGTACAATTTGGTTGATCCGCCAGGAAGAATCTGCTTTTATCTCACATTGACAGTATATAGCTGTTGAAGCTAACAAGCTAAATAAGTAACTGTTTAACAGGTCAGTGGATTCATCGATGGCCCTGAATGTTACACCGTTTTGAAGATTAAAGTTTGGGTGAAGTGGTAAATACAACTATTATTTTTCATTATTATTATTATTGATAATTCATCTATTTATTTATTGTATTAGTTCATAAATATTCCATCTAGGTAGTATATATATTATATGTTTAAATGTAAATAGTCTTATAAATGATGGTTCCGAATCATCAGTATCATTTTTGATGATAGCAAAGATAGTTTTGAAGAAGTTTCACATCAAGATTCTCATCTATATAGGGCCATAGCGATACGGATGCAAATCTCTCTGATAGTTATAGATTTTGCTCTAGATTTGCTCAGATTAATGTTAATTTTTATGTATTTTCATTTGTATTTACAATTGAAGTAAACAAGATGGTGTTAAAATGTCTTCCTCTCCAAGATGCAGGAAGTCTCCCACCATGACTATGCTCCGTTTTAAAAGTATTACTTTATAAAGTTCTTCCCCGTGTGAAGTCTCACAGAACGAGATTACGAGAACGAAGCCCATTATTACGTAGACTGAGGCGGGGACTTCCTGGTTTGATGACTCTGCGCTGACAAACCTTGACGTTTGACCAATCACGGCAGAGTGGGTGTGGTTCTGGGAAAGCGGTTTCAATAGGCGGGGCTTAAGTGCATTTTCTAATGTAAATATCTTTATTAAAAGAGAGGTTTGTACAAAAAGACAATCCTGATGAGTACAATAGAGGTCCAAGGTCAATTTAAGACACTAAAATGAACACATTAGGTGACCTTTAACTGATTTACCCGAATGATTGTGGAACCAAAAAACTCAATGGTCTGTTAAACCTGCTATCTGAACCTCTAAGTCAAGTTGGGAACTGATATAGAGCAAAACACTTTAGTCGATTCCATTGTTTCTATACTGTTTACATGCTATAAGTAAAGTTCACTACAAAAGTATTTCTTAGTTTTGTAATATTGTACTTGCTTGTTTGAATCTCTGTTTCCAATTAAACTTTTAATACGTTTTTTTTATCTAACTTTGGCAGGAGATTAATTAGAGTTATCTTTCAACATCTCAACCTTATTGTAGTGTGTGAAGGGCAGGGTTACATCCTTCATTCCGACCAGTATCCTGGAAAAAAAATTAGCAAAACGGGTCCCTCCCGAGACACAAAAATAATGGGACTCTAAAACACAGGTTGCTACTTGTGCTCATCATGTGGTTAAATATTTTGCCAAAACAGGTAGTTATTACGTTTTTTAAACTACCTTTTTTTGGAACATAACCCTCTCTATGTTTGATATCACTGCCATAAAACCCTTTGTACATCATCATGTTGCTGAATTGTAACAAACAAAACAAGTTCTTCTGCTTGTCAAGATACACTAATGTTGTGTAGCTAGCTTCAGGACACAGAACTAAATCATCCTGAAAATGTTAAAATAAAATCAACTCAAACATTTACAGAGGTGACTTGAAACGGAGGCCTAGACCGTGTGTTTTGTAGTAACTATGTTTGAAGTGAAGGAGGGACACAGAACAAAGCTGTCGTTCGCATCAGTAAATATAGCTTTTTCAAACTCCTGTGCCAAAACAAACAGCAGCAGAGGACAGAGGGCATGGACTTAGCGATTATGTTGTAGCAAGAGAGTCTTAGACCTTGCTTTGTAGGATTTGGAAGAGATAAATCCAGTAGAAATGTCTCTATTGTATGGAAGTGTATCAGTGCCATCAAAAATATTGAATGGTTGAAGGTTTTTTTTATTGAAACTTTTATGCTGTTTTGAATAATTGAATTTTTTTTTCATTTTACATTTATACATCATATTGACCTTAATCTTTTTACTTCATTGTAAGGTTATTTGAACAAATGATATTAAATAAAATAAATGTTAACTTTCACTCGGTTTTATAATATTCCTTTTTAATGCTCTCAGACTCAAATCCCAATGAGTGTAACTGGCCGTATCTGGTTCTAAGAGCTTCTGATTTGTATCGTTTTGTTTCAGGGTTTAATGAATTACAGTCCTGTGATGCATATCCAGCTATTTGTTAGAATTAATAAATAAAATATCTTCACGGAATACTATTAACGCCCTGTTGGCTTGTCCCTGCTGCAGCCGGATGATGAAAATAATTTACTTTTTAAGTGAAACGTGTTAAAAAAAAGGACTGCCAGGGCCGGGTCTAGGCAGGGGCAAGAGGGGGCCTGGCCCCCTCAAATAAATGTTGTGCCCCCTCAAACCAGGGCCGGGTCTAGGCAGGGGCAAGAGGGGGCCTGGCACAATGCCCCCTCAAGTTTTGTGGCTGCCCCCTCATACATGCCTGTCTAGACCCATCCCTGAGGACTGCCCTAGTTAAATAAGTGGAAAAAACTAATGTTGAAACATAGTAGTGCAGATATTTAATTTAAACTCTTGTCGAGACTATCCAGATCGTTTTTGGGATTCTGTTTGATTAGACTCAACACACAAAGTAAAACGAGTAGTGGGATTAGAACAGAGGCGGACCATCTCCGGCGGTCCTTGAGGTCCGGCCGAGGGGAAGCAGTTACTTTACCTTCAGGGGAACAGCAGAGGCAGAGCGGCAGAGTTCTCCGTCGCTGCATCCCCACAAAGGGCTCAACTTCCATAAGACAATTGGAAAAGGAGTGAATGAGCGCAGGGACGAGATGGAAGTGAGGAGGAAACAGAACAAAGGGAAGTGAAAGTGAAAGAGGACACACGTTGAAGGAGAAGGGAACGAGGGAGAGGACAAAGAGGGGCGTGATAAGGGAGGGAGAACATGGGGGAGACATTTCAAACAGGGACAGGAGCTTCGTGATAGGAAGAAGACAAATCACCTAGGGAGAGGAGGCGGGAGAGATCAGCTGTGGAGTGAGGGACGACATGAGGAGTCATTTCAGGAGAGACACAAAACCTCGGCCACAGACCGCAGGAACATTTCTTTGATCTGGACTTCTTACTCCAATTAGACCTCAGCAGGGGGCCACGTCAGTGATCCACCCACGTGGTGTAAGAGCAGCGTTACACTGAGATATTGTACGAGTCCTAGAACCACTTGACTGTCATTATCAAAGCTACTCCTCATCACCGGGAGATACATCAGCTCAGGACGTAATCTCATCCTTTTCTTTCATTCTTTATCCTCCACTTGGAAAAAAGATGTTAAGAACACCGAGCGTAATTTGTTGCTTTTGAAGCGAAGGCGACTTTTGAAGTGCAAATGAGGCGTGTTTGCAGCAGATATTCAGAGAAATGAGAGATGGTGGATAAAGGATGCTAAACTCCGAAACATAAAAACAAGCTATAGTGTCCTTGAGACTCACTGAACTCAAATCTTGTTCCTGCTACGATAAATGTAACTTTCCTTATGTTTTTCTACGGAATTGTTTACTATTATCTTAAATTAGTTTTACCATACATTCGGACAAACACTTTTCCGTTACATTATGACCACTTCCAGTCTTACCTTCTATGAACACCAGTGTGGTTAACCGGGTTGAGAAAACGTGCCATTGTGTTCATACTGAACACTTCAGCCATATGAAGGTACTTTTAGTGCGTTCCAGGTTCCTCTGAAGTCAAAGCTCGGAGATGGGAATAGTTTCCCAGCTGAGTTTGGAGTATTCTAGTTGCATTAGGGAAGTGGGACAACAAGACGGCCACGTCCACAGACCGGTTCATTTTACTAGCGTTATATTTAAATCAAGGTGCTTAGATGTTTCATTGATATGGACAGATCATTTGACACATTTATTTAACAGGTCACACGATATATACAATTTGTTATAGTCCTGTAGTTGAAAAATAGGGACGGTATAGTAAAGCCAACTTGGATTTTTTAACTCGGGGGTTGGTGAAGGATTTTTTAAATTCCAAGCTTGGAATTCAGAGAACAAGGGGGCGGAACTCTGTTCCAACATCTGGAATCCATTTGACAAGTTTCTGCAGCCACTGACCATAAAAAAGGCTATTGAGGGTCAAGATGTAAAGATATAAAATGATCTTAATTCAGGATAACATTCTCATTTTTTTTCTTTAACATCATTTGCAGTGTAATTGCTCTATGTCAGACTTCCTTATCAGTGTTTGACTGTTCATTTGGTATTTAGAATATCACATAATTGTTTGTAATGTAATGTAATTTTTAATGTAACATTGATAATTATAACAACAAAGTGACTATTAAAACAATTTTTACATCATAATGATTTTAAAGCTACCTATGGATGCTTGCTAAAAGCTTTGGTGTAAATAAGTTCTGTCTAAATATGACCTGTAATGGACAGACCATAATATACCAGGCAGTGCCTCTCACCAAATGTCAGCTTGGATTGGATCTCTGCAACAGTTTCAGATTCAACAAACAGTCAAATACAGCCAAAAGTGTGGCTCATTAAGAATTTTCAGTGACAAAGTGCAACAATTCCCCATATATTGGTTAAGGTTAGTACGGATGATTAGACCAGTTTACCAAAGATTAACAACACACCTGTTAAAGATTTAGTCGGACGACATTCAAAGAGCCTCTTGAGCCGCACGAATAAGTCAAAACTTAACTCTCACGCGTTTCAGTTACGAAGACTTTGGCCCCATGATCTTACCAACAGTGCCAAACGACCTTTGAACCAGCGACTTGAGGAATAAGGTGGTTACTATGGCGACCATGTATAAAGAAGTCGTTTTGGTACCAAATCTGAGGTTAACCCAGTATCAACTATGTAAGCAAACCAACACCTGATATATATATATATATATATATATATATATATATGCTATAACTACTCACACTTCCATTTAAAAATGGAATTGTTATCACTATAATCACACTCCAGGAGTTACGCAAATGAGCTGGTATGAGGAAATCGGCGAGGAGGAAAATGGGGTAAAGCTTTTAGCTATAGAGGAAGATGAGGATATGATGGAAGTTAGTAAGACTAAAAAAGGCATTTGATACCTATATGTGATGGTAATGAATTGTTTGCATCACTCAATACCTCTGGTTGTTGTTGGCACAATCACACGAGAAGCATATGTTGCCCTTTAAAACTTAATTCTTCTTCTATACAAACTGGCAGAGTCGACCGCCCAAACTATGCAGCTGCAGGCCGTGTTTATTATAATTAATACGATATTTAAAATGGAATGTTTCTTAGCCAACGATCACAAATCAAAAGACTAAATCCATGTTTAACTAGAACACTTTGTGCTCTTTATTCTCTTAAAATAATGTTCTAAATCCACGTGTAGGTTTGAGAACGGCTGCACAACATTAGAAAAAAATTATTTAGGTTTCTCTAGATATGTTTAATTTTTACTGGACTTCTGGTTAACATGTAATGCTGTATATTTCATAGTTATAAATGTATTTGGTGATATTATTTCAGTATTTGAGGTTTATTCATGTCAAAATAAAAGAATACTTTTTCTACTTTTTAAAATTATTTTACTGCAACTATGTTTTCTTTAAATTGAAAAAAAAATAAAGCTCTTAGTACATGAATTGTGAATTGAGAAGTTATTATACATCTTATATTTAGATTTTATTTTAGCTAAAATATATCATGTGTTAGTGTGAAGTTTGTCCTGTAACGTTAATCTAAAGGAAAAAGACTGTTTTAAGTAAAGAGCAGGGGATTAAAAAAAAGAAAAGATTTGAAAAATATATATATAATTTTAACTTTAACTGTTAGATACGTATTCGAGTATTCAACTCAAGTAAGAAAAATATTCTTCAATAAGAAGATTCTAATAAGATCATAATGTGGCGTTTATCACGAATAATATATATATATATATATATATATATATATATATATATATATATATATATATATTAAACAGAATAACATAATCATAAATAAATTAAATCATCAAAAAATAAAACAGAAATAAAGATAATGAAATTAAACACCTACTTGAAAAACTGACAAGCTGAAATACAGAACAAAATATAAGGAAATAATATCGGTCAAAAAAATGGATGTTACCTTGTATAAATATAATAAGATTATTCTTTTAGAAGATGCTGTGCAGCCATTTTCCACCTCAGACCATTTTTATTCTCTGTGAATTTGATATTTCATCATCAGACATGTTGGCTCTTAAACAAGCAAAGCGTCGCTTTTTATCTGTCACACCTGAGCTGGCAAAGTGCCGTCTGTCAAGTTAACTCATTCATGACAAGTCGGACAAACGACTTATCCTGCTTGATGTCAACTCTATACAAACACTCTAACAAATATGGGAGGCGTGAAGTGGAAAATCAAGTATTGAGACTCGCAGCCATGTGAGAGGTACGCAGCTCAAGAGGTCGAGGGGTGAGGTCGAGGGGTGAGGTCGAGGGGTGAGGAAGGGGGGCGGGGGGGACAGACTCGATTAGCCAATGGGTTAGTTTCAAGCGACAGATTTGAAATACATACCGCCCAGATGCAAGTCCAGGATTTCACTGTAATTAGAATCTCCCCAATAGTCTACAACGACAGGGGATATATTAGAGATTATTGCACACCGACCCAAACTGGGAACACAAACAAAGTCCGGGCAGAAGAAGTCATGCTGCAAACAGGCGACACACGCTCATACGGACGGACGACAACATCCAACAGCGTTTCTTCATTACGGTGCAATACAAACAGTGTGTGAACGACATCACATAGATTTGCTGCGTTTGACAGTTGCCAATTCGCTCAAAAATGAGTTTTAACAAGTGAAAGATGAACCCGCATAAACAAATCTATGTTTTTAAAAATAATGTCCTGGTCGCATGCAGCTGTAACAGACAATGATGTCACGTGTTACTCATGGGTGGACGGGACGACGTTCAGAGATGGAGAACTGTTGCAACGTGTCATCACAGATGGATCCGACTGAACAGTGTCACAATGTAACTGAAGACACGAGTGACACTAATACCTGATCTTCTTTTGTGCTGTTTGGGTAACGTATAAGTACCTTTATACAACCCTTGGAAAAAGAGTAGAGTGGTAGACATGTTAAAAAGTGCAGTTGAAGAGCTGAGAAACACTGTTTTTCTGCCTTCTGCCACCACTAGGAAAAGACCCTTAAAACACTTGTTCCTTCTACTTTAGATCCTGCTAACTGGAAGTTTTTTTTTTTTTTAATAAATAAACTACGTTGCCTTCTTACAAATAAAGTCTGGCTCCTCAGAGTCATATAAATTAGAAAAAAACAGAAATATCTTTACTCCAGGAACGGAAGGAAATCATTGTAAAATAAGGCCAACGCAGCTAGAGAGCGAACAGGGTAATTTAGTTAAACCACACTATACAAAAACAACAACAAAATGTAACAATCATTTCTCATTATTTGAGATGAAGATGTTTATCTGGGAGAAAGAAAATGCTATTTAAATTATAGTGATGCTTCTCCTTCTCAACACCAGTCGTGAGGGAAAATACACATTATTCAGAGATAAAATGGATGCAGAAAGAGTTCCATCTTTTTAATAAATAGGTTCTGAAGCCTGATATAATTGTTTAAAACCTAATTGAATAATTTGAAACAAAAATACAGGAATTAAATATGAAATTTCCTCAGTAATTGACATTAAATGAACTTCAGGGCAAAAAACCTGACATAGGAAGAGTGAAGTTTAAAAAAAAAAAGGATTTTTTGGGATATAAAGATTTTTTCATTTGTGACATTTTGTAACACAAAACCTGTATTTTGACATTTTTTGGTTTAAAAAAAAACATGCCAGAGAAGATTGCCCTCATTAAACCTACAGAACTAGTTTGAAAAGACACATGAAGGATCAAACATACAATGTTAATATTCAACCAGGCTCGAGTTGTGAAAATTACAAGAAATGTAACATTTAATGTGGTCATGAATAAAAATCCCACTTTTGCTGCACGTCAGTGATTCACACCAAACTCCTCTCTAGCATAATTCAAGTGGCTTAACTAACAGAAGAAGGAGACAACCATCTGTTTCTCCAGATATTTGTAACTCTGATCGACTATAAACAACCGAGTGATCCATCTTTACTATAACAATTGTCACTGTGGCACAAGCAGATTTTTAATTTGAATTTGATCAATTTATTTGTATAAAAAAGATGAATAATAATGATAAATACATAATAGAGTATATTAATAAACATTTTGTCTGCAGAAAAATTACCCTTTTGTCTTTGTTGTCTTGTGAACGATGGAAACTATTTGTGCAGTTTTTTAATTGGAATTTGATCAATTTATTTCAAATTCTGGATGATAAATACATAATGTAGTATATTAATAAACATTTTGTCTGCAGAAAAATTACCCTTTTGTCTTTGTTGTCTTGTGAACGATGGAAACTATTTCGTTGTGTCATAAAAAGGTAAAAAAAAAGAAAAATCAGCCCCTCTGATTAAATAAAGCTAATTATAGATAAATAGATAGAACTTTGAACAATATCAAAAAATTACAATTAAGAAGTTAGTTAGTAAGTAAGTAAGTAATATTTATTTATATAGCGCTTTTCGAGACCAGGGTCACAAAGCGCTTAAACAATCAAAAAAGTACATACTTTAAAGATCAAGATAATACTGAGAACAACACAGGAGTTCGAGAAATTCAAGGAAAAGCCTGAACAAATAGAAACGTCTTAAAAATCCAATGCAATCACGGGTTTTTCGAATATTTTCGTTTTTAAATGTTCTAATAAATACCTAGAGGACTGGTTGAGGTGAACGTGAACACAAATGAGGGTTACCTGCTTCTCCTCTTAGAGCTTTCTCCACAGCGACTCCTCTTTCTTCCAGCTGCCTCTGCTTCTCCTCCACCTGCTCCAACTGTCTCTGGATAATCTGAAAATGTTTCACAGTGGAATTATTAAACACACAGTCGTGCGTAAACAAAAACTAGAATTGTGTGATAACGGCAGCAGATCTCAGGTGGGTAAACAGCATAACAGCGTTAAGCTCTAATTACAACAAGTTTAGAACAAAACACTGTCCGGAGGGAAGGAGCGGCTTATTGTACCTCACACATACCATGGATGCAAGAGACGGAGCTCATTAAAAATAAATATCAGCGGCAAACGGGGAATGTAGCTAATTAAGCCGGTATTAATGTCCGCCGTCGCACAGATTTGATGGACATTAAAAAATAATTTCACGGTTTGATTCGAAGACGTAATTACACGTGGCACTTATCTTCAGGCTACACGGGCACTTGTTGTGGTGAAGGGGAGTCTGGGAGTTAAAGGATGTGGAAGCTTAACTAATCTTAAGTGTTTTATCTGTCGATAGAATCGCGCTGAACAAGCAGTGTCTACTTTGAACTACCTTCCTCTCCCTTGTTTTTATACATCCCCACTCATACGTGTATTGGCAAGAATCTGGCTATATGTATAACGATTCTGTAGGAACACGGATATTTTTGTAGTATTGTCCGAGTACGTGGTGTTGCAGAATTTACGGACAACATGACAAGGTCGTAACTGCTTTACTTTCTTTAAAACCAAAATATGTCAATTCATAACAACAGCTTTAAAAGCGGCTGTATCCTCTTGTCCTCAGTCATTGCCAGGATCTCACAGGATTATATTGTTCCTTTAAATGCAGACTGCTGCCATCTAGCGAACAGAGGTTTAATTGCAACACGAAGATTATTTAGTATTATTATTTTCAAATGTATTTTTTTTTTATCTTTACAATGCTGTTGAATATTAATACAGTATTGTGACAAATCCCTGTATCAATATTTTCTAACGCACCTAATCCCCAATTTATCTTCTCACTCCAATTTCCTTCTTTAATTTTGTACTTAATACACTTTCATGCCCCATTATTTGCCCTCTTGCATCTCAGTCCACCTCCTGACCATTCTCTCACACTGATTCACTTGATTTTTTTTAATTTAATTGTATCTTACACTTATTCAACATGTATTTAAAAATAAGCACACACACACACACACACACCCCTAAATAAAACAGCACTCAACTCAAAAGTCTGTTATAATTGAAAAACTGGTGCCCCAAAATATGACTGACAGAAGGTAACTGAGACAAAGTAGATTTATGTATATTTTATTATTTAAATAATCACAAATAAATAAATGTTAC
The DNA here is from genome assembly GCF_982586985.1 of Callionymus lyra. Taxonomy (NCBI): domain Eukaryota; kingdom Metazoa; phylum Chordata; class Actinopteri; order Syngnathiformes; family Callionymidae; genus Callionymus; species Callionymus lyra. Next base: position 20,194,271 of record NC_141825.1, on the reverse strand, counting down.
TGTCACTCTTTAAGCACCGTATGAGAACCAGTATTAGATCAAATCTATACAAAACCCTCCCTTCTCTTTACAGTGCTTTAACCTGTTCACCCTTTTTCTTTCTCCACACAGTGACCTGTTAATCTCACTCCATCTCACTCATCCCTCTCATTCACCCTTTTACTTGTTCTCGTCTTTGCCCTACCACCCTCACTTTATCAATCTCTCCCTTTTCTCCCCTTCTGTCTCCAATCACTCACTCCTTCTAATCTTGTCACCCTCCATCGTTCCTGCCAAATCCCTTCCATTCCTTTTTTTTTTGCCCCAAAACTTTCACTTTGTCTAGCTCTGTCACGCTCACTCCTTTCCCTATCCATCTCACTTCCCTTCCCATCATCACTCTCATTCGTCTTTCCCCATAATACCCTGAGATAGCTAGCAAGCTCTTTCTCTCTGTGTTAATGTTTCTCTCTCCCTCTGCTGGATACTTTTACCCGTCTTTTTTCTCCTCATGTTTTGCCTTAATTTTTGCCCTTAAGCCATGATTATTATTTTTTGGTTCTCAAATAATTGTATTTATTAATTTCATTTTTATCATGAATCCTTTTTGGTTCATTTATTTTCAATTAAGCCTGGATAAAATAAAAATAATTCTACTTTTTTATTTTATTTATGATTAATGAGCAAATATTTACATTGTTTGTTCATTTTGGTGTTTCAATTAAACCTCTGGCCGCTAGATGGCAGTAGACATAACTTCGTTTGTAGCTAAAGGAAAAAGATGTAATCCCCGAGATCCCAGGTGATGACTGAGGACGAGAGGATACAGTCGACTCCAGCTGCTTTTAAAGCTGATGTTAGGACTTTTTAGTTCCATTAATTCAACCAAACAAGAGTGGAACAATCACAAGATCAGTGTCCCATAAAATATTAACGAAAACTATGCAATTGTATCAAAATATATTGTATCGTGGATGAACATATAGTATTGAATCGGAGACAAGTGTATTGCTACATTATACTTTGTATCAGGTTGATCAAGTTCCTGAAGGTTTATTAAAAAAAAAACTCAAGCTGGCCAGTTAAAATCTCCGCTTAACCTGGTGATGATCGTTGCATGAAGCGCCATCACTCACCTGAGCTCTGTGCAGCCTCTTCAGCTCCTCCTGCTTGGCTTGCTGTCGAGCTGCTTTCTGCACCTTCCGAGTCAGCTTGGCGTTCAGCTCCTCCTCCGTGTAGGTTTTCTGTGATCACAACAATGGTTGAGGTTGTAAATCTGATCCAGCATGTTAGTAAAACTGCAGCGATCACCGGAAAAATCCAAAGGAGTCGGGAGAAATTTGAGGACGACGAGGAGCTACACTATACTACAAGGACAACAAATTCACATATTTTTGTATCTGAAATAAGTCATCTTAGGTTTTCTTTTTCCTCTACGCTACCAGCACTGGCCATAAATCACGTTTAAACATTTAATTCACTAGGCACTCACTGATAAAATTCTACTACGGCAAACATGTAAATACTGCAGAGTCACAGATATGTATTTGTGTGTGCATAAATGTCTGGAATATTTCAGGAAAAATAAGAGGATTAAAACACCAAGAAGGGTGTAAACACAGCTCTACAATGACAGGCAGGCTGATACCAACCCAGTCCAACAGCCAAATGTGTTTTTGTCACCACGAAGCTGCCAACAGTATTTCAACAATAGATATCCAGCAGTGGATAGTGTCAGAACCGTCACATGCATCAGGTGCCGTGGGTTAGTTTTTAGTTGTTTTTTTCTGAAGTCTGTTATCAATAGACACATGCGCACAGAAGGGGAGAGAATGGGGGATGAGTGGTGCTGGAGGTGGTGATGTTATCGATGGTATGGAATACTACCTTTGAGGCGTACGATCTCTTGAACGCCAGTGCGTGAGGGACATATACAGACTTGGGGAAGACAAAACAAAAAAGGAGGAAAACAAACATGAAACAGATGACATGATTGAGAGTGCGTGATGACAAATAATAAAAATGAAAAAAAAAAAAAAATTACATTTAGCGGTCAAACAAGGCAAGTTAATACCCCCACAATAAACAAATACACAGAAATATTAGTAAAATTATTAGATAAATAGACTGCAAAACTAGGAACATTGGAACCTGGGTCACTAGTAGAGGATCACAGAAGGCTCTAATCAGCCTCAACACACACTAAAGCTTGTTCTATACTTTCAATTATGACCAGGTCGGCATGTTGAAATCAACCACATGTGAATGCTCTTTTAAATATTTTATTTTAGCCTGTTACTTATATTATGAGTCCCTAATAACACTTGTAACAGGTGAGCTGATATTTGTGATTTATGAAGAGTAAATTACTTAATAAACATGTTTCTCTCAAGAACAGTTGAACTATTCAGTAATATTTGTGAAACGTGAAATCAGGTTAAAAAAAAGAGTATCAGAAAGTAGATGTTGAAAAAAATTGATAATCACTATTGTTAGTTAGAGTGGTGTCATTATTATTTCTATTAATATTAGGAATAGAAGTAGAATTACAAGTAGCTTAACATATTTTAACAGTAGCATTTGTTTTATCTGTAGCAGTTGTTTAACCATAGGAATTTGTATTGGCAGTTGATTAAGCAAAAGCAAAATTGTTAGCAGTAGCAGTCGTTTTAGCATTAGCAGTTTCTTTAGCATAAGCAGTCATATTAGCAGTAGACGTTATTTTAGCATAAGCAGTCATATTAGCAGTAGAAGTTATTTTAGCATTAGCAGTTCTTTAAGCATCAGCATTTTCTTTAGCATAAGCAGTCATATCAGCAGTAGAAGTTATTTTAGCATTAGCAGTTCTTTAAGCATTAGCAGTTTCTTTAGCATAAGCAGTCATATCAGCAGTAGAAGTTATTTTAGCATTAGCAGTTCTTTAAGCATTAGCATTTTCTTTAGCATAAGCAGTCATATCAGCAGTAGAAGTTATTTTAGCATTAGCAGTTCTTTAAGCATTAGCATTTTCTTTAGCATAAGCAGTCATATCAGCAGTAGAAGTTATTTTAGCATTAGCAGTTCTTTAAGCATTAGCATTTTCTTTAGCATAAGCAGTCATATCAGCAGTAGAAGTTATTTTAGCATTAGCAGTCGTATTAGCAGTAGCAGTCGTTTTAGCATAAGTAGTTTCTTAGGCATAAGCAGTCATATTAACAGTAGAAGTTATTTTAGCATAACCAATCATATTAGCAGTAGAAGTTATTTTAGCATTAGCAGTTGTTTAAGCATTAGCTTATTATTATTGTTTCATGAATCATCCTTACTATTATTCAATTATCCAACTTGAAATGTAATAAATAGTTTAAAAACTAAATGTTTGTAACCTCAGATACGAGCTGGAAGATCAGTTAGACATTCCTGTATCAAACTACTTTTTAATTGTGTATTTTTTAATCATTCTCCATCTGATTTAAAAAACAAATGACTAGCAGGAGGACGTACGACTCTGTCAGAGCATTCACAGAAGTAAATTATTTTAATGCCTCTGGCTCTCAACTGCAACTAAACCAACAAACACAGGGAAGTCAGAACGATTCATTTTGAATTTCAGCTTTAGATATTTAAATGAAAACGTGTCTAGTTAAATAAATAATTCCTCGACACAGTGTTTAATTTCCACTGTGCCAACAAAATCCTTTTTAACATTTTAAATGGACAATGAATCAGCGCCGTCTTTTCCAATTGGTTTGTATCATTGGGTATAGTTCTATGAAAGGGAATAAATCAAATAGCCAGCCATGCTGTGAGAACATGCGGCTATTAATATTCCGCCGTCCAAATCCACTTTGATTTAATGTTTGTTTGAAATTCAAAACAATCGAACCACCTCGCCACGGAATACCTCCTCCTCGTCTTTATCCTTATCTCCTTCAACCTCATTTGCTCGTGCTCTCACTTTACGCCTCTCTTTCACTTCCTTTCTCTCCTTGAACCCTCTCTTCCTGTCTTTCTCCAGCGTCTCCTCTTTAATCGCTTCCTTCTGCATTCCTGACACTAGGTCAAAGATGTCCGTGTGCAGCTGGGGGCAGGAGAAAGTGATAAGAAGGTTTCTTTGATTAACAGGCTAGCAAACCATCTGTGATGCAAGTGGGGAGGGACTGGGTCGATGGAGAGTGTTTGCTCTCTGACATGAATGTACATTTTATCAGGTCGGGATGAGTCACAGGTTTTTTTTTTGAAGTTCAAGACCTGAAAGATTTCAAAGATGGTTGGAGAGCGACTGAAACATTTAAATCATTAGTGTGTTTTGATAATGGGGTGTCAGAAGATGGCACCTGTGAGAAATGTAAGAAGGGATATTGAGTGCAAACCAGGAACAATAAAAATGTAGTTGTCATGACAACAAACATCACATTGAAACTGCATTTAATGTATAATAATATATATATTCAAGAAAACAGCCTGACTGATAAATTATATTTTTGCATTGTAATTATAACTTGAAAAAAATATAATTATGAATCCGTTTTGATTAATTGACAATTCGATAATGTGAATATATGTAAAACAACATTAAATTAGATAATAAAATGTATTCATTTTCTGGAAATGCATGTTTAATAGAAGAGGAAACTTGATTTTTTTTTAAATGGGGAATAACAGGTATATGTTGGTTTCTTGAGAAAGTATAATTAAATGCCTGTGAGAAATGGAGTCCACAGACAAAGGTTTGCAGTCGATTGTCTTTAGCTTGCTACGAGAAACTTCATTTTAGTTGTGTTTGAAATTCATTTTCAAGATGGAAGCTTCTTGAGCTCCTGGGTCGACAGCAAACAACAACCTGATTATGGATAACATTTTTTCCTAATTTCTCTTACAATATAAACATGAAGTACAGTTATAAAGTATGTTCAAACAAAACTGAACAAAAGGTTATGCCATGTACATAAAGTCAAAAAAGATGCAAGCATGCTAGGGAAGCTAAATGCTAAAAGTCTTCATAGCAAACATCAAGTTTAGCAACACAATGCCGGACTTCCAGCTCCATGACCTCACTTCCATCCTGCTCTATGAGGATGCTCATGTTTTAAGTTCTTTGATATGCTGTCTTATTGCTGTCATAACCAGGCCTCATGAACTTATTTCACTCCATTTATATTCAACAGAATGAAAATGCAAAACTTGAATCCGTGCCTGGAGGTTGCTTTGATTTGGCATTGAAATCTGTGTGTGTTAAATTGTCCGCTTTAACAAACTCAAAGTGCAAATTTTGAATCACTTGGAGAATTTAAACAGTAATTAATGAAACCGCTTTTAGTTTCCCTCGTTTTTTATGTAATTATTTCACAGTTCTCAGGCGGTTTGGAGAAAAGCCTTTTTTTTTTAATCTCATTGCAGATGCAGGATCTTGTTTTTAGCTTGTTTTGTATTTATGTATATTGTGTTCAACATAATCAATAGAATGTGTATTCAGGGGGAATAATAAGAGCATTATTGTTACTTAATCACGTAAATAAGTGAAAATGAAAATTAGCACACATTTCATTAGGGTTTCACAGATACTGTCGAGATTAGTTCAGGTACTTCACGGTAAATATCCAAGTGCATTCTCAGAAGAATCACGACTTACGTCTGCCTTCGACCTCTGGGACGATCTCTCCAGAACATCATCGCATGACAAGTCGGAGTCTTCAGAGAAGCTGAGGTTTCTGCGCGACTTCAAGTCTGAAACGTTAAAATGATACATGAGAACCACGGGGGAAAAAAATAACCATACAATTATACACTGCAAAATTATTATTTTTTAACAATACCTCATTGATATTCAACAGCATTGTATAAGTTATTTATTTACTTCATGGTTTATATATATTTTTAAATGTATATACAATTAAATTGCAACTATTTGCAGCATTTATTATTATTTTTTTGCTGCAACCAAATTCTAGCTGCTAGATGGCAGCAATCATTTCGTTAACAAGATAATCCAGCGAAATCCCAGTGATGACTGAGGACATGAGGATACAGTTGACTCTAGCAGTTTTTAAAGATGATGTTTCGACATGTTTTGGTTTCAAAATCAATGAGAACAGTTAGGACTTCGTCAAGAGTCATGTGGTCTGTAAATTCAGTCAAGTACTCAGTGAATACTACAAATATAATGTTGTTGCAACAGTATATTGTATCGTTGCCCCTGCATTGTGATACGTGATACGATATGTTTTTATGTCCTTTGTTTTTATTCCCACCGCTCTGAAAAATTCACCTGATTTTCCGAGAGGCGATAATCTCTTCTTCCCAGAATCCTGAGTGGTGGAGCTGGATGAAGGAGTGCTGGGACAAGACTTGTCCTCCTTCTTTTTCTTGTCCTTCTTGTACCCCGAGAAGACGGCCTTCCACAAAGACTTGTGTTTGGGTGGAGTCTCTTCAGAGCCCGAGAGCCTGCTGCCGTTCTTGGCCTTCTTCTCCTTTTTGTTCTTCCGCGGGGAGAAGAGCGAGCTCCGTTTTTTGCTCTTGCCAGAAGAGGAGCCGTCGGACGAAGCCACCGAGCTGTCCAGACTCTTGTTGCTGCTGAAGAATCGCTCAGGAAGCGTCTCTTTCTTTGACTCCAGCGACTTTACCGCAGACGTCTTTGGGGATCTGACGGAGTTCTTGCTCTTCCCAGAGACTTCAGGGGTGACACTCGAGGCCACTTGAGGCGAAGCCCCCTTGTCTACCTCTGATTCTTTCATTTTGCTGAGCTGCTTGGCCATGGCTTCTTTCAGAGCCTGACTCTTGATGGACTTCTCTCTGGCCCTCATCCTCTCCTCTGCGATTTCTTTTGCCTCTGGAGAGAAATGGGTCGCTCTCTGGTTTTTGGCGACCGTGCTGTCGGGGATGTTTGGTTTCCCATTTTCCATGGCTAAAGCCAAATGGAAAGGAGGTTTCTCCTTCTTGGGCCTGCTGGTCGGGGGCGTGTAGTACTTGTTCATACTGGATTCTGGCGTCCGTTCGTCGAAGCCCTCCTCCACGTCGTCCGCAAACGGAATCTCCTCCACCGTCTCCACAAAGGACTTCCTCGCCACTTCCGGCCGCTTCTTCTTCTCCCTCATGACGACGACGACGGGAGGCGTGTCATGCTGCGGTGAGGAGACTTTCCTGGGTGCGGGTTTAGGGGGCGACATCGGGCTCAGCTGTGTCCGAGGAGAAGGTATCGGCGTTTTAGGTTTCGTCGGTTCTTTGGCTTCCTTGCAAGGTTTTTCGATCCCATTGGTCCAGGGCACCTGGTGTCTCTTCTGTCGGAGCACGGCGGGAGACTGGTTGGAAGGCACGGGCGGGGGTGGACTGGAGGGCGGCGTGAGCATGGCCGAGTCAGAGGTTTTGTAGCCATCGCTGTTTGTAGTTTTGTTCGTGACCAGGCTGCCGTTCAAACCCAAACAAGAGCTGCTGCTGAGCTCCCTCTTATCTGGACCATTACTCTTAGTCTCCAGAGGGACTATGGGGGTAATGACTTGACCCTCCAAGGTGATGTTGAGCCTTCGGATCACGGCTCGGCCGGTGAACGTGGGCTTCTGCTCCTCCGTCGCGATAAGGGATGGTTTCTTGGGCGGAGTCGGATCAGGAGTTTTGTCGACGCTTTTCTCTAAAGTCTTGCTGCTGCGTTCCAACGGAGTCAGGCCGAGGCTTTTTCTGATCTCGGCACTTTTTAACCAGAACTCCTCGATGATGTCGGCCTTCTTCGTCTCCTCCGAGGTGGAGTCGTCCAGCAGTGACGAGTCGCTGTCCATCTTGGTCAGGGGTGTCGAGGTGACCCCCGGCACTGGAGGGTTCCTGACGGGGGAGTCCGAGGTCAGAGGTGAAGATGGCACCTCGCGGCAGGTCAACGGCTGGGCACAGATCGGGGACAGGGGGTTGCCGGTTAAAGGGCAAATGGAGCGATTGGGGTAAACTGGAGATTTGGGTGTGTAGGTCTCTGGAAGAGATGTGGGCTGGGAGCAGATTGGGGATATAATCGGGGAGTTCACAGGAGATATGAGGGGCGACCCTTGTGGTGGTTTGATTGGTGAACCGATGGGAGACTTCGCCGGGGATCCAGTCGTAGGAGAAGGTGCTTTGGCAAAAGGATTAGAGGATGAGGGGGAGGGAAGAGGTGAAGGGCACAACGGACTCTTGGCAAGCGGAGACAGTGGCTTTGTTTCGTTTGAAAGCGTTGGTTCTGAGAAGAAACCACCAGGATGTTGCCTCAGATAAGGAGAAGAGTAAGGCGACTGTGTAAAAAAAAAACAAAGAACACATGTTAATAAATTGTGTTGTTAAGCAGTCAATGGCTGAAGCATATGGAAGTGTATCTGTGCTATCAGAAAGAATTTTGTTGAATTTTACAATTTTTTAATTAGAATGTTCAAAAATTCAATAATTTCTACATTGTTTTTTAAATAATGGATTTAAAACAACACAACACAAACATTTAAAAAAATATATTTTTAAACCGTTTTTATACAAAGGTTTGATATTTAATCTAAATATATATTCCAATTAATTCGATTGCATATTCTGAATTGAATACTTAATTCGTAGCCTTTTAAAATTTAAATGTTGTTAAAATAGTATCAACATATTCATATTTTAATTTAAAGTCCATAAAAAGTGATACATTTATAAAACCTATTTTTGAGTTAGTGGTAAAAGCGTTGCATTAATTTTAAAAATTGTTGAACTTTTGAATTAAAAAAATATTTGAATTAATACATTTATTGAATTCAAGCGTTCAATAAAAGCAGATTCAACCTTTGAATATAGAAACGATTTATCTTGTTGATTATTAATTCATAACTCATAATAATAATTTAATAATTTCTTTAACTATCAAAGTTTCACAATTTGAAATGAGAAATTCACCCGTTCAATACTCTGACGCCACTGATATACTTCCACAGAAACAACCATGATTATTTAGCATTCTGACCTTTACTTCAGGATCTCCGGCAGCAGAAACCACCTCCTCCTCCTCCTCCTCCTCCTCCTCCTCAGGCTCCGGGCCAACACTAGAATGATCTAAACGAACAACAAATATCACTCTGTTGTCTTTCCAAGATAAATATAGATCAGCGATGATGCGTGACACGTACCAACACTTGAAGCCAGATCCAAACTTTCACACTCCTTCTCTTCCTCCGGCAGAACTTCAGTGAACCCAGACTGATGCAGACGAGCTTCAGCTTCGGCGTCTGACGGGATGTCATCTGGAAAATAAAAAGATCAAATAAGTGAACCTCCTGAGAAAACCTGTACAGCAGCAGAGCTTTACAAAATGTATTTGTCGAGTCAGATTTCTTACCCTGATCCATTTCTGTTCCAGGTTCCACGTCTGGGCCTTCTGCTTCCGCCTCCAGCTCCTCATCCTCACACGGATCTGGCAAAGTGAAGAATTATTATTAAAAGAGACCAAAAAAACTAAAGAAAAGAGAAGAATAAATAGCAAAACAAATATATGGAAGCCACAGAGAAATCTATTCAAAGGCATTAATATAATTGTTTTTGTTTCTCAGTGAAAAAGAAGGGATTGATATACATAAGATATTTAGATGTTAGGTTTATATTTGAAGAATTTTTAAAATGTGTTTTTGAGCTTTCATATACACATTTATATGTTTCTATGCATTCATTAAAAAAAAAAGTTTCATGTTAAAAAATCTCAAATGTCCGCTAAAAAAATTGTATTTTAAAGCAATGTAAGATTTAGTTTATAGCTCCCTCTATTGTTAGAGAAGTGCAACTGCATCAAAACATGTTTTAAATTGTAGGAAGACTTTTTTTTTTCGGGGGCCGTTTTCTCTTTCTCGTAATAATTCAAACATGTCTTTAAATTAATGCAATTTCCGTCTCTGACCCATTCGTCAGCGTTAAGCGGTTGAGTCCGGACCTGGTCAAGGATTGAGACACTTTCCTATTAAAATGTTACGTAGTGCTGCTTTAGCTGTAAGAATTTGGTTTAGAATAAATAGTTACTATAAACATCTTATTTTTCTGACACTGGCAATGAGCAGCAGTAATTGTAAATACAACTACAAAATATTAAAAAAAGATTACTGATAATAATTTGGTTAACGCAGTTATTTATTTTTAATTTGGAATAGTTATAAAAGATAGGTACATCAGGGGTCAATAAATCTTTTCTTCAGGTTAAAATATACACTTGGATATTTAAGCATTATGGATATTTGGATATGGATATATAAACATAAATACACAGAGTAGTATTAGAAAAAAAAGGATACATGCAGTTACTTTTTGTTACAATCAAGCAAAAGCAGGCTGTAGAATAAATAGCATTAAAGGCTACAACAGTATTGACATATTTTATTAGAATCGAAAATGCATGAATAGTCTGGCAGGACGTGGAAGCAGAAGTAATACTTTTATCCCAGAACGCGCTGCTGTGCTCGTGCTCCCTGCAGATCAGAATAAAGTGGAGATCCCTCATTTGATCGTCCTGCTTGATAAAAGCATCAGATCTTTGTGCAGGTGAGAGTCTCATAAAGAGACGTGTTAACAAGAAAATTCAAAAAGGTCTCGGAGTTTAACAAAGAAATCTGAAGATGTGGGCAAAGGCTCAAGAGAGAACATCCATTTCCGAAGAAGAAGAAAAGAAATGGAACGAGTGAGAGGTTGGGTTGCAAAAATACAACACCCTAAGAGTGGGTGGGTGAGGCAACATGCATGCGGGTGAGTCCACGGGTCTCCCAGTGTGTTCGGGGCATGCTCCGAGAAAGAGATTTTAGTCTTGATACAGGATGTCATGATCCCTTTTTAAAGTCTAGTGCTACCTCCAGACATTGACTCCAACCAGACTCGCACTGCTTGGTGTCGGGCGGATGTGCGGGCAGGGGCTACACTCAGACCGGAAGATACACAACAACCATGGATGGATGGTCGGGAAAATAACAGTAATTAGACACATGGGGAGAAAGAACATGGAGAAACACAAAAAGAACAAAGCAGGAGTAAATCAAAGGAGTTTTTTTTTTTTGGAGACACAGGGATGTGGGGGAAGAGTTTCACCCCAGAGGACCAACAGCGACTGTAAATGACAAATTAAAAGATTGAACACAAAATTAGACATTCCGGAGGGGAGCGGGGGGGATATTAGGAAAATGATATAATGTCAGACATGATGAGGAACAACAGGTGGGTTAGTTCTGTTGGCTCCGCCACATGAGCACGACTGTGAAACCCTGCATCACACTGCACTTGTATGTCATCACTTGAAACTTTACAACAGCCTTAATCTGCAACGGTGAGTCTTATAACTTAATAAAGTCATAAAAATAATGAATAAACAAAAGTTTTCTTATAAACTCTACTATCTTCTATGATTAATGTATGATCAGCATGTTTTCTTTTCCATAGGTAACCAAATACATTTTAATAACCGTTTTGTTTTGATGCAGTAAAACACATGGGAACATACTTGAATATATACCTTCATATCGGGACAACTATAGTTAGTTTGCTTTTGTTATTGGTTATAAATATTCAGAATTGCTGCAAAATACACGTATTAAAGTAAGCGAATGTTTAGAATGTAGCACTTATTACAGAAAAATAAATAAATAAAATGAATGAAAAAGATGAATGCAAGAAATAACTATTTTTTGCATTATTTGAACCTTTTTCCCTTAATATCTATCCCTAATTTTCATCGAGAATCACTTTCGTTTCATTTTAAGTGCTGGTATATTGAATTTATTCGATTAATAAATAAATACAATTTAAATACTAGATTTTTAACTGTGCCAGAATAGCTGATAAATATATTCACTGTTAATTTATTTTTGTTTATTATATTTATTTATTTTTGGTTTTTAATGTTTACTTATTATTAGATTTGAATTAAATATATATATAATATATATATATATATATTTATTATTTTTTTCCCTCATACAAAGGACCATACACTGAACTTAATTATAAGAAAAATAAGAAATACTTTTATCTACCAGTTTGTTTTATCAATGACTATTTAATTTATTAATAGTCATGAATCAAAAAGCTGAAACTAATAAGTTTAACACGATTATTGATTATTACATGTATTATTTACATCAAAAAAGGTGTTTTTTTTCCTTTAATTGAAGTAAAAATACAATACCTGCTGTGTCACAGATATTAAACACAAATAAATGTTGTTGTTGTGATTTAATTTAAGTGCAATGTTTCTGCGTTTCTTCATTTCCATTCCCTCAGCTGCTCATGCTGGGGTTACCTGTGGAGGGAGGCTGAGTGAGGTCAAAGGGTTGGGAGTCTAAGGCCTGCTGGCCACTCTTGTCTGTCTCAGAGTCCACGTGTTTCCCGGTCAGACCCGGCATGGCCTCTGGGTCCAGAGGCTGCAGCGCTTGTCGGATCTGCAGGTTCCGGACTAAACGTGGGCGCCGGCGAGTGTTTTTGGAGAGCGATGCGAGCAGAGAGAAGAAGCGAAGTAGAGGAAAAACAGGACAGGAGGGGAGATCAGGACAAATATGAAAGAGAGAGAAAAGCAGAGTCAGTCAGTTTAGACTATTGCACAAACAACGAAAAACAATCTTCTGATAGACCAGAAAAAAGAAAAAAAAAGCGGCTGCATGCGTGAGATTAGACAGCGAAAACATAAAAGTGAGTTTCAAAGATACAAAGTTGGAAAAATAGAAAATAAATAAATGTCCCTTTGATGAAGAAGAGCATAAATCTGCCACTCAAGTCACAAATCATTACAGCCGCGCCTGGAGGAGGAAAACAAAAATCTACTGCTTTTATGAGATTAGTATTTGAAGGCTGCATCAAAAACAGCAGGTTTGAAGGTGCCACACTCCCATGTTGTCACTTCTAATCTTCGCCCACAGACAGAAACGATGCATCCGCGGAAATTGATGCCTTCTGAAGGAGGGACTCACAACTATGGGCAACGCTGGGAATCAAAAATAATTGGAAGATGTTGCACGAATACACAGCTTTTCTTGTTTTGTTATATAAACAGAACTGCCGTGAGTATGGTTTGCAGATTTAAAATCTTAAATAAAAGTTACAAGTTTAATATTATTATTAAAGTTTAAAGACTCGAACATAGAAGAAGATCAGATATATATCAGGGTCATCAGAATATTGATGAAAATGTTTATCAAGCATTGAATTCTTTTTTTCAAAAATTGAATTCATTAACTTTTCAATTGAAATTCAATTCAATTCAATAATCTCGAAATTATATTCTCTATAAATAAACCAAAAGGGATCTATGATACAAATAAAATGGGATTTGAAAGACAGCAAATAAATTCATATAATAAAAACTTTAAAGAATCGTAATAATGATCAATACAGAATCGATAAAGTCATTATATTCTTCACACTCCTAATTGAAAGATTGAATTTGTTTTTATTGAATAGTTTAATTAAATAATTTATTCTATTTCTGGTAATAGAATAAATCAATTTAAAAATTATTTCCCAAAATATATACATTTGAAATTCCAATAAATCAAATAAAACATTTTAAATTCCCAGCCTTTTAAAGACGTTAGTATAATAGTGCCACTAAACAATACAAAGAGAACAGAGTTACTTTTTTGAAGCTTAAAACAAATCTACTTGAGAAAATGTGGCATAAATCATTAATTAAAAAACAATAAAAGCTTTTAATATAGACATTTGTAAATTCAATGATTAAATTCAATGCTTAATAACAAACAAGAGTTTCAACATTTGAAATGTTCAATTCAACATCCAACATTTGTCTGATGGCACTGATATACTTCTATAGGTTTTAAAAGTTATGCCAGCAAAGCTGTTGAGTCCACAACACTAAACAAACGCTTCAGAAATGACAACACGGTCGTGTGGCTGAGGCCGAACCAAACACTGCAACAAAAACGCCTCAGGGAAGCAGAACCAAACCAGCTGAGATCAATCTTCACACTGAAAAGAATATCACTGCAAACACAGGCAGGTCAGCAGCAAACCTTTAAATGTACCAACATCCTCTTCATCGGTCAACAACTTCTCAAGCCAGAGGCCTGACTGGAGCTCTCTGTCCCAAGGGCAGTAGTCACCCTCTGCCAGCAGGGGGAGACATCAGCCCAGACAAACGTGAAACAATTTGACAGACAAGTGACAAATATTACAGGTAGACATGGAGTGAGGACGTTATGGAGAAAGGTTTCACATGGAACACAGATTCAACTCTATGGAAAAACCTACCGTCACTGGACTCATCATCTTCGTCGTCGTCCTCCTCCTCTTCATCATCATCATCATCCACCTCTCCGTCTCTGCTGACAGCATCAACCAGACCCTCGTCGTCGCTCTGGTCGCCCCTCAGTTTGGCGTGGAGTTCCACCGCTTCCTTCCAGGGAACGCCGCCCAGATCTGAAGGACTGCCGGGATGCTGGTCGTCGTCGTGGTCCTGGTCCTGGTCCTGATCCTCCTGCTCATCCTCTTCATCCATGTCCGACTCAGAACTACTGTGAGACAAAATGATTAGAAGGAATTAGCGTTTATCGTCTTTCAATAGTTATTCCACGAGTCATGATTGGTTAGATCTTGAGTACTGCCGTCACACATACTTAAATACTACATACTCCATTTAATCGGAAGAGAGGATGTCATGATGAAGTGAATTCTTTGAAAAAAAGTCAGGATTGTCTGTCCTATTTTAAATCTCACCAGATCAAATCATGTAGAAACTGAGAAATGTACACTTTTATTTTTATCATTGATTACTAGTCTCTAACTATATGGTTATTAGAACATTTGATTTCTGCTTTTGACATTTTTGTATTTATTGTCACTCAAAAAGATTTAAGTGGATATAAACAAAATTCAGGGAAATTGCTAGATGATCCCTCACAACAGCCACTGTATAAAATGTGGCCCCTCAGGAAGAAGAACTGCCTACAACATCTTTAAAAGAAAAGTCTTTGAATCAAATTTTTCTCTTTTAAGTACCTGGAGCCGAGGTCTTCTTCTGTGCCCTTATCCAGCACACTGCTGAGGTTGTGTTCAGCCAGCGTCTCCTCCGGCACCTCCTCCAGCTCCTCCTCCTTCTGCAGGGACAAGCGGTAGTTTTCCAGTTCGATACGCTCCGGAGTCCCACGCAGTCTCTTCGCCAGACTCGGTTCTTGGATCCCATTGACTTCTGGTACTGTTGTTGTGGATGTGGTGGTCGTCAGGGAGGGGGGGGGGGGGCAGAGCAGAGCACATACATGACTGAGTATCAGGCAAATCTTTCGATGGATCCAAAGGTACTCAAGTCTGAAAACTAGTTTTTCTTCCATGGTGGAAATGTGTTCTTCATAACACCAACGTAGACATGAAGTAAAAACTTGTTTGATTAGCACCTTGAACTTCTTCTCCAACATGCGAACACTTAAATCCACAATTTAGCCTTTTTTAAAGATGTTGTCAGCTTGTGTGATTAAGTTCGACAACCCTATTATACGTTACTAAAGGTTAACTTGTCTGTTTATGAGCGGTTTATAATTCATCATGGGTTGTGGACTGGAAAAGTACCATTTTGTGATAAATATAATTAAAAAAGACACATGACACAATGACAATTAACATTAAACTTGGCAAAAATGTCCTTTTCTACTCGTATTTTAAAGTATAAAGTCACTTTTTGTGCAAAGAAAATGGATGGACGTTTACTTTAGGCTTTGCTAAATTGTTAAGTCTCAGTCGTCTGTTGTCAGGAGCGTTGAATGTCACTCGTCACAGAGAAAAACAAAGCTGAAGCGATGCAGGAGTCAAGAAAGATCACTGGGATTAATTCAAGCATCAGAGTTGTAAGTCACTCTAGCAGGAGGGAAGGGAAAGGTGAAGCTTACAATGACACACACACACACTCTTCTGTCAAAAGTTTTAGAAAGACGATACATTCAATTCAAAAACGGCGAAAACCTGAGTGGGCGAAGGATAAAGAGGTGTTTGATGTTGAAATTCAGATGAAAGAATTCATGAAGTGAAATGTTTGACCTCTTTCTTTTTTATAGAATTGGAGCAGTTTTTCAAATGAATAAGGATGAAAGGCTAATAATGTAATGTAATACAGTGAATATAAATCATAAAAATACAAACTGCTTGTAATCATAATGGATAATAGAACATTGAATTTGACAAACATTACATTTAATTAATTTACGGTGAAGTTCTTATTTATTATTTGTACCTGAACACAAGCGTTACACATTTTATTTTCAAACAATTCCGATAAACTTTTGTCAAGTTAAGATTTACTCTGGAAGAAAGTTGTATCCATAATCTTACCAAAATGAATCAAGTCAAGTTTTTTTTCTATTGTTTAACCATCAAGGTCAAGGCCTTATCTCAGGGTCAGGTTGACCCAAAGACCCAAAAACGACCTCCCTGGCCTTCCATAAATACATATGCAGTGGTGGAGGTCGTTAATCTTGACCCAGACACAACACAAGGGATACCACAAACACATTTGTTTGAGAATACCCAAAAGCTAAACAGATTTTAAAGATGCATTAAGAGTATTGATATTTAAAAACAATCATTTGTTTACCAATATCTATGAAAAAAACTTATTTTTAGATTGTTTTCCTGGAGCTAAAATAGGAGCTTAAGGGGCATTTTTGTGATTGGGGATGTAAATAAATATTGTATATTTGGAAGCAGGTGTTGCGACATGGTGGAACATTAAACATTACTAAGTAACTAAACCATTTGAGTTTTGTGTTCTGTTTAAAAGTGAGAAGACAGTAAAGAGCAGCTGGACAGATGTTTCACACAAATGTAAGTTTAATTAAAATAAAGTTGTAGGAAAAAGAACGAAACATTTACTAGCAATTTTGACTCAAATTTGATTGACAAACAGAAGAAAAACATGCACAAAACAGAGGTACACAGTTCAGGACACAGGAGGAGCATGCTAGAAGAGGTTGAACAGAACATTGAGGGAGAAACAGCAGAGGAAGTAGATGCAGTAGCTACAAAGGAGTGGGGTGTTGAAGGTGTTATGCGCTACATGCTGGCAGGTCCAGGAGAGCGTGCAGCAGAGGGAACGAAGGGAGCTTCCCCAACTCGGGGCCAGAGGGCGAGGAGGAGGGGTCACAGCAACAGAGCAAAGTGGGGTACCTGAGGGCCTGAGCTCAGCTGTGGGGGTTGTAGGAGCCGTTGGTCTTCCCGGAGTGTCCACCGTCATTATCGGGGATTGGGGCGACTGTTTGTCCTGGAGAGATGAAATAGAATCCACTTTTTATTTAACTGCTGCTGTGCTCTTATACATTGAACTTTTCGGGAGATCAAAATGTGGAGAAAAAGCACCTTGACTGGGATTGGAGCAGGTTCAGGAGCAGGTCTCTTCCTCTGGGCATAGCCAGACAGTCGGTAGCAGAAATGTGGTTTACAGTAAAACTTTCCTGGAAAGAAAAGTGTGTTAAATCAATACTTACAGGACATAATAACTATATATAATGACTGAGGCATGAGCTAACTATTAACTTAATAACATTATAAATATGAATTCATAGTTTAAATCAACTAAAATCAATATGAATATTCTTCCATGATTTAATAGCATGCAAGAATGAATTCCCCTTTTCATTTAAATGTTTAATTCATCAGTTTTTAAATAATGCCAAAATATGTTTTCTGTTGCTTGTAGCTGTCTGGCAAAAGTACAAAAAAACAAACTTGGAAGTGTTTTTCTATTTCAAAGGGTGTTTTCCTGAAAGCAAAGCTTATAAATGTCAACATTACCCTAATCTGGTTACTTCGAAAAACGTTGTGCTTCAAAAAGAAACATTTTTTTAGGCAACACCGAAGTGATATAATAATAAAACGTGTATAAAGTTTTACTGTTTGCTAGTATTTTTGCTAATAATTTCCCTAATAACACTAGATTCTAGATAAAACAAGCGTTTAGCAGTAACTAGCATTAGCTCCTGAATAGCTAAACCTTACTCAATGAAGATTAAACCATTTGCTTTTACTTACACCAAATTGACTTCAGGATAGATAATTATAAACTTTTAAAATTGGATTTATCATTTAAGTACACAACCACAACTTAATTTTCTGTTTTATTTGCTATAGAACTACAACAGCGTAGCGACTAATGTTAGCTTAGAAGCATTAGCCTACATATTAGCATTGTTTACATAACCTAGCTTTGCTAATGGAAACATTTTTAAATGCTACTTCATCCCGTTCATAGCAGGATTAAAACTAATAACAATGACTTTCTTACTTCTGGTTTCCACTGGAAACATTTAGATAAAACAGTTTGTTATTGAATGACAAGGACAGACTTTTTTATTTTATAATTCTCACCTCCTTCCACGTCGAAAGCGTAGGACGAGAGACGTAGCGTGGTGCAGCAGTAGTCGCACTTGAAGCAGCTGCGGTGGAAGAACTTGCCCTCGGCGCTCAGTCGCTCCATCACGTACACTCGCTTCTGACAGAAGAAGCAGACGTCGCTGCCCCCGATGTTGACCGGGAACTCCTTTCTGAGGGAGCCCTGTGGAGCCGGAGCGGGAAAAAAAAAAAAAAGAGTCAAAATATGCCCCAATTTATTGGTGAAAAGAAGTTTGAAAGATCGTGACACTTCATCCAGATTAAAATACCTAGTCGTCTCCAACAAACTCTAGACGCCAACATGACGTTCAACACACACTGGCGACACGAACCTCTCAGAAGATCTGATCTACTCCGGGAACACTTTGCTTACCAAGTCCTTTTTATCAAGCAGAGGCTTTGGCTCTTCCTGAGCCTGCAGCTGATTGGCTATCTGCTCAGCCAATGAGCTAACTCCCACAGTGTACAACCGTATATACTGCTACAAACAAAAAGAAGAAAGTAGGAAAAAAAAAAAAACAGATTGAGATGAATTAAAAGAAGAGGAGAGGAAAAACGAGGGGATGCTAGTGGATGGAACACAAGAACGTTTTCATGCATGACTGAGGATTAAACATCCGAGCTTCAACCAGGTTAGACAACCTTCATCATCATTTCATCCCCAAAAAAAAAACGATATTAAAAGCGTCACTCCATTCCTTTCCAAAATGTCTACCTGTCTCACGGCGTGAGAAGACGAGGACGAAGGGGACTCGGGGGGGCTTTGGGTTCTGGCCAGGTGCCACTGATCCATGAAGAAGCGAGACGGTTTTTTCTTGGTCTCCAAAAGTGAATGGAGAACGTTAGGGCGAGAACGTAGCAAGTCCAACTTTGTTGATGTTTCTCAAAGCGTTAACTCATGCATAAAACCAATAAGTTGAGTGTGCACGTGCAGCGGGGGGGGGGGGGGTGTTTCACCTGTGGTCCGCCCGACTTGCCCTCAATTTGAGAAGCAAGTTGCTCAGCCCTCTCCTGAATACTAAGAACATACAAGGGCAGCGTCTCGTCTGAATGCAGAGAGGCGGCCGGCTTCTGTGGAGAGATCAGCCCTTTAATGAAGGAAGTCCAATCGCTGTCTTCATATTGTTTAAGTAGTTTTAAAAATAGTGATGGATCGATGAGGCCTCATGAAACAGCTGTAGCAGTGAAGACACTGCATCATGATACAGCCTTATTTTAAATGACCACTAGATGTCACTCTAAGTTGGGAAATGACGCCAGGTTTCATTAAATAAGTAGATTAGAGAGTGCCATCTGGTGGCCTAACAAACACTGTATCATGATACAGTGTCTTCACTACACAGTTGATTCATGAAGCCTCATCAACCCGTCAATACGTTTGGCATAGTCCGACCTAAGGGTGTCAACGTTTACATTTTATTCTATATATGTGTAATCAAAGCTTGTAACGCTTTAGAGATTTGTGATTTTTCTATCGCAGTTACGCTATACAACCACTAAAGGCTTCTGTCACCACTCGGAACCCCTGCTAATCCCATTACAATGAAGCCCTTCCAGTAGTTATCAGACAATAAAGTATTCTTGTAGACCCCCTTCAATGAGTACAAAATTATAGCCAACATACACGGATCAATCACAGAACTTAATTTACCAAAATCTCGGACGGTAACCCACACAAAAGATTATTTAATTTACAGTTCGCCCTATAAGTCTTATGTATAAATCTGGTTTTACTTGTCACCTCAAACTGATAATATATGGTAAACCGTTGGTGAACTATAAAGCCATACGGAGTAATACTACAAAGTCGCACTACATATATTTTTTTAAATGTATAACAATAAACACTTTATGTATACTGTATAAATAAAATTGTTGTACTTGGAGTATCTTTTAACAATCTAGTTTAATAGTGAGTTGTCGGTTAAAGCTAACATGTCTAAAACACTGTATTGACCCCACTCACTCCCACATCACATGACCAAAACACACACACCTCATTGGTCAATAGCAGCTCTGCTTCATTTGCAAAGTGACGAAAAAACGAGAATTCAAAAATAATCTTTCTAAATGCTCCGTGTAACTTTGTACACGTGTAGACGCCGACACCCTTAGACCGAGCACCTCTTTAAATCCCTCTAACCTTTGGGTCCTGTGGGGAGCCAGGGGAGTCGGCGAGGCCGCGGGACGAGTGCCACTGCTCTAGAAAGAACTGGGAGGGCTTTTTCTTAGGCTCCAGAGAGACAAAACGGATCAAGAGAAGGAAGTTAGACTTTTGAAGTCTCACAGCTGGAGAACCTCTTGAGAGCTTCTAGGTGAATTTGTAATGGTTACACACTGCAGAGCCATGCACGGACGTTCACCTTCGGGGGCTTGTTCGGTTTGCCCTTAAACTTAGAGATGAGGCGATCTGCCCTTTCCTGAATTCCAGGGATGTGAATAGGTCCTGGATCTGTCAGGTGCATCGGCTGCCAGTTCTGCCAGGGGACGCCTTAGTGGACTGTACCTTTCACTTCAAATCCAACCAAATTTTCATGCCAAAAAAAAAACCTCTACCCCATATTCCACAGGCATCTCATAGTACTCAAGTTCCTCTTCTGCAGGGGTGCCACTCAAACTCTTCAGGAAAGAAGTGAGAGTCAAGGTAAATACAGTCCACTGGTTCAAGATGGAAGCAACAATATACGGTGGTCCCTCTTTTTTTGGGGGGGGTTTACATTCTAAAAAACATCTGCAATAAACAAAATCTGGGAAGTAGTGACTTAATTAAAATAACATTTATTGGAACATTGTATTTGAGGGTCCATCCCTCTCAACCTCCCTCTCAGTTACGGTGACATGAACAGCTTCCGTAATGCTTTGCCGCCCAGCCAGCCAATCATAGCTGCCGATTGCTTTTGACATGATGTTGAATTGTTGAATGATAAATACAGTGTTGGAGCGACCGATCAGCAGTCAATGAATAGAGTAATGTGTAGAAAGTAATCATTAGAGTTCACTGTTTGTTTGTTGGATTCTCTAGTTAAATTGAAGATTTTCTTTTGCTAATGTGACAGAGTTAAAACAACACCAATGAGTTTAAAGTTCCTGACGATATATTTAAAGTGTACTACTGTGAGCAAAAGGAAGGCGGAAAGTGATCCGTGAGAGACCACTGTGTACAGATGTCTCCTTCAGCATGAAAACAAACTTTGGCTGATAAAAAAAGGGTGAATAGTTACATCTAATCTAAGAAATGCTACACAACAAAGAGGGTGGAGCTACACCAGATGGTCGCTATGACGACTAGAGATGGACAGATCGTGAGCATCACCTCTGAGTGACGAGACAGCGAGGAAGTGGAAGAGGAAGAGGGGAGTAGAATGGTTTTCTTTGGGCAGCTCCGAGAGGCCGACGCTTGCTCTGCAGCAGCACTTCTGGCCTTTGAGAGGATGAGTGAGAGCAGATGTTCACCATGAAAGAACTGATGATGCTCTCATGACATCACATGCAACACAGAAACAGACACGATCGCTACAGAGAAAATGAAGCTAAAACGAGGCATCACAAGTTTAATTTCACATTAATATGATTAAGAGACATAACCACAAGACATGAAGGGCAAGAGTAGGATGAGATCTGTCACTTATATTACACATTTTGTTTGATTTTCTTTTTTTTTTTTAATTGACATTTTGTATCATTATAATTAAATGGATATTTATATGTAGTTGTGTGGATACATAGAAAATGCTTCTAGATAAAACTAACAAATTGTATAATTAATAAATCTTTAATTTTATTGCACAATTTAAAATATATGTAAACTATTACAGAAATGTAATATTAACTTGTTTTAAAATATTAATTGCAGATTTTTTAAGCTAATAATTGTATTACGATTTCTATTATTATAATATATTATTATTATAATTGTAATTTTCATTATGTTACTATTATACGTTTGTTTAATCAAATTTGTATTTATGATCAAAACATTTTGCTGTAACAACACAAATTTCCCAATCGTGGAATCTTAGATTATAAGGTAAAAGTGAATATAAAATGAAAAAAAACAAGGGATTCTTTTT
This sequence comes from Callionymus lyra, assembly GCF_982586985.1. Taxonomy (NCBI): domain Eukaryota; kingdom Metazoa; phylum Chordata; class Actinopteri; order Syngnathiformes; family Callionymidae; genus Callionymus; species Callionymus lyra. The sequence goes on along the minus strand of NC_141825.1, from coordinate 20,171,907 downwards.
CGAAAATAATAATACATGTAGATGTTTTCTTAATCTGTCACTTTTATTTTCATATATGTTATCTTTATCAGATGTAAAATTATATAATAAATGATATGGTGTCAAAATCATCATCACACTAAAAATATATTTTAGTAAAGTATTGTATTTCTCCCAACTTTTAAATGACTTACTGTTAATTTTCCATATTGTTTATATCTGCCACGTACACTGTCCTTGAGTTCCGTAAATGCTCCTTGAAATTAAATGGTTTATTTTTTTTATTATTTGTATTAAAAGCTAATTTGTCGAAACTAAAAATGATTTAATTCTGATCATTTCCTGACTTGACATCAGTCCCAGCAGCGTCTCTCTTTGACAGCAGTTAATTAAATGGGTTTAAACCACCCAGCAGCTCTAAGCGGTAAATCACTCGACGTGATCGGACGTGATAAGCACACACAACCTTCCATGCAGCAGGAAGAGAAAGCAGGCGGAACTGTGTCGGGACGACTTATCCGAGGCTGCAGGCGAGTCAAGAAACGATGCTGATGAAATAGGAAGCTTTTAAGATGTCACAGCGACGGTAGGATGTTGATGGCGAGTGACAAGAACGCCAAAAATGTTATCCTTGGAATGTCTAATAAATCTATGTTGCATGGAAAGTGTGTTTTTGGTGCCATGTCTTGTTGACTCGCAACTCCTCTGGTGACACCCGCAGTTTGTGTAAGAAGGAGAGAATCTCTTGTAAACAGAAAAATTAACCTCTGTCTTTATACTTTTGAAACAATTTCCATTTCCATTAATTTATTTAGAATCAGGATCATTTATTAACAGTGTTGTAAAAACAACATTGGATTTTTTTTGTGGCGTCAGTACAGAATAAATAATTAAATAAACACACACAATAAGCAATAGAAAAAAAGAACTGTGCAGCAAGGCAGTCATTCTGCAGAGCCTATATATACATACATACATATATATAAATATTGTTAATTTAAAGTTACTATTACATTTTATTGTCACGATAATTATCATGTTTTATGTACCGTAATGTTTTGTAGCTCCAAATGCCGACGATTTGGCTACAAACTATTACGGCGAATAAAACAGGGTAATTATCACGACAATAAAATGTAATAGTAACTTTAAATTAACGTAATATTTTGTAGTTTAAAATGCCGACGATTTATTTTACTTATAAGGTTTACATTTGAATGCTTCTGTGAGTTGAAGTACCATATTCAATATCCTGATCTTCACAGGCTTTTATACGCTTTTACTGTTTATCCAATGAATCGTCTCACACCTTAATAATGAATGATACCGCCTCATTTAGCGATAGCATGTAGCTAATCTTGCAAGAAAACGTCTCATTAAACGTACAAATTAACTAATGTTACTGTATTTATGAAGTTGGTGAATGTAGTCTACTTTTAAGAAAGGTCTGTCTGCAGTACAGATGGGGAGTGAGAGGGCTGATAGCTATCACTATCACGCTAGTCTAACTACTCGTACCTGCTCCCCTCGGTTGGGCAGCGTTTGACACTTGACTTGTTCTTTGTAGCGAATACTCAGCTGCTCCTGCTGCTGCGTACGTCTCTGAGGCCGGGACAGAAGTGCGTTCGTTTTTTTAAACAACAAGCCAAACAATGTCTTACGAATCAAAGAAAAGTCACAGTTATAAAACGGGAGTGACGGGTAAAGGTCAACACTGCAGCTCAACAGGGGACTATTGATTAGTGGGTCAACTCGGGTTATGATCCAAGGATCGGGCGGGGGTTTCGGGGTGGGGGGGGGGGTCTGGGTCCGACCTTTACCTTTCTCCAGGCTGGGACGGGCGCCAGTCGCACTGGCTCATGGGCGGGGGGCGGAGCAGTGGTCAAAAGGCGGTCCAGATTGGGCAAAGATTCCCCCTTTCGTGGTCAGATAATTGTTTATAAGATGAAGGGACAGAGATAAACCATGCAAGGCATTGTGACAGGAGCCATGGAGGAGAGAGAACAGAAAGAGGAAGTAAATCATGGGAGGAAGAGCAAAGATCTGTTGAAAAATGAGTCGATAAACTGAAGAGGAAATTAATGATTCAGACATAGCATGCTTTTTTAAATGCCACATGATAAACAAAATAACAAAAAATTATAACAAAATAAAGTCAATAACTATTGAATATAAGCCAGTACTAGGGGCGTGAGAATATATCGATACCGTATCAATATCAAACTGTACCATATGAATTTTTTTGGGTTGGGGGCTTTACAATCATTTCTACGTGCTTATCATTTCTTTTAGTTTTATATTTCAATAAAGTGTGCATAAAATAAATCCTTAAATTAACATGCCAATATCACTGCGTTTATTTTTGTGTTGCAATTAGAGTCCTGGCCACCAGATGGTAGCAGTCATTACATCCTACAAGGTTGATATTTGGACATATTTTGGTTTCAAAACAAATGAAAGCAGTAACTACTTCACCAAAAGTGGTCTGTAAATTCTGCAACACCAGACAATACTACAAATATATCCTTGTTCCAAGAGTATCACAATATATATCATTCTTGCTCCTGTATGGTGATAAATATGTTATCTCCAGATACATAAACAAAATAATAAAAATAAATTAAAAAATAGGGCGCCCCCTGGATCCTGTGGAGGAAGTGTCTGGGAGGAGGATACAGAGCAAACTGGGCTCCATGAGGAAGAACTTATCTCACCCTCTCCAGCACACACTGAGGGCATTGAGGAGCTCCATCAGTGATAGGATGCTCCATCCCAGGTGTGTGAGGGAGAGGTACCGCAGGTCCTTCCTCCCTGCTGCCATCAGACTCCACAACAAGAACACACCAAGATAAATATTTAACTGCACCTTTCTTGTTATTTTTGTAAATATGATTGTGAATATATAATATAGTGCAGATTTATTTTCTATTCTATTTAGATTTTCTTTCTTTTTCTTTTTATTATTTTTATTTCTGGGTGTTTTATTTTCTTGGTACATTGCTCTGGCTGTTAAAGATAACAATAAACAAACAATTATTGTTATTATTATTATTGATGAAATTATGTTGAGAAGTACAATAAAGTCTGGTATTTGTAACGCTTTCATGGCTAATTTACACTTAAGGAACATTTAGTCTCAAAACAATGTATATTTTGGCTCCTTATGTAAATAAAGAAATATGTTTAATCAAGTTGGGTGTATCTTTTACCATATTTAACTTAATTAAAAAAAAAAAAATAGACAGATTTTTAACATAACATATCCACAATCCTAGTGTACGACTGGGTGACAAGTAAACTGATCCGGAGAAGGAAAGTGAGACATAAACAAGTCTCCTCATAGAAAACCTTCTTTCTTTACTTCAACAACGCCTCTCATTGTTCCCACCACTGTGTTCATGCAGACAACCCAGGCTCTGTGAATCACTTGAGAAGTTCAGTCCAGTCAGCACATCAAGCTCGCCCACGTCAAGCCACGACAATACCAGGCCTGACCAACATTAGCATTTCTGTCACTCTTCAAGTCATCCATCATTTAATGTCACAGAGAGCCGTCATTATTCTCCAAATATTTAGATATATCCCACTGCTTCGAAAGATTACCTGTCTTTTGAGACCAGAGTGCTGAGCCGGAGCGTTCTCCTCGAACTTGGCGAGCAGCTGAGTCGCCATGACCTTGACCTTGTTGTGGTTCCCAGCATTACCCGAGTCCATCTTTTTCTCCGACGAGGGCGTCGGGCCAGCGTTGCGATCTTCACGGCTGACCTTGGACGACTCGTCCTGCGGGAGAGAAATCATCGTTAAACGTGGCGTCGGCGTGAATCGGATGAACCGAAACTTTTTGGAGAGACTTACTTCTCCTGACTGGCTGGTTTTTCTTCTCTTCCCCACGCCTTCAACCTCCTTCTCTTTTTTGTCCTGCTGATGAAAGGTCCCGCGTTATTGTCGCAACAATTATGACTTCAAAAGTGAGGTCATGTGTTTCTAAAAATACACTTTTTTAAGGAAGCAACTTTTAGCAGCTTGATGCTCTCAGTTGTGTAACTCTGTCTGTATTAATACTTCTCATTTTTTTACTGTAAAAAACACTCACATTAATGTTAAAATTGGCAGTTATTAAAATAGTATTTAAGTAGTATTTTAAAATAAAGGGACTTAATCACCCAATCATGGCAGTTTTTAAAAAGTATATATTTACAAAAATCTAAATAAACACTGAATAACATTGTTAAAGTAAAAAGCAAGGGGTCATGAAGACTTGATTTGTGTACATTTAACACAACTTTTTTTGCATACATACAACCAAAGACGGTTTTATCATATTCCCTTCTTTATTTGGTATAAAAGTAGTCTATTGCCGATTCTGCACATAAAGAGGATTAGATGTGTAAGAAAATATCAATAAACTTAAATATTACAATGTTTTTGGTTCATGATACTATATTACTATTAAAAAGTCAAAAGTAAAAATGACGATGAAGACCTGAAAATGTATCTTTTTTTTTAATGTTATCATAGTTCTGTTATGTTTATTATATAAATAAAGTGTATTTTAAATAAACTAATTTGAATTATATATTTACAATACACTTGCAAATATTTATTTATTTCGTCCTCAGCAGATAAAAAGGGACTAAAATGCCGCAAGATCCCAGAGATGACTGAGGATGAGAGGATACAGTCGACTCCAGCTTTCGAACCTGATGTTTGGACATATTTTGGTTTCAAAACAAATGAAAGCAGTTACGACTTTGTCAAGAGTCATGTGGTCTGTAAATTCTGCAACACCAGAGTCAAGTGCTCGACAATACTACAAAATGATTGTTGTTACTACAGTATAGCAATATATCCCGGTACATTTATGCATCTTTTCTCATCCCAAACATAAATGACACAGTTTCAAGCTACAGTAACATTAAAAGAAAAAAAAATTAGAAGCTTTATAAGACACTCACCTTAGGGTTGCGTTTCCTGGAGATTGCAATACTCTGACCGAGTTTACTGAGGAAGGAGATGGGAGACTTGGTGCTAGATATCAGAGCCGCCTTCTCCTCTGGACTCAAATTGTGGTTTTCTGCAAAAAATAACAAAAGAAAATGAGTAAAAAACAATTCCTCAAGAGTTCAATTGCTTACAGGGAACTCCCGGGCTCCTCCAAAACAGCTGGTCATAATGTTAACCCCATTTCAAAACGATTTAAAACGTTTACCTTTGACTAAACTAGAGGGTTAGATCAACAATTGTAGCACCGTCTCTCACCTCCAGGTGGCACTGTGTCCTTAAACATCTCGTAGAACTGGCTGAGATACATGACCATGGAGAGTTTGTCAGGCTCCACCACAGAAGACATCTCTTTGCCAGTCATGCAGGGTGAGATGCCAAACTCTCGCTCTGCCACGTCGAAGCCCAACTGGTTGTTCTTCTCCTGGTCTCCCTCGTCCAGCGAGTCGAAGTCACTGAGGGAGGAAACAGAGTTAGTTACGAGTAATAGTAATAATATATTATATATACACAATAATACGTTTTCCCTGAATTTTAAGACACTTTTCAAAATACCATTTAAAGCACATTTCAAACAACATTTAAAAAAGAAGAAGTTTTTCAGGGACTATTTGATCAAAATGTTTATTTAAAAAAACTAAAAAAAACATTGTGTTGACATCGAAAACAATAAATAAATAAATGTTACCAAATAGTTGAAACATTAGAAACTAATTTAAAAATGTCATATACATGATATTTAAGATTTTAGGACTGTACATTTTAATGCATTTTAAGAATTTAAGATATACAAACTAATTTAGGTTGTATTTAACTTTTTATTCTATATCTTGAATTTATTAATTGATTGATTTAATATGTCCCAATGTTTAATGTTCAATGCTATGTCTATCATTTAATCTTATTCATCTTATTCAATTATATTAATTTAATTTTTTTATTTTGTCATCACCAATAAAAATAAAAAAACTGTCAATAAACGTGTTATGATTTGAATTCCTGTACAAAAAAGTATATATATTGTGATGGAATTTCAAGCAAACATTTTTACAGATATTTCTCTTTAAACATCTCTAACTGATTTGCCAAATACAGCTGAACAGATTTAAAATAAGTCTTCATATCATCATCATCAGTCGATACTTTCCGACTCCATCCAGAAGCATCATCATGGAAACAACACATCAAGCAACATTTCTTCTTCCACACTCACTGCTGGCCTTCAACAACAAAACATCTCTTCCTCCACTTGAAGGTCATCAGATGCTAATAGCTGCTAATGTAAATTGCCACTTTGCCTCCAGAGAGCAGCAAACTCCATTAGAGCGAAGCTGCTGGAGATAGTGCAGTTCATGCGTCTGTGCCGGAGGACCATCAGCGGGGAAGATTGGGTTATGGGGGATCCTTCAGGGACTAGAGAGAACATTACGATCCCTACATGTCGCCTCATTAACCGTGATTTACACCACAAAAGGCAAAGAGGGGGACAATAAAGATCATTTGTAATCAACCTCCTCCTATAACCACCACGAGTCACTCTGGTTAATGCCTTCAAATTGTTTAAGGGAAATCACTTGAAAAACTTAACATGACCTTTATTAACCCCTTCTTCATTTAACTTGTTTTTTTGTATTTCTTCCGTCTTTTTTTTAATGTAGTTCTGATAATTGTTATTGCAAGTCTCTGTATAATGAATTACTTAGATAATATACGTTTCTTATCTTAAATCCTGACATCACAATATCAACATAAACATTTAAATACTTTGATTCCCGCTAACCATCCACTTTGCCATGTAATAAGAGGTCAATCACGTTTGAAATGATTCATGTTTATTTTAACACCCATTGAATTAACAAGAATGTTAATACATCTATAATTTCCAAGTTCAGCCCAACAAGCAAAATGATCTCTTCCTGCTAAGAATCTTTGTAGAAATAAGCTTTTTTTTTAAATTTTGAACTCATGTTAAAATGTTTCATTACGTCATAATTACAAAGTCACCTCCATTATTCATTTGAATTGAAGAAAAAGTGATATCACATAGTAGTACTTGCACCAGCCCTCAAAACAACTAGTTTTACTTCAGGAATAAAATAAAATAGATTTTTAAGTGACACAAATACTTAATATCACAATTATTATACACTACAAACATGAATCAAATTCAATTCATTATTTTCTTTTAAGTAATACTTAAATATCTATAATAATAAATTTCATCACCCTAGAAGCGTATCCTCCCAGTTGAAAATGGGGGAACAAAATAAACCTTTGCATGAAAATTTACAATGTGCCATTGTGTCATTATCATAAACTACTTTTTCATTTGAATAAATATTTTGGAATACGAATGACAGCAGCGGAAAATAACTCCTCAGACGTAACCAACTATTAATCAACCTTTTTAACACAATCTGTACCACATGTTATAAACTCATGGCACGGGGGTCAAATCAAGCCCGCCTTTTCATTTTGTGTGGACAGCCTGATGGCATGCTCAAAGTTAGTACGGGGTCGTTTAGAGGTCATAGATGTCAACGATTATTTTTTAAAAAGACGATCAAGCAAGTAAGTAAAGCTTAGATAAAGAACATAAAAATCATTTAGATTAAATTGACCCTCAAAGAAAGAAAAAGGCAATTTCAAAACTCTCATTAAGAAAATACACATTTTGTTTGGCCCTTGACTGTTTGGCCCTTTGATCTATTCACGTTTATGGAAGATACTCACATGAGATCAGGTCTGTATCGGTGGATCAGTGCACAGAGAGCCAGTCCACTCTTCCAGGACATGGTGAGGTCTCGGACATTTACATTCCTGTATCCCTCCGTCTGTCGCTGGCACCAGTTGAGCAGCTTACTGGAGCGAGCTATGGATTCTGGTTCAACGAAATAAAAGACAACAGATCAAATTAGGAAAAGTATTTAATCAGTGCCGGGATTTGATCTCTTGTGGGTCAGATTTTAAAAGTGTCTTGAAGTTTTCAACCATCAAGTATTAGTGCCAAACTTAAAAACCCAGCGGGGGAATATTCAACGTCAACTGTTAAACATCATACTTAAGTGAGAGAAATGACAAGTTACGGATGAATTCATAAAACTGTGGGCGATGGGTTAGTACATTAAAATGTAAACAAAGCTTCAGGAGTTCTTGTGGAGGAACACCATGCATTGTATTACCTCGCAGCTGCTTCTCAAGCAGAAAATAGTCTGGAGTGAAACGGCAACAGTTCAGAAACGAGACTCGACAAAAAGGGGTGAAGTGGTGAAGAAGTAACAGCAGAGAAGGTACAAACCATTCCTGGCCAACTTCGGCGTAGACGAGTTTATCACATTCTCCATTTCAATGCGCATTTCACTGGACTCCCCCGTGTCGATGAGGTGGCGAACCTGTTGAAAAATGAATAAAAAAAAGGTACTTGAAAAACTGTTTTTATTCAAACTTTGTTTTGGCTCATGTCGACTCACCTGGCTAGGTTTGAGGAAGTTAAGGCTTATGTTGGGGTAGCGTGTGGTCGGATCCACACTGTACTGACTGAAGTTCTTGCTGATGTTTTCCGGCGTGGTTTGAGGAAGCAGACGGTATATACTTTCCCTGTGAGGGGAGAAAAAGAATGCATTTTAATGCACACAAATAGTATATAAAAATGTTTTCATGTGTGGGTTTAAACTGCAGTCGACGTCTTGTAAAAAGTCGCCGGTACAAAAACATGTTTCATGTTTCATGTGTTGCACAAATAGGACTGAGAGTCAGTGCAAAGTACTGAAGTCACATTCCATTCAGTTCTCATGAGAGACGCTTATCCTATTAGTACCAGCAGAGGTGGGACTGACGCTCCGAATCACTTTTCCTAGGAAAGCACTCGGAGATTAGAAGGTGTGTTTAAAGAGCTGAAACGCTGTGTCGGTGTGTGTGTGTGTGTTTGGGTGTGGGAGGTTGGACAAAGTGGACTGCATATGTGTGTGTGAGAGATCGGGTTTATCAGCCTCACCTCTCAGCCAGCACCTCCAAAGGGGTTTTTCCTTGCGCCCAACTCTTCACCATCCAAGCCGAGTCCATGCCTGCCAGGAAACCGCGAGCGATGCCAGTGCCCATGGGCCAGAAGGGCTGGAGACAACAAGACCACATTCAAGACCCAAATATGGGACCAACTGGGACGCTGTGCGATTGTGTGCGCCCTCACTTCCAAAAGGCTGTCCCCCACCAGCGCCACCAGCAGCTTGTGACCGTGGCGCTGACGCACCATGGCGGCGTTCTCCGACGCGTACATGCAGGTGAAGTCGAACATGGCCACGTCGGGCTGACCGTAGTGGTTGATGGCGAAGTCCAGGGTGGGAAGCTGTTTGTTGGTGGAGAAATCGGCGGCTTCTCGGGCGTAAGACAACAACGCCGTCTGGTCCACGTTCGCTCTCGACAGCAGCATTTCAGTGTCGGCGTAGTCCTGAAGGACAAGTGAGATTAGGAAGTCTTACCCACAACTAAACCATTTTTTTTTTTTTTTTTCAATTAACCATAAACTTTTGAAAGTGTTTGATCATTTTTGTGTTGCAATTACACTCCCAGACGCTAGATGCCACCATTTATAATGTACTCCACAACTAAAGCTACAATGAAATCCTGCGGGATCCCAGAGACTGAGGACGAGAGGATACAGTCGACTACAGCAGTTTTTAAAGCTGATATTTGGACATATTTTGGTTTCAAAACAAATGAAAGCAGTTACGACTCCGTCAGGATTCATGTCGTCTTTAAATTCAACACCAGAGTCAAGTACTCGACAATACTACAAACATATCCTTGTTACTTCAGTATCGCAGTATGTTGTTGATCCATATTGTATCGCCAGATTCTCGCCAATATACCCCTGTATTTCATTAGGAAGAATACAATAAAAGTTACACTGTTTTTAAACAGACAGACTTAAGTGTTTGTGTCTCTTGAAAATGTTACAAAACAGTTTAAAAAACTATTTTATTAAAGCTTTTTGTGTTTGATGTCCCCATATTCCACTTAAAGAGTAGAAAGTGTGGGAATACATTCCTTTTCTGTGCAGCTTCAGCCATCTTGCTTCCATCAGTTTTTAAATTTGAATTATTTTCCTATTTTTTGGGGGACTTGGAACATCTAACGAAAGTGTAATAGTACATATAGGATGACACAATAATGTTTACTGTAGTGACTCAGGTGTATATTACAAATTTGTTTCTAAATAGAAAATTCTCTTTTAAATTTATAACAGATATCAATAGAAAAGTTACACCAAAATGCACAAAACTGAATTTGCTTACCAATATTTGCGATCTGATTTTTATTTAGTTAAGCAGGCCTTCATATTGACTGAGCAACAAACAGTGTTTGCAGAAAAAACAAACGTGTTACTCACATGTTGCTCCTTCATTGAGCAAATAAATGTTTTTGAAGTGTTTTTTTGATGGTAAAAAAATATTTTTTTATAGTTATATATTTGACATTAACATCTTGAGAATGAATCTTATATTTGGCGTTTACAATTTATTAATCTGGGATAAGAAGGACCTAACGAGAATGTTTTAGTTTTACACAAAGCACTTGAAAAAATGAATTCTTTGTATACAATTATTGTTGTATTTATTACTGCTTACTTAGATGTGTCGAATTGTAATGCTTCATGGAAGTAAAGACTTGACTGGACATGCATAAACTGGTAGCTGCTAGTGATGTGTTGATGAGGCTTCATGAAACAGCTGACAAGGTATCATGATACAGTGTCTTCATTTTGAAAAGCCACTAGATGTCACTCTCTGCTTTTTAATGTTTGTCTCTAATCTACTAATTCATTCATTTGAAAACATCTAGTGACCTTTCAAAATTATGAAACTGTATCATGATACAGTTTCACAAGGCCTCGTAAACGAATCACTAGTAGCTCCTGTAAAAAAACTTTTGCAAACATATATATGTTTATAAACAAGATATCTTGTTTATAAACATATATATGTTTATAAACAAGATATCTTGTTTCGCCTGAAACAGTTGAAAGTTGAAATGATTTAGTATCACTAGTAAATGGTGCAGTTAAAAGTCCTAATTGTGGCGGAATAGTAAATCATTTTTAACAAATATATCCTGGTGCTAAAATACAGAAATGCAATGCAGCTCAGGGGTTCAAAAAATCCGAACTCAAGGAGGAAATTTAAGTTTCTAAACTCAAAATGGCCAAAAATAGCACCTTCCACTCATGGGTTCAGATTTGGTTCAGATAATCCGCACATGTGAAACAGAACTCAAGATATATTTAGAACATGTTTTGAAGACTTGGGTGGGTTATTCCACCGCCCTAAGACTCCCCGAGTTTACTTCTTATTATTACTGCATATTTTCCTGTCTGCACATACTCATAACACAGTCACACGTGTGTCTACGTCAAGTCAGACATGTGAAAAAGGTCTTTTGCGCTTTTCCTGTGGAAATGATCCAGGAAAGGAAACTGGCGAGAGGAGACAAACACTCGGGCAAGTGTGCTTGAGTTGGCTGTGGTTTCCTGACCACTGTTGGCTTGGTCTGACCATTAGGCAGACACAGACAAAACACTGGGTGGGTCAATACGATGAAAACTGAAGAGAAGAAAAACAAGAGTTTTGTGTGTGTGTGTGTGTGTGTGTGTGTGTGTGTGTGTGTGTGTGTGTGTGTGTGTGTGTGTGTGTGTGTGTGTGTGTGTGTGTGTGTGTGTGTGTGTGTGTGTGTGTGTGTGTGTGTGTGTGTGTGTGTGTGTGTGTGTGTGTGTGTGTGTGTGTGTGACGTGCACCCGCCTGCTCCCCTTTGATCACTCACATGCAGAATGACTCCTTTCTCCAGCAGACTCTGCTTTTTGGCCGTCATCACAAAATAGTGCGTATCATCCTTGTAGTACACGATGTTTTCCAGGTCAATACCTAAAAAGAACCACAAAGGGACGCATTGTAACGCACAGGACGACACTTTTCCCTTATCAAAGCTGACTGCTGTCGTCATTAGCAGAGAGCAATTACGCGACTTGACGCACAAAAGCCGCTGGAACATTGTCAGGTCAGCAATGAAGTTTTGGCTTCTAATCCAAAAACAAATGTTTAATTGGAAGTATTGTATGTTAGTAAATCAGTGCCATCAAAATACTGAATAGTTTAATTCAACATTTCAAACTTAATATATTTTTTATTTCTATTTAATATATTTTTTAAATGTTGTTTAGAGGATTAAACAATTATTTACCAATTCAATAATTTGTATCATATTGTAATTTGTTATTATTTTATATAATCGAATTAGAAAAAAGTTAGAAGAGAGTTTATAAGAATAGTTTATAGTTTTTTGGTTTTATATTCTAATGCCAATGATTCAAAAATGTATATTATATTATAAATTATTATTAATTTAATATTTTTTTATATTATTTTTTGCCTAATAAATTCAATATTTTTGCACATAGAGTTTGATATTCGAAATTAAAATAATTAATGAAATATTTCCAACATTTTTACCTTGAATATAAAAGGCTATGAATTGAAAAGTATTGAATGAAGTATTTTTATTGGAATCAGAATATCGAACTTTGTGTAAAAAAAAAACAAACTATTTTGACAAGTCGAATTCTTTAACTTACTAAAATAAAAAAATAAAAATTCAACTTTACATCCCAAGAAATTGATTCGAATTATTGAATTGAAATAAATTCAACCATAAATATAGAAACTATTGAATTCAATTATTCAAAAAATAACAATTAAATGCTTAATAAAACAACAGAATCTATATAAAAACAATTCAGTTTCCACATTTGTAATTCTAGATTCAACCAATCAATATTCTGCCAGAACTGATATACTTCAATGGTGTTAAATTACAAAAGTTAGGAATAAAAGTCAAACCTGTTGCTTCTCTGAGGTCTTGAAAGAACTTCTGGTTGAAGATGAAAGCCACGCCGCTGATCTCTTCTACTTTTGCCTCCGCCGTCGTGTTTCTGTTGATGAAGTTTGCCGTGATGGCGATGGCCAGTTTCCCTCGGAATTCCTTTCTTCTAAACCCTGAGGATGAAGGGAGGAAAATGAATATGTGTAAGTGATTTAAAATGAATCATCACAAGCGACATCTGGTTTTTGTCCGATGTTTCTGTCATTCATCAGCTTGTTTAGGAAAGAAAAGCATTTTAAATATAAATATATTTTGGATTAAGTTGAATTAACAGGACACAAACATGTGGAATATAAAATGTGCACGACTTTTATTGATGATCTTACTCTCTTTAAACACCAGAAAACACTGAAATTATAATGACAATTATGGTTCTAGTCTGAGGATTTTTTTACCGGGACAATAATAACAATAATATTGACCCTTCTTACCGTCTGAAAATCTTTTGTTTTAGAAGATTGTATTTTCTATGAAGTAACATTAGCCTGTGACTCTTGACACATCAAGATTATAATTTCCGTCAAGTTTTAAAAAATAAGATTTGTGAAATGAGTGGAACACAATCAAAACAACCTCTATTAAGATTGCGTCAGATCGGTTGTAAATAGACCAGAATCCACTTTTTAAACATTCCTTCTACACAAATTACACAAGCAAATTATTTTTGAAAATATATTCAATGCTAGCAGCGACTTTCAGTTTGTGTTAAGAAGCAGTTAAAAAGTAGATAAAGTCGACAGTCAGACACTAAACTAGGATGAACATGTAAATGTTCTAGTAAATATGGACAGTGAAGGGAGGAAAGAAAGTTGCATCTGCTTTTCAACTTAATGCCAAATCAGGCTCACAAGAGCTTCGAATTAAAAAGTTAGCTAAAAATATACTGGTAAACTGTTTGCTAGCAATCTGAGAGATACACCATGATTGAAAGTTCCACCTGTTTTAGCCATATAAGTCAAGAATTAATCTGGGAAGTTAAAAAAACAGGATAGAATTGAATAAAGAACTACGTAGTAAACTGAAAACATGTTAAATTCATGTTTTTTTTTAGACTGAAACATCAAATCAGACCAATATCTCACACGTTGAGGCTTTTTAATGAATATGCAACAAGTATACAGTACATTTTGTTGGTATTATTTTGTTCCCTTACTATTGAGTTTGACACCCTTGCCTTTATGTGCGTTTCTATTGCATTGTTTACATTCAATAACAGCAAATATGTGACCAGAGAGACTGAGTTTGGAGTAAAAACATACATGAACCAGCAGTGACACCACTTCTGCAAATTAACAATATTAACCAACTTGTGTTGATTGAAGACAAACTCAGAAAATGGTTGAATTGTGTCTCCTTTAAGTTTGATTTTATGACAAAATATATTTTTATGTTTAGATCAAACACAAGATGGGATAAACCTAAATCAAATGTTAACTGTCAAATCGCTTCTATCAACAGCTGTAACTGTAACTAAAAAAAAAGGGTGTAAAACTTTAACTGTTTTCATTTGTTTTGAAGCCAAAATATGTCTAAACATCACCTATAAAAGATGCTGAAGTCAACTGTATCCTCTTATCCTCAGCTATCTTGCAGAATTGTCATGGTTCCCTTTTAATTAATTATTTAAGTGATTTAAAAAAAAAGAATGATACAGTGCCGTTGAATATTGTTATGGATTCATGAAAAAAATAAAAAATTAGTTGTTTTTTTTATGTGGTCTAAAACACACCAGACTATTAAAACATTCTTCCTGAAGTAGCATGTCGGGTTTTAAACACTGACATTTTAAAAGTAGGAACTCAGCATCAACTACTTGAGCACATCTTCATCCATCATGTATCATAACCAGAGGCTTTAACGTTATAGAGCAGCCTCATGTTATCTATCATCAAAGAACAAACAGGATTTGAACCCTCAGTCCAGTTCACATCCATCCCAGAGGGACGAGTCTGCTTCCCTTTATTAAAGCCAGAGTCGGCGACACTAGTAGGGGTCACGGTACTCTGCTCCACAGGGGATCACTGACCGAAGGATGTGCGGTGCTTGTGGAGGAAACGACCAATTCAACAATTCCTATTCTGCTCTGCTGGGAAAAGCTACGGAAAAGTTGCTTGAATAAATCAGAAACTGTTGGTTTGTGTGGAGCAGGATTAGATCAGAGACTGGACGGTGAAGTGAAGTTTGTAGCTCCAACAAACACAATCGAGAGGATCAACTTTCTCTTTTCATGTTATTTCAAAAAAAAAAAGCAGCCATGAGTCATACGTCGACTCCTAGTCTGAACCTGCCTGGTAGTGTGTTCCTTCTTCCGTCGGCTCCGATGATGACGTCGAACTCCAGCTCGTTGACAGGGTGTGTCCTGGGGTGGACCTCAGCCCTCCAGCCGATCCCTGAGGAACACACAGCAGTTGTGTAACCAGACAGAAATGCATCAATGGAGCCAGTTGAACAGAGCTCTTGCTTATGAGACTCACGTTCGTTCTCCTGCTCGTCGGGTGGCTCGATCAGACCCTTGAACTCTACGTTGACGTGGATTTCAATGCCCAGGAGCAGAGCCACTTTGAGCAGCATGAGCTGGAGCTGACGAATACCTGGAGATCAAACCGGAAGAGAAACAATCACAGTCTAAACTAGTAAAACACATGGAGGACAGAATGACAGGAAGTGGTAAAAAGTTCTGGTCGTTCTCCCTAATCCTTGTTCCTACTGAAAGATTCTACTTGTGCTCAGTGGCTAAATACGTTTGTTTTATATGAGTATTAGTGTTGTTTTCCTCTCAATCTGACTCAATCTATTATCAGCCACATCATCATCTGCCTCGTTATTGTTATTATTTTCACTTTTATTATCGTCAATAAGGTCATTATTCTATATTAAGATTACCATTAGTATTGTAGTTATTATTATCACCATTATTATATATGTTGTTATATTTGCCTGGTTTTTATAATCATTGTTATTATCATCATTGAAATTGTTATTAGTATCACTGTTATTATTGTCATTTTTCTCATCGTCATTATTATGATTGTTATTATCATCAAAATTAATAAGGGTTGTTATTATTATTGATATTGTTGACGTTATTAAGTTATGGTTATTGCCATTATCACAATTATGACAATTATTATTATAGCAATGATCAACATTATAAATATATTTATTATCATTATCTTATAATCATAATTGAAATATTGCCTTTATTATTGTTCTTGTTATTATTATTATTGATGTTATTTTTCACATCATTACTATAATTCTTATTGTTATGATCGTCGTTATAATTATTATTATAATTGTTATAACTATGATTATTGTTTTCGTAATTATTGTTGTTATCATCATTACTATTATTGTCGTAATTATCATCAATGTTATTGTCTTTATTATTGTCATTGATATTATAATTGCTGATTTCATGTTATCATTATTTGTGTCATCAATATGACCTTTGTTTTCATTATCGTAATTATCACAGTTTATTATTATCACCATTAGTTACTGGTGTTATTGTAGTCATTACTATAATTGTTATCATCTTTATTACTATCAATATGATCTGCATTAATATGATGGTTGTGTATTTATTTTCATTATTATAACAAATGTTATCATCATTACTATTATTGTTATTATAGTTGTATTACCGTTCTTGTTACTTCCTGTATTGTGATCCAGAGCGAAGCTTCATTTAAAATGTTATTTATTTTCCAACATTGGTTTATATTAACATTAAACTTGAACTTCCCACTTACTGATATGATCAATAGCACCAGCGCAGAACTTCCCGTGGAACTTCTTGGCCCCGAGGCCCCTGAGATCCTGGATGGTGAAGGGCCAGAGATGAAGCACATTGTTCCTCGAGAAAGCATCTCTTTTCTCCAGGAGAACCACTTTGGCTCCTAAGAAACAAAGCTCGATGGCCGTGCGCAGGCCACATGGACCGGCACCGATGATGAGACACTGGACACAGAAACAGTTACTCAACAGCCTCAACAGTAAGACCGTCACAATAAGGGTGTAATACCTTTGCATTGGCACAGGCGCGACCCTTCTTGTACTCCTTCTGGCTGGCTCTCTTGTCTAGCTTGGCCCACAAAGCTTTGGCCTTCCAGTAGTTGAGTTTGGACTTGAGCTTGTGGTAGAAGACTCGGTAGTCGTTGGGCTTCACGTCCAGGTGATCGCACAGCTCCTGGAAGGCCTTGAGTGTCCCTTTGCACGTGGACCCCTGGACGAACTTGTCAAACAGGACGTGGGACTGGTTTACTCCTTCTCCTCCAGCAGCACCAGCTCCCCCTCCGTCGCCCATGGTCCGGGCTCTCACGGGGCTGTGAAGGCCCCAGACAGGAGTCCAGCCTCTCTGCCTTCTGTTCGGAGGGCGACACTAACTTCCCGCCTCAAGCATCCTCATCCTGCCCAAAGAAAAACATAATTTTTAGTTCAAATTTTAGGCTGCAAATCCAAAAATAGAATAAAATGAGAGAATCTATACACGGATACGAAGCGATTTATTTTTTAACAATCCAACATCAATACTCAACATCACTGTATACTTGTTTTCTTTTTATGGTTTATTTTGCATTTATATCGTGTTTAAAATAAATAGTTTTTACTTTTATTTGCAATTAACATGCAAAAACGTACAGTGTGTACATTTTTGTGCCGCAATTAAACTTCCATTCCGTAGATGGCAGCAGTAAGTAAGTAAGTAATTTTTATTTGTATAGCACTTTTCCAGACCAGGGTCACAAAGCGCTTAAACAATCAAAACAATATTCAATAAAGTATATATTTTAAAGATCAAGATAAAACTGATAACACAACAGGAGTTCCAGAAAATCAAGGAAAAGCCTGAACAAATAGAAACGTCTTAAGATGTTTCTTAAAGGAGTCAGTAGATCCATCAAGCGCAAAGAGAGACGAAGATTGTCCTAAAGTTCTCCCCGCAGCTAAAGGAACAATGTCATCCTGCAAGATACTGTTGATGGCTGAGGACAAGAAGATACAGTCGACTCCAGCTGCTTTTAAAGCTGATGTTTGAACATATTTTGGTTGTAAAACAATTGAAAGTAGTTTCAACTTCATCAAGAGTCATGTGGTCTGTAAATTCTGCAACACCAGAGTCAAGTAATACTACAAATATATCCTTGTTCCTGAAGTATTGGAGTATGTTGTTGATCTAGGGTCAAGTACATGAACAGTATTGCGATATAGTAGGAACAATGATGTATTGAACATCTTACTGTATCGTAATACACCTTATATCGCCAGATTCTTGCCAATATAAACCCCTGCCAATCCATTACGCATTTGTAACAGAGCCTTACAGAAAAAAAAAAGTTATTTATATTATTTATGTTCTATGTTTATTAGAGTTTATTTTGAAAAGACTAGAAGCTTTTCTCTAATTTTTCATTGACTTGCAACTCGTTTCATGTCAAGACACCCATGTCAGTCAATATTCAAGAAATGGGATCAAAGAAACAAATGTTAAGTGTATGAAAAATAAATCTTAACAGAACAATTGTAAAAAAAAAATGTAATGCAATAAACGTTTGTTTTCTTTTCTTTTGCCATATTTAAAACCAAACCTTCTCATGTTGGTCTAAGACAAGAAGATGCTAAAATATATTTAAATGTAGTACCATTTGAAACAAAAAAAAGGGTGACCTCTAAAGGTGAACAACAATATGATGAGGACTGAATACAAACAAAATAATCTTCAATTAAGGCAATAAACACAAATATTAAACCAGATGCATAGAGAAAAAGGCATAAAATGGTTAAACATCGGGTGACAAGCGGTTTTGTAATTTAATAAAATGCCTCTTGAAAATGTCAACTGATAAGAAAATATTTCAGTAAAAAAAAACAAACAGTGAACTTAATGACATTCCCCATTTATCTCCAGCAGAAGGTCACTGAACTCGGTGCAAACAAAAGTATGTTGCTGAGGGTAAAGTTCTCCAACACATTTAGAGAAGGAACATAAAGCGTGTATCAACTGTGCATGTCCTGCGTACTGTCGTAGCATCTTGCACATGAATGTTTCACGAGCTGCAACATGCAGTCGTGCAGCGTCATGCACGGTCAGGCCCTGAATGACGAGATCCTTCTCTCTGGCATCTGCTCTTCAGCTGCTGAGCCTGGAATGTCTCTCTGGACTCTGTTGCTTCATTCCGTTTGTGAAGGAGAACACTTTCAGAATCTGCCAACTCCGTCATATTTTGACAAACAATTTTTATTTCCCCCCTAAAAAGTGTGACAGGTTTTAAATTCCCCTCCCAGAGGCATCGATGCAGAAACCTGACAACGACAATGGCATCAGAGACCAGATCCTCTTACGCCAGGTTTCCCTACGTCACAGTCCCACATTCACAATCGGGAAAGATAATCTTTTCGGCAAACAGGACTCAAGAGAGACGAACCTCCCAAGTTCATGCGGGCTCGACCATGAAGTCCCAGTTCCCGAGGCAACCCAGGAAAATAGCAGGGTCAGCATAAGCTTCTTTTCACACACTGCCAAATATTTAGTGCAGTGAATAGAGCTGGCTCTGGTGCCGGTGCTGGTGCCTCGGTCGGTCTGGACTGCAAGTACTGGACATCAGAGGAACACTTCCATGACTACTGTCACCCAAAGATGCGACAAGTAGCAGTAAAAACTTCGAGAGAAAAAACGCGATTCTAAAATTTTACTTTGAAAAAAAAAAAAGATTAAATTTGATTAAAATATAATTCAGGCTAAAATCACACTGAACTTCACCAATGCCTCAAGAAAAGTCATTATTAACTAAATGACTGGCCAGGTCGCTACAATAGTCGGCTTAATATGGAGTATTCATTACAAAAACTTGTACTTTTATTTGATTATCAACTTTGTTAAAGGGGTCTTTCTTCCTTTTTATACATTTATAAATGTCACTTATGGAGTTACTTTATTAATAATGGTAATCTGTTTAAGTAAAAATGGATCATACATGCACCAAACAGCCTTTATTTGTAACACAACATACAAATAAAGTGGAACAGTTTGCGAGGTGTAAAAATGATACTGCATTTATAAATAAGTGCTTCTGTATAAGCAGGACTTGAAATTACAACATGGGGTCTAAACAAGCAGCACTTTTATAAAGGGTACTTTTGGCAAATCTTAATCGTACTTTGTGTCTAGAATACAATTCTTGTCTGGGGGCAAAGTGGTGGAGGGTGTAGGCGTTTGGAGGATGTGCCGAGTTTTCAGTTTCTTGATAGGTTTCCTTATTCTTTTTCCTTCAGTAAACTTTTTGTTTCAGGGAATTAAATCTGTCCTACGTTACTGAATGCCACTTAAATCTGTATTATTGCACGCATCACACTTGACTGTCAATCCAATGCAGAGGAAGCTCATTGTTCTTTTCAAGTGTTCTTTTTTTAACTAAATTAAGCAAGTCTTATCTTGGTTTCTAAATGTAGCTTATCTTTTATTTTAATGACCTATGTTTCACTCGTAAGTTTGTAAGTTGTGTCGTATAACATCTTATATTCATTTCCCCTCGCGGGACAAATAAAGGATTCTGATTCTGATTATCCATCACAAGAATTTTTTATTGTAATTTTCATTGACAACTAGTGGATAAGGTCCCCCATGACAAGAGAGCCCCTTAAGTGATTCATTCTCATGTGGTTTTACCAAGTCAGGTTTTTTAGTTTTTCTTGTCTTGCATTTCATATCAGCATTGAAGCTTTACACGTGGATCATAGAGCATTCAAACCAGGATGAAGCTCAGGAAAACTAACTGAAAATAAACTTTTGATAAACTGAAAAATAAAAGGAGAGAAAAAGAAGCACAATGGTAGTTTTAGCAGTAAGGAAGTAATGATGATTTTTCCTTGAGAAAAATAAATTAAATATCAATCTTAAAAAAATGCTCGTCATTAGTGCAAAATGATGCTAAATTGCACATAAAGTACTATTTCTGATTTATTTAAACATATTGTTTTGATGGTGGATTTAAGCAGCAGTTTCGCTGCAATTGGTGAGAAACAGAAGTATCAATTATTAGTCATTTATTTTTGTTGATGGATGCACTTTGAAGTTTTCTGTTAACTTCAGGGCAAACATGACAGATTTTTCGTTAACAATTTGACTTTTGACCCCACAAAGATTCCATCAGTGAAGGATGTCTCACTTACACAAGATACAGAAAAAAAGCAAAAATTTAAAAGAATTCTCAAGGGTCTAGTATAACACCGGTGAAATTGAATCTTTTTCGTGATAATCAATAACAAGTTGTGAAAAAATGGATCGATCATGCTGTGAGGTGTTTGTGTGAATTTAAAGACGCATGGGTTACCAGAGTAGATATTAAGAAAAATGTAACGATGAAAGTGGAACACGCAGCTAAGAGGGGCAGCAGTAAATCTTTAACAACACAGCGTCGGTTCTCTGGAGGACGAGCAGCTAAATCTGGGACATGTTACACCTCAACACAAAACAACAACCAAAGTCAAGTGAATGAAGGACGCCAACACTGTATTCACCCGACAGAAAACAGGAAATGAAGTGTCGGCGTTGAATGTGGCATGTAGAGGTGACACATTAAATAACAAGATAACATTCACGATTGTCCATTGTGGGGATCATAGAGCCATGGGACAAAGGTGTGTTTTTTCTAAATAAAGGTGGAATTTGAATCAGAAAAGTGTGCCAGGCCACGCTTGAGAAGACTTCAAATAAGTAAGTAAGTAAGTAATTTTTATTTATATAGCGCTTTTCCAGACCAGGGTCACAAAGCGCTTAAACAATCAAAACAATATTCAATAAAGTATATACTTTAAAGGGCAAGATAAAACTGATACCATTCAAAGAAGAAAGAGCAACTTTCCTCAACACATTAATGAGATCTAAGGAGTGAAAGCAGTGCTAGTTAGTCATCTTTCACAAATGTATGTCTAACAACCCGTGCTTATTGTATGCTCTTGTGATATTACAGTATATTTGCACCGTTATGTAGTCAGAATAACCTATAATTTCACAAGAATACAGACAAAAACTTTTTGTTTAAAACAATAAAAACTATATTTTCAGCACCATATTCATTAGATATACAACCCTTTCCATTTATAGCTGCTTCTTGGAAGAATTAACTGAAGTAAGGGGAGTGTATCTGCGAGCAATGGGCAGTCAGCGCAAACAAAATCCTTTTTTAGCAAGGGTTGTAGATTAGCCAGGTAGTCCAGTGTGGAAACACTTTGCATACAAGTCAGACAAACCCACAGCACTAACAGAAACCGACATGCAAACTAGGATGTTTTCGAACCAAAGAAGGAACAACTGAACACATGGCATCCATACTTGCTTCAAGAATTCACTCTCGCTTGAATCAAGTTCTACTAAACCTGAACAAATATGCTGTTATTTGTTCTTGTGTGGAATATGTAGGATTTAAAGCTCTCTTATGTGAATGTGTTTTTACTTTAAACTTTATTTTTCCCGTAAGGAGTTTTACATTATTCTGACGGGTGGAAAATACTGCTGCCCTTGTTATGAAATTGCATTTTTAATATTGTATCATATTTTTAAAAAACAACATTATTTAACATTTTAATTAACTACAGCACTGCTGTTTTTTGTTTATAATGTAAAACTGCTATATTCAGTTTCTAAAAATTAAGCAATTTAGCTCCAAATTCTTTCCATTAAAAAGGTAATAAACTTTAAAGTACTTTGGTTCCGTTCTTTTGTTTCCCATAGAATATTTATCGTGTATCGTCTACTAAATTTCTTGAATTGTGATTAGAGTATTATTTGATGTTTTATATTATCAAAATTGTGAATATGTATTATTAAATGTTTTGTAATATGTATGACACTTCTAAGGAGAAATAAATTACACAAAATAAATATAACTAAGTAGCCTTTTAAATCTATGGTATCACAATTGGTTAAATTAATTAATCACTTTATATTTATATCTTTTCATTTAGAAGGACATTTTCTGCCATATAATAGCACTTGCTTACTTAATTACTTAAAAACACAGCTGACCGTTAAATGCTGTATAAAAAGTAATGAAACAAACAATAAAATAAAAAGAGCAATAATAAAATTAAATAAAACAACTAAGAAAATATAAATCTATAAGATAAGACTCTAAAATCAAGTATAAAAAATAACAAAAAGAAATATAGTCAGGTGTGCTTTAAAGGTGAGTTTTTAAAATGGTCATCCTTCAGTGACAGCGGTGCAGCATTTACAAATGTCCCCTGAACACACCTAACCATAGCATGTTAGAATCATGGAAATGTTGACCATGATTTGAGCTGCTCAATAATACTGTGGTACATTAAATTACATAGTAATAGTGAACTCATCATCAGCTTTTGGCAAAGTACCACACATTTACGATCATAGTTATAAATATAAAACCGAGCATCAAAAAATTGCATGTTAATTTCAAAATATACCTTATAGTATTTATGGTCTGGATTGTCTGCAATGCAAAAATATAATTCAAAAACTTTCCAAATGATGTGATTTTATAGTAACATTGGTTGCCCTAAGCAATCACATGTACCAACACAACTAGCACTTAAAATAAAATAATATCCTTGTGATAACTACTGATGCTGCTCAATCTGTAGAGTAAAAAACAACAAATAAATAAAACGAAAAAACAACCTCTTGACACAATTTCACACACATGTCATGTTGCACACAGAGCCTCACACAAACACAAACACACACTCAGCATGCCTTAGCCTTTTTACTGCTTCTATTACATCACCCTGTGATCTAAAAATAGAGTGAAAGATTAGGCCATGAGGCGGCACGTTTGACTCGACAGCTCAGCCTCGACTCAGGCAACATCATCTCAGAACAGCTGTTTCTTTATCACCGAATAAGTCTTTAAATGGTGTCTTTTGAATTGTTTAGTGAATATTCGAGCGAGAGCAGCCTCTCTGCTGATGGCGCTCTCGTTGTAGTTGCCAACATTAAAGCGGATAAATCTAGGATTTTGACAGATTTCTCACAGCTAGAGCACGATGTAAGATTACATGTAGACCGTTGGTAAGCCTGTGTATCCACTCCTGTTTTTAGCTTTTTTTCTCCGTCAGTCTCCACGCCAGATTTGACTGATGCTCAGAGGACATCCTCGAGATGAAATTAATATCGTGACTCATCGCCGCCTCCTCAGGATCCATCTGGGAGCGGGAAAAGAAGCCGCAAGATTTTTACCTCTCGATACTATGCAGCTATATTTAAAAAATTAATGGATTTAGTGTCGCATTTACAGGCCTGCATAGCAGACATACACACACCATGGTCGACGAGAATAAAACACTGGAGCCATCGCATCTATTTAAGCAAATATTTATGCCTTCGCATCTATTTAAGCAAATATTTATGCCTCAACTACTGTAGTTAAATACGCTTCAAACAACTTTTGCTCGAACTACACTATGTAATGCTGGATATAAATCCTTGGTGCAACGTAAACATCTGACTGAAAAATGCATTTCCAGGATGTATAAAAGTGTGTTACAGGACATTAGTTTTATTATGATAATATTTGTGTCGCTCTTCAAGCACACTTAAGAGTTTTTTTTTTTTACAGTTAAAGTTTAAACTGTCCAATTGAAGAGTGTGTACATAAAACCTGTTTTTTCAAGGTGAGGAGAAAAAAAAAGAAGTTTATTTGTATTCTCTTACACAGTTAAGCCGTTTTCATTATTCAAACAAGATTCTGAATCAACTTCATCAACTCGGAACCTTACTAATAGATATCAAATTGATATAGGAGAATAGCTGTGATACTCCATATGTACTATTTAATCGGTAATTGCAATTCAAATGGAAGTCAAAATTGAGCTTGTATCATCCCCCATAATGCAATGTAATATATGCACAGCATTTGCGCAACAGGAGAAGCTCTTTGGTGATTCAACAGCACTTATTTAACTAAGCATCTAAAGCGTCACAACAAAAAATAGGGTACGTTTAAAACAAAACAAGAAAGACCAATGAGGCTGTAAACTTTTCTGATTATTCTGTAGAGTTGAGATAAAAGCATAAAAAATAACAGAAAAAAAATACTCCAATTTATTTGGAGGGACGGTTTGTTTAGCGTCTTAAAATTAGGGATTTTGTCAACTTGTTTCCCGTCAATATTTTATTAAATAATACAAAGATAAGGCTATTTTATTTGGACATTTTTGTCCAATAAAGATGGATCTTTACTCTACAAAAGTCTTTTGGCATTTTGATGTTCTCTTAAAGAGCTCGACACATGCAGGGGTTTATTCACTTCAGTATTCAGTATATTTTTACACCCGACTTTTTCGATTTTTGCAGGTTGTCAGAGTAAACTGTTCCTTTTTAAAGTTATAGACAAAAATGTATGTTCTTCTGAATGAAGCGAATCATGCTCAGTGGTCTTCGTCTTTGTCTTCATCTTCCTCCAAAAAGACACTTAAAAACATCCACTACCTCCATACTGCTCGTCTATACATGTCCCGCTTATGTTGAGGCTTAAATCTCGAGATACAGACAGGAAGTACTCGAGTAAATATCGCGAGAACCCCTAGAGCGCATACAGTCTACACTGAAGTTTGGAATTCTGGTTTATCCATCACTTTATTCAAATAAATATCAACTTTGTAATTCCAATTATAGTCATTTTTGCTTTTTATTCAATCAATCAGTATTGTTTGATGAAACCTACGCATTGGTAATTTCAGTAACCTGAAAAAAAATCAGGTATTTATAATTCCGATTTTATCGGAGAATACTTAAGTTTGAGGGAAAACCTTTTGAAAACCTTTTTTTTCTTTATGCAACTCAATTTGGTTCCAACCTTCAATAGAGTTCGTCGGCCCAGACTGTTGATTCTATAGTCAAATATACCGAGAGCGAATGTCCGCCAATAGTGACCACAGCTATTCCATTTGGGGGAACCTCAGTCTTGACTAGGATGCCGTTTTCACCACCTCAATGCTGTTTTCTATTATAACAAAAGTAAAGGAGGCCCCGCAACTATTCAACCATAAACACAACAGAACCACAAGTGGTGGGGGAAGCATGCAAAAAACTTCCGTCACAGCCTTCCACAGCTCATAAGACATGGTCATGGATTTCAACATTTTATTTTTGCGGTAGACAGGCCGTCAAATGGCTGGTATGAGTAGAAGGAACATAAACAACATCTTCCAGCGGACGAGGAAGTGTAACATAATCCCATCCAGCTCCGTTGCCAAGATTCACAGACGTGTCACTCGTTCACACTTGATGATTCAAAATGTTCATGGACTGTTTACACCTTTTGACTTTTTATCCATTAGGTAAGCAAACTGTGACTCAGCACTGGAGAAAAATCCAGTTGTATCGCACCAGGGACTATTTTAGAACCCGTGATTTGTCATATAAACACATGGCTAGTGCGTTTAAATTCCAAACAATTTAACAGGCAGACAATCAAAGTTGTTTATTCTACATAGTAGCGAGACAACAATGACATAGAAACAGAGCGTGGCGAGTGAAGAGTTTGTGGTTCTCTGTATTTAGATCAGGATACATGATTTTGAACAACAAAAGCAGGAATAAAAAAGCAAACAACTGCGCCTTAAAATGATGACGATGGATATTGGCACCATATTTATACAGCAATTATTCTAACTTAATCAAAGTTTTGTTTAATTTTAAAGTAATAGTTCAACAAAAAAACAAATTGAACTTATTTATTATGTAAACTAAGGTTTGCCATTATTTTTCACAGTTCCTTTTTAGAGTTCTAAGCAAAAATGTATTTCCACATAAAGTAGGCACTGGTGCTCACTAGTCTTTGTCCAAAAAGACACACTTTGTCTGTAGTGCTTCTTGTACTGAAGCATTGAAGAAATTGTTCTGGAAAATATTAAACAATTAATATAATTAAGGCATTTTAAGCTTATTTTTAGCGGAAGATCACAGGCCATCAGAGCAATTCTTGCCCACTGACACATGCAAATGTGTTTCAATGAAGTAAGACTTGTAACTGGTGTTGCACCTTAAAGTTAGTTTACCTTTGGCCAATTACTGTCTTTTACTGCCAATTTTAGCTGTTGTGTTGTGTTAAAATACAGGCTACAGTAACCCCCAAATGAAAAATCTGAATAGGTAATTTTGGACAAGATAGCTCAGTGAAAGGATTAATATAATATTTAGGTTCCTACTAACTTATAATACCATAAAAACTGAGAATAATTCAGAAGTTTTGGACTGTATAACCTTTACCGTTCCCAAATTGTTCACGTTTAGCCCTCTTTTCCTTAATCCCTTGATTATTGAAAATTATAAATAACGTGCCATCCATTTATTATTTCTGGCGACTTGTGGCAATTTTGTTTCCTTTATTATCCACGATACTATTAATATATTTAATGAAATGTAAGATATCATGTTTACAGTGTTACCGCTGATATAATGAGCATTGAGCCAGTGGGTAAATGTGGCTAATAACCTGGCTAACAATTGTAATCCATGATTATTTTCTTTTCTGCAAAGTTTTTCTGTTGTGAATTCTTGACACAAAGGGTAAGTACACATACCAAAATTCACTCTGCAGTGCAAGTTAAAACACCACAACAAAGCTATGAATTAATGCGTAAACTCTGAGAATCTCTGAGTAAAACACAACATGTGTGAGTGGGAGTGGGATTTGCTCACACACTGCCATATATCTATACAAAGGCATGTGGAGGAACAGGTACATTCCAAAACCAAAGTTGGACTCTACACTTTAGAATGAGGTGTCGTGCTGGAGAGGCAATACTTCCAAATCCGGAAAGTTCAAACTGAAAAAAGGATTATGATATAGATGAATAGAGTACTAGTAATGGGAAGAATACTTATAATAGGATATATAAACAACCATCGAGGTGAAATAGCATAGAAAAAACGTTGACAGAGCGAAGAATGTGAACTTCGAAGGATCTTTTGTTCTTGTTTCTTTTTCCTCATATTAATTACAAAGCTAATATTTAAACCGTGACAAGGCAAAGTAAACAACAGGAATTCCTGACTGTGTGGACATTCACACTGTCTGTACATGATCGACAACTGACCATTTGCCCATTTAAGTTTGATTTTAAAGGTAAGCACAGGGTAAAGAAAACCACAGGGAAACTGAAAAAGCCTCACAAATGTTACAGATAAGCTGTATTTTTGAAAAATTTCAACTTTATTACAAGAGGCATAAGTTTATCTGTTTTTTAGCTGCAGAACTTACTGAATATCTAGCAGAAAAACTTTTATATCCAAGGCTAAAGGGTAAGAAATGGTAGTTTGAAACAAGCATATGTCAAAACCTGCATCGCAACAACTCCATCTCCATCTCTGCTTTCTTGGTTTCAGATTATCTACAATATTGAACAAGCAGGTCTCATTATTATCTTACAGACCCAAGAATATTCTGTTTCCATTCCAGATTATATTTATGTTTGTTTTTCCATAAATTGTACTTGTATTGAATGCATCATATCCTTTCCCCAAGTTATTGAATACACCCCATAAATTGGTGTCAATCCATTGTGGTAAAACCATATTTTTGGCGTTTTTAAACAGAAACCTCTTGTTTCATTTTAATCAACATGAATCAAATGTATTTGTTAAACATGTTTAGTTGTTTTCATTCATCACCATCATCTTTTACCTCTAGTTACATGGGGTGCATGGAAAACACTGCATATGTCGCATTACATAATACGAGTACAGTATAGTGACTATTGTGTACTTGATGCATTTCTGTGTTATACATCAGTGGTCAACCCTTCATCCAGGGACCGGTATTGTTCCGTAAGGCATTGGTTAGCGGGCCGCACAGACAGGAAATAAATAATTTATATCATTTTTGTTGTATTTTTTAATACTTTTGAAAATAGACCAGATTGTCACCAAAGCAACATTGGCCTGTTAAACTTCTTGTTTCAGTCAAGATTACTACAAAAAACAAAAAAACCATCTCTTCCATCTTGATGCAAACAACAGCCTATAGCTCTTGATGATTCAGTGTTATGGTGATGTGTTTTTTATGCACATCTATGAAATGGTTATGCTATTTAATTGTACTGTTTTCAACCAAAGGTTGGTCCATCAAACTGATCCTGGGCAAATAAGGTTGGGACCTTCGTTTTATCCAATATATGTTGTGCATTTTATGTTGGCATTAACTCCATCTTAAAAGATCACACACACAAAAATAATAAAAAGGTTATTTTGGTCAAGCAATAGATATGCTTCAGCATGGGCTTTTCTCAATTCCAGCGCTGGAGCGTGCAGGAGCTAAAGCATCACACCTGTTTGTAAAACAGCTGCAGAATTAGCATACGGTAGGATCTGTGATGGAAGATCTGATAACACCCGCGGCATCTTGTGACTAGATCGACTGTCAATACACCGCTCTCACTTTCAGGGACGCAAACTAAGACAAAACTCAATGAAAGACACAATGAAAGAGCTTTAATTTAAAGGGAAAATAAGATACATTTTCCCCAGCTTGTCACTTCACAACAAGTAGTTTGTGAAGCTCATGCGAGAGGCGCGTCAGCCAGAACGAGCTGTAATCCCGTCACATCAACAGTTGTGTTCTCTAATCTCCCAGAGTGTGCACGGCTGCTCACGGAAAAGTTGCTCGGTTGGTAAACAAGCAAGGGTTGCGTGAGGATCGCCGATGGCTGGATGAGCCTGAAGTCGACCCTTTTCTAACATTGTGTTTCCAGTGTAGACGCCTGGTACTCTCTTGGCAACTTTCCACCGACTCCCTTTGTGCATCGGGTTCTGTCGGGTTCAACAGATGAAGGACGGCGAACAGATGACTTGGCATTCAGAAGAGAAGGTATAAATATCAGCAGGTCAAAGAACCACCAAGTGAAACGAGGATTACCAACTGTGTCGTACTAGAAATTTCCATTCACTCTGCTGACTTTACTTGGAAATGACAATGGGAATTATGTTAGATTTCTTTTTTCCCCCAGAATAAACCACGTTAAAATCCAAACATTTAGAAATAACTTGAGCGAGTTCAGGAAAAAAAAAAAAAGAATTTAAGTAATTATTCTTTTCAATGTAAAATCTCTTATTACACAGATACATATTGTAAACATTTAATTTGTAGGTTTAAAAAACCAAGTCGAACTTAAAAAATGACACAGATGTTGCTATAACATGACTATGTTTTAAGTATCAATTTCTTTTGGACCATACTTCGATATCTACGGTGGCCCAATGCCGACACACAGCACTACATCACATCAAGTTTGATACGACAGCTTATAACGTTTAATTATGTTTTAAAGTATGTAACAAGGTGTGTATACTATTAACCCGGAAACACTGTGTTTTCTCATAAGTAGTACTATCTAATGAATATGTATAACAACACAAGCCTCAGAGACGAGTCACATGAGAGTACAGATCTAGTTCTCATAAGGCTTCCACTCACTGGTGCCACCTCGGTTGAAAACATTAGCATAGCTAGAACCAGAGGCATGTTGGCCTTCCTGTGTGAACTGAGCAGAGCAGCTGATCTACTTGTAACTGAACACCTGAGCCGAGAAGCATGCTGGTCCCTTTAGACAAGGCAGCATGAAAACAGATTCAATACTTTTATCCTCGTGCATGCGCAGACGCCGGAGATGACGTTAGCAAATCCTGATGCGAATACCACAAAACTATTTGTTAGTGGCTATGAATTATTTTTAATCAAAATAGAAGGAAGGAAGACGATGAATGAACATTTCAAATAATGTTACAAACAATTTTGGCCCCACTTTTAAATGACTTGCCATTGCTAGTCTGATTGGCAAATATTTTGACACACAAGTTAAACTGAAAGTGGGTTTTTGTCGTTTTTGGCGCCTTGAAAAATCGCACTAATGCAAATTCACCGAACCATTGTTCCAGGTTCCTCGCCACTCATATACGATTGGTTTCCTTTTTAATCTGCGTCATGTCAATAATTGCGTTGATAGGATCATTTAGGCATAAATGAGTGATAGAAGTAAAAAGTTTTCTGTGAATTTTACAAAATTAAAACCGCATTTGCAGATCACTTTTAATACATCGAAGGAAAGAAAGCGACAAATCTGGTTCAATACCCTGGAACTTCACAAATACTGCTTCTGTAAATGTCAATAAATCTACTTACATCTACTTACATCATCTACATCTACATCTCATCTAAAATTGTTCACTGTCTTGACAGAAAACCAAAATACATGTGCAGAAAATTGATTGCAATTTCAAACTTTGGAGGAATTGAAAAGCTTCGTAAGAAAATTCAATTCAAACCTAGAGTGAGTTTAAGTGTTGATAAATAGAAAAAATTCAGGAAACCTATTACAAACCAGTGGGGAAAACATTAAGCAGGACTATAGGGTTGTAACTAATGACTTATGTAATAAACAAATAAGCTGGAAAATACTTTTCTGATGAATAAGTTAAATTAGGGGGTACCAAAATAAACATCCCCAATTCTAACACAGCAAAACTTTTACATATTGGTCATTAAAATTCACATTAAAAAAGGCTCATGTTATTTCTGTGACTCACTGAGTAGCGTAACAACAACAAAAAAATACTTTGCCAACAGACAAACATTTATAGACAAGCAAATCTAACTCCACCTTTCTTGACACATTTATACATGTAGGTGTTGAATAGAGTAAGCGATATACAAGACGTACAAACTAAGGTCTGTCCCAGAAATAAGGCTTTTATGTCTCATTTCTCCATCAGAGAATAATTACCTCTCGTCCAGATAAGAAGGTAACAAGGCCCCCCTCGAGTGTCTATAGAGTGAATGTGAAATATGATGTGGCCTCTTGAGAGATGAACGTTTAACAAGAGTCAAAGGACCCGAGGAAAAGCAAACATCCATATATCCAGCAGCTGGTGGATCCTTCCTGAGGCCTAATGGCAGCAGATGACATGCGACAAAAGAAGGTAAATGTCGTCCATGTATAAAGGTCGTTTCATACCAGCCAGAAACCTAAACCCCCTGTGCAAACGCTACAGTCAAAAGTTTTACTTATCAAGTAAAAAACACCAATAAATGATTATTTTGGCTGAATCGAAACCCAACATCCACTGGTGACTGTGTCAAGAGTTTTACGACAATTCCACCAACCAATCCCTACATCCAAGTAAAGAGTGGAGGAGAAAGAAAAAGCTTCATCGTGCACACGTGAGTTTCAACGGTCAAACTCACTGTATCATCAGTGTCATTCATCCCATGCATGGAAGGTGACGCAGAACTGAACCGCTTTACTGCTCAAGGGTCGGCAGGCTGGCAAAATGTAAACAGTCTCATTGGCCTGGCCCCTGGAATGCATCTGTCACACTGACCTACTTCTGACCTGCAAGGTGGAGCAAAAAAGCGACAAGAAGTAAAGTCTGTAATCCGGCTCTGAGCGAATTTAACAAGAGTAAGAAAGTTAAACTCCTGATAGAGACTAAGAGTTTTATCAGGGAATCGAGTCGGCAATAGAAGATGTTAAAGCGGACGTTTTGACAGGATTAGTGAGGTTAAATGGTGGTAAATATTTAATCGCTTAATACCCAATATGTTGGATTAATTGGATAAATGTATTAATCCCATTAAGTGGTACGTTTATTTCCATTTTTCTGGAATTATTCTAACAACATACCATATGTATGCTGGTACTGCAACAGTCAATCGTGTTATAATAATACTAGCAAATGTCTTGAGGTGTGAAAAAATATCGATACACTTTTATATTGCAATTTTATGTTTCACAGTATTATTAATATCATACAGAATTTCAACATGTTCTACCTTGTTGTATTGATTTGAGTTTTTATTTCGTTTTTGGTTTTGAAATACGACTCTTACAAGTTTATATTTTTACGTTATTATATTTATATTTAAGCTATTTTATGGTTCATATTCAATAGAGTGTGTATAAAATAATTTGAATTATTTACAAATAACATGCCAATATTCACAGCATTTGTTGCTTTGTGTTTTGCAATTCAAGTAATTTTTTGTTCCGCAACTAAAGGAACAATGAAATCCTGCTGATGACTCAGGACGAGAGGATACAGTCGACTCCAGCAACTTTTAAAGCTGATGTTTGGACATATTTCGGTTTCAAAACAAATGTCTGTAAATTCTGCAACACCAGAGTCAAGTACTCAACAATACTACAAATATATCTTTGTTACTACATTATCACGATATATTGTTGCTATATCGTAATATAGATCGTATCACCTGGTTCTTTCCGATAAACAACACTACAAATCACCAGATCCTGTACAGCTAACAAAAATTGATCAATATGCTGACAACACTAGTGCAACATGATAGATATTATTTTGCAATTGTAAGGCCTCAGTAACACTATGAAAAGTACCAGCCGGCTTAATACTAAAACCATTTAAGGAGGCGTTGCAGGGCAGCTAGCATGCGTGTTGACGCTGGATACACATCAACAGAAGCCAGCAGCTTCTGATGAGTCAACTGCTGCAGCAGACCTCAGGGCACAAGACTGTCAGTCGCATCCAGCTGCTTGTGACGCATCAGACGCTGCCTGCAGACGACTTCCTCGCCTCCGCCTTTCAACCCCGCTGTCAAATTCACTGCATTTTTTAGACAAACCAGGAAGTCATTTCCACCCCACAATGGGACAAATTGACTAAGATTTTTATCTTTACAGAGACCTTGGACTCTGCTATTATTTAGACTTAAAGAAAACTTCCAAAATACTTTACCATTAACGCCATTTACTGTGTCCGTTTCTTTTAATTGATAACTATTTATTTCATACATTATTAGGATGATGTTTGAGTGGTGCTATCTGGTAGCTGTTATGCAACTTAAAGAAATAGTGTATTTGTAATAACATGCAAAAGATGATTTCTAAAATATACCACATTTTTTTCCCTATAATATACTATCATAAAACTTTGTCGAACTCAATCACACAAGGGGCCAAAATATTCTAAATCGTGGCCAATTTCAAATGTATATTTACCCAACAAGAAGTACGAGTCTGGTTTTGATATTGGAATTAAATATAACATATTAATCTCTTTAATTGCAAGACAATTACGCACAGGGTGAATATTTGCATGTCAATTGTAAATAAAATGATAATTTTAAAAGCACTTAATTGAAACAAACTTCCAAAGAACTGTGATAGGAAAACAATACGACTTGAAAGCTAAAGAAAATATACAGTGCTGCTGAACATTGACACAATCAAAAAAACATTGCGATGTTTCAGTGTATCATTTTCTCACAGCACTAATAATTAATGTTTATTTGTTAATTATATTTTATGGGGCGTCATAGCTCAGATGGTAGAGTGGTTGACTCGTGGTCTGAGAGGTTGCGGGTTCAATCCAAGTTCCGGATGAGATTGTGGCGTTGTGTCCCTGAGCAAGACCCTGATTGCTCCTGATGGTTGAGCTGGCACGCTGCATCACAGCCTACTCCCATCAGTGTGTGATTGTTTGTGTGAATGGGTGAATGCGTAACTTGGTGTAAAGCTCTTTGAGTGTTAAATAAGCATAGAAAGCGCTATATAAGTAAGAGCCATTTACCATTTAAAACTTTACGATATTGGGGAAATTGTCCATATTCTTGGCTGATTTTCACATTGTGATTGAATTCTTATTAGCGAAGATAAAGGAAATAGCTGTGTCCAATGACCCTCATCTGTTAAAGGCGCTGCACAAATAAAACGTACTTACTTATCAAGACCCATTTCCTTAAAGAGAAACTAATGTGTTGATTTAAGCATGTCTTGGACCTTTATTTTACTCACCAGTATGTGTGTGTTATACAAAATTTTGAAATTGAAATATTTAATGATCGTAAGCCTCGACCAAGGTTCATCATCGCGCGCCATCGATCTCTGAAGTCTCCATCTCCAAGAGAGTCGTTGTATAAACAAAGCAGGCCGTGATTACAGCTAGCAGATCTGGCACTTGTAACCTCTTGTTCGCTCAGATTTTAAGTAAAAACTTCAAAACATGGTCATGATGATGGACTTACTGAATCTTGGTGAGGAAGATTTAACATTTGAAACATAGGAGTGAGTCAGGAAAGTTTGAGTTCGACATGATTTGCCTTTAAAGCAACAAGTAAGAGATAGAGAATATGAAACAATAAAGCAGTTTAGTTGACTTCCAAAATAATCGTAGTTTTAAGCCAACAACTGTCTAAAAGTCGGTTGGTTGTTGTCACATTCAAAGAAACAACAAAGACACCATGATGGTCTGAGCCATGGTAAACAAACTCCAACTCTGTCCACAACACAGACAGCTTAAGAAAGTCCTTCCCAACTAACACGTGGCTGCCCTGCGACGCCTTCTGACCTCAGACCAGACTAGTTCAAGAAAAGATGCTGCTACTGTCTAGGAAGAGAAGACGCTCAATATCACCGGATCGATGGAACAGATGCAAGTCCTTGGAGACCTGTCAGTCTTCTTTGATTGACGTGATCAAGTTGATCAACCGACAGCAGCAGATATTAAACAATGAGGTGTGAAGAATCAATAAATCCCTGTTGCACAATGCATGTCTATAATAATAATAATAATAATAATGTTCATTTGTATAGAGCCTTTAACTGGATGACAGATGTTATTGATAAACTGGTACCAAAAAACAATTCATAGAAAATAATCACAGTCACTCCATTCTACACTTGAGCCAATTGAACTGCATTGGAAGGTACCAGCAACACAACAGCATGACACATGCACACGCGTATATCACAATAAAAATAAAAACGTCTCGATCATTGACGTTCAATCGTGACATTCATTCCCAAACATGCGGAGGTTCTTCAGTCCCGGGAAAAACCTTGCAAGACGGTTCTGTTCGCGCGCCCAGCGTCGCCTCTTACCTCCGAGTCCTGCGTGTTTTAAATCCACTCACATCATAAATAGGTCCAGGTTCATGTCCATGAAGCCGGACCAGACCACTGGAGCCACAGTGTCGTGTAAGAGTGTTAGTCCACGAGAAGAGAGTCCACGAGAAGAGAGTCCACGAGAAGAGCCACAAACACAGCAGAAGGCGCAACTTGAAACTGACACAGAGGGATCGGAAGGTACCACCGAAGCGAGAGGGAGGGGTGGACGCTTTGTTTAGATTGATAGCGAGACACTATTATAAGTTATTAAACCATAATGTACCCAAAAATCACAGTATATAGGTATACAACTAATTGATAATGAAACCCGTATCGAAACAACACTATATACACGATTACGAATACACCGTGGACCCCCCCCCCCTGAGAAGACGTTGGAGCGAACCTGTATGGTTCAGCACAGTTTAATCCGATTGGTTTCTCCCAGAGTGACGTATTGCGACGCAGCCTTTGCATGTTGTCGGACAAATCTCGTCCCGACACAAGCAATGTCACAAGCAGACAGCAAGGGTGCGGCTCCATTGGTGTGTTTCTTTATTCGCGTGTCATTGGGTAGTTCTTAATCATTAGAACGCATTCCTTCCTTCTTTATCACTGTGGTTTCATTCATCCAGTTCCTGCTGTAGAGGTCAGACCTGCAGGACTTTTCCACTTCAATAACATGGTCTTGGTGTTAACTCTTGGTCATAACCATCATCATTATTTACTCGAGACTTGTCTTAGATATTAAATAATTCACTCACAAGCGTTTTTTTTTTAAATATATAAACATTCTATATATTCTAGAAATCAGGAGAATGTGAGTCAATATTGAAGAAGATATTTTCCGCACCAAAAGAATATGGACATTAGGCGAAGACTGAGGATTCCTGCTATAATTAAAAGGTTTAAAATGTGGATTTTGTTACTTGTTAGTTGTGACACACTGTTGTGGAAGTCAATGTCCGCCATCAGACGTTGAATATGAATTGTGTAACAGTGAATGTTTACATAATCAAAATAAGACTTTAAATTTTACGTTGCATTCTTTTACATGTTGAATTTAAAACTGGGTTTATTTTTTTTAAAAAAGAAGAAAACATCTGTTTTATTTCCAATGCATAAATCATTTCTATAATGCATGTCCATTTGACTGTTGCAAATTCCCAGTTTCTTTCATCCAAAAAGCCACACTTAAAATCATCCAAATAACCCTGTATTGAAATTTTGAATTTCGGGTGAACTATCACTTTAACAGCTATTATTCTGGTGCTAAAGTGAGAGAATCCTCTTCCATTCCTTGAACCTGTTTTGAAATGTAAACAGAATGCAATTGATTGTGCAGTATTAAAGTCGTACACAACACTCTAAAGGATCACAAGCCAATCATGGGTCCAAAGGCACTCTTTCATCACCTGGCCAGAGGTCAAGAAAGGTCAAAGCAGTCTCTGCTCAGAGTGACATGCCTGGTTAAGCTCCAGAAAAGGTGACCATAGAAGTAGAAGCCACTAACCATTTCAACTGGTTCCTTTCTATGTTTAGCTCCTTGATTATGAAGCGAGTGATCTCAAGCTAGCGCTCAGATAAACACACCAGAGTCTAGATTTGAATAAATAGAACAGAAGAAACAATATTCTATTTAATTTTTACACTATTTAACTGCATGCAGAAGCAATGATTTACACTAATTTTTAAGCTTGATGGATCTACTGACTCCTTTTAGAAACATCTTAAGACGTTTCTATTTGTTCAGGCTTTTCCTTGAATTTCTCGAACTCCTGTGTTGTTCTCAGTATTATCTTGATCTTTAAAGTATGTACTTTTTTGAGTATTGTTTTGATTGTCTAAGCGCTTTGTGACCCTGGTCTCGAAAAGCGCTATATAAATAAATATTACTTACTTACTTACTTACTTACTAAATATTATATACATGTTAAATATTCTACTTGATGCAGTTGATAAATAGAACATAATATTTACTGAAGGATATGTATCAATTAACAAAACTATTACAGTCAAAAGTCTACTCAGTCCATTAAATCGTCTGCGTGGCATAAAGTGATAAAACCAAATTCCTCAGTCTGGGAAGTCGGCTGGGACTCAAGTCTATTTCCCACTGAATTCCAAGCAACATATTTTCGGTGCAGTTCTAGAGAATCAGAAGCTGCAGTTGCTTTGTGGATAACCACTCAAGGTTCTGACTTGGTAAAATGACAGCGTTGGAACAAACACTTGGTCATCGTGTCGTCAGCTGCTTCCCTCGGAAAGAAAAACGTCTGAACGGTATTTGTCAACCATGATCACCCTGTACGACAAAACCAAACTGTTACCAGAGCTGACTCAGCAAACCAGATGTATGAAGATGCTTTTCATAGGAGCCTCGACTGTTAGAAAAAAAAAGGTCAATGACACGTTGTGGAGATAAATTCTGGACTTAACATCAACAGACAATGTTTTCTTCTAACTAATCATCTTCTTTACTGTTATTAAAGTTATGTTTTTATGTCCCATTTTACAAACAAAGCCATATCTGGGCCTATGTTTTATTTAGACAAGCTTCTTGTCTAAATTGTGACAAAAAATGTTCCTCACAAGCCTTGATTATGTGAGGAATAAGACAAGACACAAGATAAAAGATGGTGACGCTGGTTAAAAATGAATATAAGCATGGTTTACAAAATAAAAAACTATGCTTAAATAATTTGCACCGACTGAAACGAGACAGTTACGCTTTTAACAATGGAGTCAACTACAGAAAACCTGAGCTTCTGGGCCCAAAAGTCCAGAGAATTCTGAGACATTGGATCATTCCAAACACACATATATAAAAGTGAAGATTCTTCAGCTAAACGACAGCTAAACGATGTTGACCCCTTGTGTAAGTGAATTTGACAACCTTGTTCTAGGGCATGGATTATCAGTTGTCATCTTGACATGTAGGACCAACAATATAAAAACACATTGGAGCGGAAAAATCTGTTTTGTTACCCTTCATCTTAAAGTCTTAAAAGTCCCAGAAAGGTTTGGTATTGACAAAGTGTGTTGGTGGAACTGGTTATTTGTAAAGGGTTTTATTTGTTTGTTTGTTAGCCCTCTCCGAAGGGTGGGAGCCGCATATGGCTCTTGAGCCCCTGCTTTAGTAGACTTCACTGACCTTTTCTTCCTAACAGCCGAGGCACTTGTGATTATCGCCGCGGCTTATGACAGGCTATTACCATTTAAATGACCCATTAACTCCCTCGGCTCTGATAACACTTTGTCGGTGATCCCAGGGTTTTGAGTAAACAATATAAATGATGGATATTAATGAAATCTTAAATGGCCAATTGAATGTAAACCATTGTCAAGTGTAGTTTGAGGTTCATCTGTAGAAGCACTTATTGTAGGAGTGTTTTATCTTAGCCTTTAACAATAGGAAGTTTTCAAAGAAGTTACATGACAATAATGCAGGTACTTTTACTTATGTTTCCTACTATAAGGAACTCGAACAAATGTGAATTTATCAAGAATAATTCCCATATTTTGTTTACAGTCCAATGTAGTAACACAGCAGAAATCATTCACCTTTGATTTAAAGCCACATCAAACCATCTGAGGAGAAATTCGAAGAATCTAAACTAGCTTATCCACTGGGTTACAGCTAAGATCATCAGGATGAAAACTTTTCAAATATGTACCATAAATGTCTATAAAAGCATTTATAAATGTGCTATCAGTGACAGAAAATCATGTTCACAGTCTCTACTCAGATTCATAGATGAAATTTGTACAATTTTAAATCAGAAATGACTAAATGTTTTGCTATATTAGCATTTGCTTTTGGAATCTTGAAATGGTCCTGATTGTTTTTTTTACCAAACAATGTCATCTTAAATGTACACAACAATTAATGCCCACAGCAAGAAGACAAAAAAAATCAAGTCGTAGAAATTCCTTGACACAAATGTCAAAGCCAATACTGACTTCTCCCCAAAATAAATGACTATTTGGACAGGATCAGTTTTACCAAATGACATGTTATGAAGTGAGTCAGTAGTCTTAGGTACACAATACAAGTTAAGATTGTGTATCTACTGTATATCTCATCTTTAGATTAGTTTACGGAATATTCTGTATATACAGTCGTTAATTTCAACACAATTTTTGATTTGTATATATCGTATAAATACAATTGTACAATTTTAAACTACAATTACATATTTTAACAGTATTGACACATTATATACTGTAATTAAACATCTGCATACTGTTATCAAAACATTGTCCTTGATATCCATTTACATTTTTTAAGTTACCTTTACAATTATTGGAAATTAATTAAAAACTAATTAATTAAAAAACTACCAAATTGTTGGTTATGAAGTATAAAATATAACTATATTTGAAATCTGGGTTCCTGGTCCAGCTTATCTCTTATCGCACTGGGTTTTTATTTTGCCACATATATCAGGAAACACTTTAGCATACTTTAGCAGGAGAAGAATCAATCACTTTAAGTTCTTTCAATGTCGTATTCTTCAGGTTAGCAAAATACATAAGAACATGTTTTTACCTCTCATGATTTTCTTCTGCCAGCCCAAAGTCTGGAACAGTTCGCTGGGACTTGAAAACATCTTGCATCCATTAAGTCAATTTACCGGCTGCTACTGTGCCCGAATCTAAACATCAGTCAACAACTTCTTCACGTAATGAATAACTCGACGCAGGAAGTGCACAGAAATATTTCCTGCTCTACCTGACAGCCCCAATTTCTAGGGAAGCAATAGGAGAAATACATGAAAGAGAAGTATGCTAACTTTTAAAGCCTGATCAAGAACTTTTAACTTGTATCTGCTAATACACAAGTATAAAGCAACACTTTGTTACGTCATTCAAAATAAATATTTCATGTTCAAAGCAAGAAACTCCTGTTTTAAGAGCAGGAGAGTTGCTGGTTCAAACACCACAAGGGCATTCAGTATCGACTGGAACGAGTCGTCCTGGTCCAGTTTGCACAGATTGAATGAATGAAACCAATCGCGGATGTTTCACGGAAATAACGAAGACAAAAAGAATATAAATGATTCCTACGGTTGATCTGACAGATCGTGCCTCCAATGTCTGGTTAGCTTTTGTCTCGCAGATGAAGGTGACTGAAGCATGAATCGTCAAAACAAAGGATCATCTAAGGTGAGGCCACCAAAACAAAGAGAAGCAGATGATTTTATTTCAAAGGCATCTGCCTCATCACGCTATGAAACACACCGAGGACACCACAGGGTGTCGAGGGGTCGCTGGTACGAAGGAGAATCACTTACCGTGTCGCTGGAAGCCTTGCAGAAGCTGACAGTCCAGATTGAAAAGTGTTCTCTTCCTAGTTCCTTCCCTCCCTGTCCCCTTGTCCTTCCTCCTGCTTCCTTCTTCTCACCACGACAAGATGCTGCCTTCACCGGTGCACGTTGGCATGGTAACCAAGACCAAAGAGGAGGGGGGGGATGGTCACGTGACCGGACCTCCCTGAGTGGAGATTGGTCAGCTGCAGGGAGGAAGGGAGGGAAGCATGTCGGGGTGGGATGTTGGCAGGAGGGAAAAGGGGGGATGATGTCACACACCCACCCGTTCACAAACGAGAGGAATCCTCACTCCAGCAGCCTGGAAGCACAACAGACACAATGGACACTTTTAATAATGAGCGGCAGCTTCCACTCCAAGATTGAAGAAGCAAGAAAGAGAACGAGAAGCATTTTTCATGACAAAGCTAGGAACAGTTGATCGACATTCATACACCTAAAAATAAAATAGTGGCACGTAAACTAATGTTTATGACCTTAAGTAACCAGGAGATATCAGTGGGCGGGGCAGTTTGTCTTCCCACAAAAAAAGTGCAAAAAAGAAGATTGAAAAGATATAAACAATTGGAGCAGAATAGCGTTCATGTGTTAAGGTCATGTTACAACTGATCTTAAAATAAGTACTCTACTCTAACAATAACATTCCTGACTAAACATGACTTCAGCGATGAACTTAATGCTTGAAATTAACAGAAGCAAGAAATAATTTTTAAAATCAAGTCATAATTATGCATTTTTATACTCGAGTTTACATTTCTTAAAACGTTTTTTAGCTGTTTTCAGTGCTTTAAGTTGTATTCAGTTGAATGAATAAGTAAAGCATCTCTTTAACTAACATTCTTTATAATGTAATTCGTTTTTATAATTCATTAGTTAATAGGTCTAGTACTAAATAAGTATTTGAGGAGCAATGTTTGAATAAACAAATGTGTCAGTCAAGTCAAACAAGAAACTGATGAATAAAAAGTAGCTTAACTTTTTTGTGACTTTTTGATCATATTTTTGCGTTTTAAGCAAGATTGCATTTTATTTTTGTTTTTATCAAGTTGTATTTTGATATATGGTATTTTATCAAGTTGTATTTTGTTATCTTGTATTATATCAAGTTGTATATTTGTATTTTATATACATTTTATTTTCTATTTTATATACATTTTAGTTTGTACTTCATATACATTTTTTAATTTTTGCGTTTTAACAAGATTGTAATTTGTATTTTATCAAGATTTTCTATTTCTATATTAAGATGATTGTATTTTCTTTTTTAACGCTAATGTTTTTGTAGTTAACATTTGATCAAGATTGTTAATATTTAAATTATTCTGACATTTATGTATGTTTTTTCCTTGCTTTATTTTATCTCTTTGAAAAAGGACACTGCTGCAAATGTGAGTTGTTCTCTGTGAGATCAATGAAGTATTTATCCATCCATCCATTTAACTTCTTTTTTCTTGAGTTTGTGAGAATTTGCGAGGTCCATATATAAATCTATACTGAAGCCTGAATCACTACACAAAACATAACAAGAATAAACTCATAATGACGAATACAAAGTACAAAATGATGTAGTTGTGTGTCAAAAAATGAGTTTTATAGATGTCTGGAGGTACTTTTTAAGGTTTGTGATAATGTTTCTGTGTCAATCGTCTCAACCTTTTGCCGACTCTTGCTTGGTTTGCCTTCAGACAAGGTCCATTACTGTCATTGACCCATTGACCCCAGAGGGAAAATGCTAGCTTGAACATTTCTGAGGCTGAATTTATACAAATCACGATCTGCTTCATTTCGGCGACACAAAGAAACACTGACTGCTGCTATAACTGAAGCAGGTTGTTCCTAGCGTGGGTTATAGAAGGTGGACTTCTGGAGCTAATCGCAACCATTAATGTAATCTCTGGCTTGTTTTGCTTGAGATTACATTAATCGTGCACACTTAGTCTGATCAGCCGCCTAAACAACGAAGAATTAAAGGAGCTGTAGAAACACAGAAGTGCTGCCTCAGTCAAAACGTCACGTAATCATATCACAGAAGCTTTAAGCAGACTTATAGCCCAAAGACAAAGACTTAAAGTGGCCTTGTAGAAAAACACTTTCACATTTGGGTGAGCTTGAGTGTCAACGGAAAAGTAGGTCGAAATGACTAAACAGACTCAGAGTGGTTGTTCTGGCTGTTGTGTAACAGCCTGCGTTTTGGTCCAGTTCTGCTCAGAATAATGTGAATGATTTTAAATGGTGATGTTCAAATGATCAGAAAGAAGAAGCTTAAGTTAGGAACCAGTGTTGATTAGAGGTGGGTTTGTTTTGTCCAGCGTGTTATACTGAAATAAACGTGTTTCCCATCGGGGGTCGCAACAGTAAGTCAGGCTCTTTCACTTGAACCTGTCTTGAATATTCTCTCAAGTCCAACATGTCTGCGGTTGTAAAGGGG
The DNA here is from genome assembly GCF_982586985.1 of Callionymus lyra. Taxonomy (NCBI): domain Eukaryota; kingdom Metazoa; phylum Chordata; class Actinopteri; order Syngnathiformes; family Callionymidae; genus Callionymus; species Callionymus lyra. The sequence continues at coordinate 20,128,341 of NC_141825.1, read as the reverse complement.
AATGTTCCATCTGGTTGTGTTTAATAGAAAAAAATTATAATAAGACCAAAAGTAGTATAAAAATAGTAGTAGTAAAAAAAATAAAAACTTGACCACCACAAGCATGGTTGAAAAGAAAATATGTCCAAAAACAAGGTAATGGAAAAAACAAACAAATGCATCAGTTAAAAATTTAAATACCATAAAAATAAAATAAAGTAGGAAAGAGAAAAGCAAAAAGAAAAGTTAGGTAAAAAATACATAAAAGAACGATACTGAGTAAAATCAAAAGAAAACATGATAAATAATAGAAAAGTAGATAAATTAAAAAAAATACAAAACTCAGTGGGAAGAATAAGTGAAAAAACAGCATGAATATTTGTGTTTTCTTGAACATTAAACCATAAAATAACTACGGTAAAAGATATAATATGATTCAACGGAAAAAGTAAATCTTGAAGTTTATATATATATTTATATGTGTGTGTGTGTGTAAACAGAAAAAAAGAAAAAAACACCAACAAAAGTTAAACAGTCAAATTTAAAAAAACATACATAATAGTTTCTCCTCAGGACCCAGTTAGTCTGCCCTACCCTTATCAGGTGCTTATCACGTGTTAGACAAATGCAAATATTTGCTGTAGTGCCAACTCCACCTGGGCTGCACCTTGTCTGGGTAAACACACGATTGAACTAAAGGTGCTTCTTAACTCCACCTCCCTGTGAATCGATCATTTTCTCTCGAAGCTTGTTCAGCTTCTGCAACAGAAGAAAACGGTCCCCCGTATTAACATGTTTTAAAAAGGTTTTATGTGTTCTAGTGTTTCTCTGGAGGATTGATCAGACACACAAAAGTAGGTCAAGGTTATGAAGACATAGTAAAGTCAACAGACCAGAACAACATTGCTGCCTTTTATTTGCATTTGTAAGCTGGTCAGTCAGTCAGGACTGCACGCCAGAGTTACTCAGACTCTATGAATTATGCAAGCTTCTTTATCTTCAAATGGACACGCTCATCAATAAATCACAAACGGCTTTCTCCTGGCACCGACCTTTTATACCCAGACTGCACTGGGTTCAGGAAATAATCGTCCTAATCAACCATGTTAAAAGAAAGACTCCCTAAGGAAGAGGTTCCGATCATCACATTCAACATTGTTTGAGGGTTGCTACAGATACTCTTGAATACAGTAGTGATGAATTCTAACAGCTAACAATGCAGTTATATCACAGATGGAGATGCTAGGCGAAGGTCTTGCTCTCTGGGTGCATTTCTAGTTGTTTGTGAAAGCAACTAGAAACCAAAAATGTTGTTTTTCTAGTCAAGCCCCGAAAGACAAGACAACTGCAAGCTTGAAAGAGGAAAATGATCAAAAGTGATTCTTGGATCTTAAGAAAAATAAATGCTAATGCTAATCTGGATGATATTTTTTTTAAAGAAGTGTTAAGATGTGGTCCATTAAAAGCTTAACCTGATCCACAGGGCTATCATCAGGCTATTTCAAGGGTTGAAGACTGGATAAACTTTGAGTCACTCAGTTAAATTTGTGATTTTAAATTCTTCAATATTATTTATTTTTGCTCCTCAACAACTTAGTTTTCAAATTTAAACAGCAAAATAAAACTAAGGACGAAATGTAGGATATTTTCTCTCAGCCATAATTCCAATCAGAGCTTAAAAACATGTTCTTTCAATTAGAAAAATGTAACTATTATTTTAAAATACCTACTAAGCCTATCCCTTAAGCTATGCTTTTTTTAAATATTTTATTTTTTAATACTTAGGCCTACTATTCTTCACATTGAAATTGTTATTTTTCAACATAGTAGGAACAACCAAATTGGCTAAATTTAACTGTGAAGCTACACGTTTATGATGAACCTACAGGATAGAAGGTACTCATTATTTATTATTACTTTTACTATTTCTACACTCCCTATCTACATTCTCTGTTAAGTGCAAGTTCACTTGCTTTTTGTCACAAACCGCATTTTATTAAGTTTATACTCTTTAGCGACAATGCTAATGTAGCTAACTACAGCAGCAGCACGGATTATTAAAGTTAGCTATGAAAGAAGTTCGAGTAACAGTTGAACTATACAAGCAAGGGAAAGTACAAGACAGAATACTATGCTAATGTAGGGGGCAGAGAAATTAACCTTAATAAATATTCATTAACGAAAACAAGAATGATTGAAAGCTGATCCACAACTACATAGTTAACGCTAACAAGTGACTACATTCTAAAGGTTTCAGATTGGAATATTTTGAGGCAAAAATTACTCTAAATAAGAAGGATATTTTATTTTGATGACTGTCAAAGGGTATATATAATATTATTTTGTATTTATTAAAATGTCAATAGAGCTAGTAAAATCAACATGGTGGATTAGGAACTAAGACCTGGTATGTTGTTCTGTGAAAATATTTAATAACATGAATTCATAACTCGTCTTTTGATGAAAAGAAAGTACGTGGTGGTAAAAAAAAAAAACATTAACACACGAACTCTCCTGAAAAAACTCTGAAGTAAATGATAAATAAATCATTTCATTTCCAGTTAAATATTTAGTCCAAACAAATCAATGTGTTGTTATAGTAAATAACTCAAACAGGCTGTTTGAACAGGGTGGATCACAGCAGACCAGCTGCAGGACCAGACGGGTTAAAAGACTTTTGTAAACGATCTTTGTTTGAAAGCCTCACAGAGTGCAAACAAATGATACTGCAAAAGATCTTCCCAGAGTCACACGAGAGTTCGAGGGAACTTGAATCCTGCCAGTGATGTAACTCGAACATTTAATTTCCTCCAGAACGATGAGCACAAACCCTGAACAAACACCAAGTAAATCAGCTCCATTTGGCTGCCCCCGAGCATTCTGGGTGGACGCGGCAGCAAAGACAGGAGGAAGAAAAAAGAGAGGTTGTAGCAACTGCCGAGTGAAAACATTTCCACCTAGAAAATGCGTAGAGACAAAAGCAGACAATGTGGTCAGGCTTTCTGTGGCGGGACCAAATTTAACTGCTTGTGTTTAGGTCTCCGACTGAGGCTTTGTGAGGACTGAAACGGCAGCGGTGGTCAAAGAGGCCACGCCGCACCATTCACTGGATTCCTGTACGGCCGGTTAATGGCCATAAATCCGATCAATTGCATAAGACGAAAGGTCACAGGTCAGAGCCGTGACCTCTTGTTGATCCGGCACAGCCTGCAGCTGAAGGCATGCTTGTGTCTGAGATGAGTCACAGGTTCAATTCCTGCTCTCAGAACATCAGAAAATGCAAGTTAATGGAAGATGTCCAACAGATGTAGGAAAAGGTTAACAAGATCTTCAGACACTAATGAACAGATTTAGGAGCGAACAGAGGAGCAGCTCTGTCATTATTGAGTCTAATTTCATGGGATGTTCGGAACAAGTTTCTGCCTGCCTCGGGGCCGCCGCTGCGCTCGCCCTTGAGCCAGCACTTCCCCATGATCAGTAACCATGGCGACCACTTTCCTTCCACGTCCCGGGCCCATACGAGAACCCACGAGAGTGAGGTAAGAGTGTAATCTTGTGGAGTGATGAGACGGCAGCGCTCAACGGAAGAAAAGTGTTTTACATGGTCTCGAGGGACGAGGTAAGTGGTCTGCAAACAGACGCAACCTAAACTATTAAGACTACTTTTGTTGTTAGAGATAATTTGAAGAACAACCACATGTGTCTACAGAAGACACTAATTGTGAAGTACAACGTCCTAGTCAAGTCGGGACTCATCTCTCTCAGCTCTTCTGAGAACAGTTGTCCATCATTACTTTCTGAAGACCCCCGCAAATAAGCAGTAGGTGACCATTTAATTTTACATTTGTTTAAATTGTTTAAACAACATGTATTTAACAACCTTATTCTGATCTGGCAAACACAATATAGCATGATGAGGTGCCATCTCGCTCAACAACAGTGTCAGTAATGGTGACCAGAGCAGCTGCCATAATGCTTTGCCGCCCAGCCAACCAATAACAGCTGTTGATTCATTTTTTAGAAATGAAATACGGTATTTTAGCGGACAACAGCCTGAAAAGAGAAATCTTTTCAGGCTGTTGCTCCTAAGCTTTGGAACAATCTTCCTCTCTCTTTGCGCTTGATGGATCTACTGACTCCTTTAAGAAACATCTTAAGACATTTTTATTTGTTCAGGCTTTTCCTTGATTTTCTGGAACTCCTGTTGTGTTATCAGTTTTATCTTGATCTTTAAAATATATACTTTATTGAATATTGTTTTGATTGTTTAAGCGCTTTATGACCCTGGTCTAGAAAAGCGCTATACAAATAAGAATTACTTACTTACTTACTTACTTTTGTTGAGGTTTATATGCTGTTTAAATCACCTGTTTGTGGCAGTTTCAACCATGCCAAGTAGCTTTGCTACATGCCCAGATTACATCAGTAGAAATCATTCTTTAAAAGGTGCCCAAGCCACCTTATATCGCTGATATAGTGGGATATGATATGTTTGCCTCAATGACATTTTTTTTAGCAACACAACACTGCTCTATTAGCAAGCCAACCGTAAACATGTTCTGGCCCTATATGACTTCCTATGCCAAGGCAAAGTTCAGCTATTTTCATGAACAAGACCCTAAAAAACCCAAATGTAAGAGGTAGACTTTTCATCCCTTATTGCATGACACTGGTTACAGGTAATGCGTCTGTTATCAAAGACATCCTCGTGCTAGACAGTTAATAACATGTTACTGGGTAATTAAAGTCATAAAATAGAGTCTGGCAGCTACAGAACAATGTTATATGGCTAGCCAAGTGATCTTGCTAACACTTTTTTTTAACTGTATCATTACTGAAGCAGACATATTTGTCAGCTAACACTCAGACATGTATGTGTCTGCTTCACGACTTTTAAGTCAGGAATTTAACCCACAACCTTTCACAAGTTTAACAACCCATGAGGGACTTCTATGCAACCATGATGAAGACAGAGTGAAAAGCTAGTCATGGTTGCATGTGAACCTATAACTCCTCCACTGATAAAGAAAACATATTTTCTTTTCTTCATCATTTTAGTTTGGATTCACCGACTGAGTGTGTGTGTGTGGGCCATACTGACTCAGGGTGAATGAACGATAGAACAAAAGTGGCATAACAAGTTTATGTTTTTTCCATAAATGAAGTGGGATCCAAACGCTCGACTGTCAGAGGCAACACCCACCAACTTTTCTCAGCCGTCAGCAAACTCCAAACAAAGATCTTTGTTACAGCGCGGCGCAAAGATGGAGACGCCTGCAGAGGCTTTTCTCCGTTCTCATTATGGGCGCCAAAAACCTGAGTGCATCACTTTTGGCAACCAGACAGAATTTTTCGGTCGACATTGTTTCCTTGTTTGTAAGGTCGCGCGTTGCATTTTAATTGCTTCAGTAACGTGACCCCGAGCTGAGGTCATGGCTCCAGCTGATCCTTAAACTTGATCCAAAGTCATCCGACGCAGTAACAGCCCAAGGACAGAAACCAAACACAACAACGTCGTCTTCAGATCCACACACACACACACAAACATGCTTCATTAGAAATTCTACTCACTTATTCTTACATAATCTGTTGTTATAAAACATTTTGACAAGCTACTTCCAATTCTGGCCAGAAGGAGCCGTCGAAGATTAATGAATGATCATAAATGAACCCTCTGCTGTCATTCTTGCCTCTCTAGTGTGAATCTTGTCACTCTTATCAAACTGAAAGGCCGGACTCTTCTGGTGGAGAAGTGCAAACACACAACTATCGTGTGCAGCTGTTCAAATATTGTGACATGTGATCTCAGGCCTGGCACAAAGAGCGCTTGTAGTAGAAGCCCGGGACACAAAGACCGGGAGCTCTGGGAGCTCATCTCGGCGGCTTTTTCTTCAGCCAAACACATCAAACGGTTTCTTTAGTGTTGTTGGAAGTTTCACCAGGATCCTTCCTGTTGTGTTTAGCGGGACTCAACTGGCCCGTGGTTAAGTCACTGCCAGACCTGATATTATCTCGAGGTTTATCGACGATAGCTTTGACATTTTTTCTCTCTGCGGTCGGGCCTATCTCACGGTGTTTACAGAGATGTGTTGGGTTCACTCTTGAGCAGTCTTCACTTGTGATCTGTGGGAAGATAGAATAAAAAGAGAGTCTGTGAAGGAGTCTTGCTGTATCCGACCAGCTGATGCACGTAAGGAACAAGTGTTAAAACACTCCACACTAATGTAGTCAAAGGGATTAGCTCAAGGGTCCTGTGCAGTATCTTGGCTGATCTTAGGACTGCATTCTTCTGGAGAGAGATTTCTGATCTTTCTCCAGGAATCTGTTGGAACCACTTCTCCAGTGTTGGGTTCCGAGTGCTCCGATGACTACTGGCACTACAGTTGCCTTCACAATGTCCAGTTGGTTGGCCATTACCATTTTGTTGATCCATATAGGTGAATCCCACAGGATCTTGGCTCGATCATTCTCCAACTTGGGAAGTGTTTCCCATCACCTCAGGGTTTGTAATCTGAACAGACATTCCAGTAAACCTGGTTACTTACTTCCATGTATGCTTTAACTGCCTTTTTCTTAACCTTCAATTATTTGTGCTATCAATCAATATCCGTAATATTAAATGAATAAAAAACAAGACAGACACAGCAATAGTTATAGGTCACTACAGAGTAACATGGGTGTGAAGTTAGAACAGTGCCAATAGAAATGTGATTTCCGAACCATAGAGTCTACCCGAATATAAACTGCATTAACAAAACAAAAAAAACAGAAAACAATAGACCACACCTTTCTATTAGAGGCAGGGAAAGTTGAGATATTTACACAGAAGTATGATTCACATTACGTATAAATAAATAAAAGTGTAAACTAAATACTCTCTTTCCAAACAGTATGTAACACGGCAGTACAACGGCAAGATAAAAGCAATCAGCAAGAACACTCATTGTTGAGTTTTGGCCCGTTGATTTATTGAGTTTGAGTTCTTTACACGGCTATCTTCAACGCCCCACAATCAATAAATTGATGCCAGCATTCCAAGCATTGACTAGCAACTTTGACATAAGGGAAGCCACTCTCTCCGAACAAAAGTCAGGCGAGCAGATTTCGAATAAAATCTGAGGACGTCTTCAGAACTGCTAAAAACATTTCCATGGTGAAATATTTTGGACTAGAATCACAATCATCAATAAGATCAGTCAGATATGGTTACAGTCAACAAGTCAGAGTAACATCAGGATCATTCCAATATTATCAACTGATGATGTTCGCGTCACATCTGCTTCCCTTTAAACACATAAGGTCGCTGTTGGATCCTCATCAAGCATCGCAAATGATTCAAAAACAAAGTGTGATGCTCTGAAACACAATAACTAACAGGCTGTTAAATGGATTAATGCAAGCTGTCGACATGCAGAGACTGTTATGAACGGATGCGCCGACCTGCCAGAACTGCATTTCTAAGTCTTTCCAGACTTCACACAAAAAACCCAAAAAACTTTTATTAGAATCCAGATGATAAAACACTCAATAATCCATCAATGTTTTCTATTTCCCTCCGCTTAATCATAGGACTTGAATGCTTTACAAGATGCTCTGGAGGGTCAACTCGTATCAGAAAATATGTGCTCCAAGTCTACGCATACACGCTAACTCAAATATACACATGTATTTAGTATATATTTGGATTACAACACACATTATTTGTTCTTTTCTGTAGTGAAGACGCAGGGGTACATGCTTCTAGTATAATTTGGCACCAGAAGAGGGATTCCAGCATGAGAAAAGAAAAAAAAAAGTTAAAACATGAAAAATTGGAATCACTTTATGTCACGGATGTTTTTTTATGCTCCGTCAAGTCCAGTGTGAACATGAAGTGAACCCTGACGTGTCGACACTGATGCCAAGACAAGAGAACCGTAGCCTGAGCATTCAAACGAGAGTTCTAAAAATATTCTTCAAATCCTACAGTAGTACACCAATGATAATAAAGAAGATGGAATGAATTGTTCTTTTTTATTCTCCTGCTGAGATCTGCTCACATTCTGTAGCCATGCATTGAACCTGCATGAGCGACCAACAGGAATCTGACACTGTAATCCAACGATTTAATACCAAGTCCATCCTTAATCCACAAGACTATTCTTTTTATTTGAATTGTTAAACCAGGGCTGGATTAGACACAGATGAAGGAAGCAGAGTTCAGAACTTCTGAAGAAAACTTCCGACACTCAAGCGAGTACCGAGGTGCTCTTGATTGGTATTTTTCAACATTGAATCTTGAGTAGGTGACTGGTCTAAACTGGTTTATTAAATAGTCTTAAAACTGCATTGTAGATTATTGGACAAAGGAAACTCTCAGGGACGTCGACACCACCAGAGAAGGCCGGGGAATATAGATAAAAATACAATTCTACCAAATGTAATGATAATATGCTTCATAGAATAAATCTATCATGAATCCTGACAGATGGTTAAACTTTCAGAATCGCTCATCTCTATTTAGAACAGCTCTGGACTTCATTGACCAATTATTGGTCAAGTCAAAACTATGTTCTTTGGTTTGGAGAGTAAGTGGGTAAATCTAAGCTGAGTGATTAGAGGGGGAGATTTAAATGGTGGCAATAAAGAGTGGCTAGGTAGACTTTTACCTTAAAACTACTCCTCGGCATTTTGAGCGAGACATTATTAGCTCCATTGGTAGATGACTGGTCGAGCTTTGACATCGATAGATAGATAAACTTTATTGATTTCTGTCAGGGTCAGCGTCATCACAGGTGATACTCTGATCTCTACTCTTTATGTATGTGTTAAAATCACAGGCTAATGTTACTTCAGAGAAAATAACATATTAAAAAAAACATGTTTTTGACAGTCATAATCAATAGTATATAAATTATATAATTGTATATAATACAAATATATTGTTTTTTCTTTCAGTGTGGCCCCATAACAAATGCTTTAAGGACCGATATTGGGGTTTGGGGACCACTGGTCTAAATGGTCTCCAGTTTTCTGATGTAATTTTTAGTATATTTGTTGTTCCAGGGAGTTGTATTAATGTTTTGTTTAAGCAGTGAATGGACGAGGTGAAGGCTCAGCTGTTCAGAGAAAAATCTCAAGTATTCTTGCACCTAAAAAGAACATACACAAAAACCAAGTCAGGCAGAAATCACGTCAATAGACAAGCTGCGATTGAAGAAAGGTAATTACGACATGCTCACTGATTCTCTTACATATCAATGAACACGCCGTGATTATAGTCTGAACTGGTCCGACCAGACAAAAACAGCCTCCCACGGTGTCCATCTGCTGAGCAGGACATCTCCATCAGAGACATGATGGTTTAACAGGATTATCAGATGATTAACTAAGCGAGGACCAACACACAAAAATATCCAGACAGTTCAGAGCTGACCCGCAAAGAAAAACATACTGTATAGCAATGAATCCATTCATCAGATACAGATCTGAGTGAAAGATATTACAATCTTGGTGGACATTCAATATTTTCATCTGGACCTGATCGGATGCAGAAAACAAGGCGCTGACTTCCATACATGTGCTACCAAAGATGGTGATCCACACACTAAGTGGTGTCAGAGGTGGGATTATCATGGAATCCAAGTCACATATTTTAAACATCCATTTGAAAAGTCGTAAAACATGTTCTTTTCTTGTTACTAATGCAACTTTTTATGATGCGTGTGAGTGTGTGAGTGTGTAGAGCGTGTCAGCTGACGGTCTGTGGAGGCAGAGAAACCTGATCCTGAGCATCACACACTTCAACAGACAAGTGTTGGCATGAGGTCACGCTGGGGGGTCAGTGCTTCAGAAATAGATGGAATTCACATTCAGACGCATGTATCATGTCCACACACACACACATGGAGTCACAACTGCAGCTGTCTCGCTGGTTCTTCTTCACCAGGATTAACTTTCAGGAACAGACGCCGTGTCAGTCACAAGTTATGAAACTTGCAGCTCCACCCATTTAACGAGACACATCGAGATTATTGTGTCTTGTGACGGAGGAAAATCTCTTTTTAAATACAAAATAATTCAATAAAATAATTTAATATTGATCAAAATAAGTAAGTAAGTAAGTAAGTAAGTAAGTAATATTTATTTATATAGTGCTTTTCCAGACCAGGGTCACTAAGCGCTTAAACAAACAAAATAATACTCAAAAAAGTACATACTTTAAAGATCAAGATAACACTGACATATTTAACTGCACCTCTTGTTATTTATGTAAATATGATTGTGTAAATATTATATAGCGCAGATTTATCTTTTATTCCATTTAGATTTTATTTCTCGTTTTTATTTCTGGGTGTTTTTATTTCTCTTGCTGCTGTTAAACCGAATTTCCCCTCGCGGGACTAATAAAGGTTTTCTGATTCTGATTCTGATTCTGACAACAGGAGTTCCAGAAAATCAAGGAAAAGCCTGAACAAATAGAAACGTCTTAAGATGTTTCTTAAAGGAGTCAGTAGATCCATCAAGCGCAAAGAGAGAGGAAGATCGTTCCAAAGCTTAGGAGCAACAGCCTGAAAAGATTTCTCTCCTCTGGTCCTGAGCCGTGTGCGAGGAACCATAAGTAGATTCTGATCCACAGACCTCAGAGCCCGAGCTGGGGTGTAAGGCTGGATCAGATCAGTGATGTAAGGAGGAGTCTGACCATGAATAGATCTGAAAGTAAGAACCAGAATTTTAAAGTTGATCCTGAAAGAAACTGGAAGCCAGTGAAGAGTTTTAAGGACCGGAGAAATGTGAGTTCTTCTACTAGAGCGGGTTAGAATTCTCGCTGCAGAGTTCTGAATCAACTGCAGACGAGACAGATCCTTCTTGTTAAGACATGAAAACAAACTGTTACAATAGTCCAGACGAGAAGAAACAAACGCATGGATTACAAGCTCCAGATCATGTTCCGACAACATTTTCCTAAGTTTAGAGATTTTTCTCAGTTCAAAATAGGCTTAGGCGTAAGCATTTTGTGGCCAAACGGCGACAAAATGTGAAAAGAAAATTCTGTTTTAATTATATTTAGCATCACTGAGTGACAATAATAAGTGAAAATAATGTCATTATTCCATCAATTCCGCCAACACCCCTTCACCGGTGCAGATTCCCGCTGACTTCCCGTCTACGTTGACACCTACGTTGGGCTCTGAGTGACACCCCCCCCCCCCCCCTGCTTGCTTTCACTTTCTGGACCAAACTCACCATGTTTTCATGTGTCATGGTCGACGATCGGCTCCCCGACAAAAGGGGCGCTTTGTTGTGAATGACATCTATTCTCCTGCTCCGACATCACATGAGCGCTGCCTCCTACTCAGCAGAACAATATACGGCTGTTCCCGATACAGTGGAGGCTGAAAGTGATGAAGGAGGAGGAAGGGGGGGGTAACCTGCACCTTCAGGACCAGCATGTGTACGCATACATCACATGACCTCTTGGTACTTTCACTGCAGCCTACATCAGACCTCGCATCACAGACCCCCACATCCTCCTTATCTATTGTTTTAAATGGGTTTCAGGACCACGTGTTCTGACACCAACCATCTCCGACATTCCTCGTTGGAGTCCCGTCTCTCCCACACGTGTCCAAAACATCCATATTCTTCTACACAAGCTTTTATTCTGGTACTCATTTCTAATGTCTTTCCTGGTCAGTCCCAATGAAAACCTGAGCGTCTTCCACTCTAACTTTTCTAACTCTGCTTCCTACCAACTCTGATAAGATTTTTGAGTAAAACATATTGATAATAACAATAGTGATTATTTTTAACATGAAATACATGGTAACTCCCATAAAATGGGCCCCAACTTTCGATAGGTTACATTTTTTTCATTTTGTTCAAGAATTAAAATGCAACTTTGGTTATAACTAATCAGATCTAAACACCTGAGTCTTAATTTGTCATTTTTTGTCATCATTCTATAGCACATGTTCGAGATCGCCTCAAGTTAGTTTAAAAGTTGTCCAGGACGCCCTCACAGAGCCATTCCTTCCTTGAGGTCCATGATGGTTCTGAGTGTGATAATTATTTACCTTGAGAAATGTACTGAACTAAATGGAGGCCATATTGAATATATGCTGTGAAATAAAGAGTAGAAGGTTTGACATGATGTTTTAAAAATAATTGTTAAAGCCAAAGTTGCATTAGACTTATTGAAAGTCAGGGCTTGTTTTTTTAGTCTATTGAAGAAACTCGGTTGTGAACAATTACATTTTTCTTTTATTAAATAATCATAAACATTTGGTTAATCACCAACTCAATGTAAATCTGCTGTAATTGTTGGTGGAAATGTTGTTGACTTTTTCTTATCTTAAACGAAAGTAGTTTTATTGGGTTGAATCAAATAATTTGATTGTTGATTGACAAGCAATACATTTTTATTCTTCACTCAAATGATGTTATACAGTATATTTAGCCTTATTTTCCACCAAAAACTAAACTTGCTTAAGTTCAAGTTAACTTTAAGCTAACAATTAAGTTATATGTAACATAAAGAAAACATTATTACATTACAATACAATATTACAACATTAAGTATCCTTCTTGATCTTGTTGTTACTCTTCTGCCACAGATGACCCTACACTGGTCTCTACCAACTAAAATGTTATTTTATTCAATAATATGGTTCCTTATTGTGCAACACATTTTTTGCTTGGTTAATAAATCAACGTTTAATATGATGTAATTGTTACATTGGTGGGATCTTGTTGAAATTTGTGTAAAACAAACACTTTTATTTACTTATATCCAATTATTTAATGTTGGATTTACAATAAATATATATTGATTTTGTAAAGATAATGAAGTTACACTTGTGATACACTTGTTTTTCCCACACAATTAAAAGCTAAATAGTTTAGAGGAAGTGAAATCTATACCACTGATAACTCTGACAGTCTCTATTAGCTCCAGCCTGGCTGCATTCTCTTCTTCAACTCTCGGACCTCCGATACATGACTTTGTGTGACTCAAATACTTGATATTTTTCTCACCACCTCGTCTCACTCTTTCGTCCAACATGTCTTCTCTCTTCCTCTCACTGATTTTCAACCATCTTCCTTTTCCTTTCTTACTTTTTTCTCATTGCTTAGCCGGGATTTTTCGTGAGAGCACACGTCAAATAACTTCAAATACCTCCCTGATTTTTAGAAGTGGTCTGAAAATGGACATTTAATATGAGTCTCTATGTATGTTTATATATATTTATACATATACAGTATTTATGTATGTATATATCATCCTTATTATTGAACTTTAAGTCTCAAACAGGAGCTGCAGATCACCAGAGCTGCACGTGGACGAGCTGCCGCAGTAGAACTTGACACTTCACGTCGACGGCCAGAACTCACAAGCATCAGCTGTATGAAGTATGAAGTATGAAGTACGAAGTATGAAGTATGAAGTATGAAGTATGAAGTATGAAGTATGAAGTATGAAGTATGAAGGATGAAGTATGAAGTATGAAGTACGAAGTACAAAGTACGAAGTACGAAGGATGAAGTATGAAGTATGAAGTATGAAGTATGAAGGATGAAGTATGAAGTATGAAGTACGAAGTACGAAGTACGAAGTATGAAGGATGAAGTATGAAGTATGAAGTATGAAGTATGAAGGATGAAGTATGAAGTATGAAGTACGAAGTACGAAGTACGAAGTATGAAGGATGAAGTACGAAGTATGAAGTATGAAGGATGAAGTATGAAGTATGAAGGATGAAGTATGAAGGATGAAGTATGAAGGATGAAGTACGAAGTACGAAGTACGAAGTACGAAGTACGAAGTATGAAGGATGAAGTATGAAGTATGAAGTACGAAGTACGAAGTACGAAGTACGAAGTATGAAGTATGAAGGATGAAGTACGAAGTATGAAGTATGAAGTATGAAGGATGAAGGATGAAGTATGAAGTACGAAGTATGAAGTATGAAGTACGAAGTACGAAGTATGAAGTATGAAGTATGAAGTATGAAGCGGTGATGGTGAGGTTACTTCGAGGTAATGCTGGAGTTGCTGCAGCCTCTCATTCCTGCGCTGCCGTGTCATCCACGTTACATCATGTTTTCACATCCTCTCACTGCGCCCGAGCTCGTCCATCACAAGCACAGGCAGGAACACAGTGCCATGGTGACCACACAAACACTCTCCAGCCACACACACACACACACACACACACACACACACACACACACACACTGACGGGGAACTGAGTTGTACTCACAGGAAGAAGCCAGATCTCCTCTAATCCTGTGAGGCAAACTTGATCAGTCTTTAAGAGTCAACACCAACAGATCTGCAGTGTTGGAACTGAGTCAGTATCCTGGTCCTGCTCAGCTTCTCCCCTCCCTCACCGCTTCCTCCAAGGTCAGTGTTGCCGGTCTGACTCCTCCCTAACAGGACACTTCCTCCTCCTCCTCCCCCCCCCCCCCCCCCCGCCTGCACCTCCTTGTGTCTCACCGGCTGGACGGTAATCACTGTCATGATCCAGATTAACTCCAGGGCGTGCTCTTGTTGTGGTCTGAGTAGGACCAGGTCTACGGTTGGGCAGGGACGGGACAACAACACACAGACGGGATTAATGCGACCAAGCGGGCGGCGGCAGGTGGGACTCGGCCTCGACCTCACAAGGAGGGTCAAAGGGCGGCCATGCGGGACCGAAAAAGAAAAGAGCCTCAGGGAGGAAATCCAAACGACAATTGTCGCCAAGATTTAATTGTTGATTTTAAAATGCGGTTACAGTTCATAATCTTTGGCACCAGATGGCGATATATTAGATACACTTATCCTTCATTATCTATTCACTAGGTGGTGCATTCCTTGACACCTTATTTATTATTATGCACTTAAAAAAGTAATCATTTTCATTAGGAATAATATTAATGTCACCAGAATATTAACTGGTTGAATTTCATATTTCACATTTTTTAAATATTAAAATGTTTTTGTTATTTAAGGCATTGAATTATTTTTGGAATAATGGAGTTGAATAATTTGTATAATAAAGGGTTGCGTTTTAATTTTTTTATTTAAAAAAAGGTATGAAATAGTTCCATTTTCAAAATTAATTAATACATTTTACAATTTTTTTTGATTAGATATTAAAAAAGATTGCATTATTTTGCTTACATTTTATTATTGAATTCAAAAAGCTACGAATGAAAAGAAATTTGATTCAAAAATTGTAATTTTGAATATTTTGAATTAGAAAATCAAACTCTATGTGTACATTTTGTTAACTTAATCAATCTTAAAATACAGGAATGATTACATTTATAACTATAAAAAGTAATTAAAAGCTAAAACATTTATTTTTTTTAATCAAAGTTGTAGCATCTGAAATACTTCTATAATCACGTTGCATTCAGGGACACTTTTCAAAGTAATGAAATCTCAGATACACTCAAGAGCTTGAAGTTGAGAAGAGTTCTTTTAAAGAGTGACAACTTCCTATTTGGCTTCAACATGTAGTTTGTTAAAATACGTCAGATCTCCAAGGATGACCAAATGAGGTAGTATTCCGCTCCAGTACACGTCTTTTTTCCAGTTTATTATTCTTTTCAGGCCAAATAAGATTTAAAATAAAATGAAAACCATCAATAATAAGCGTGAGTTTACTCATCAGATACACTATTAATACCTCCATGTGAGTTAAAGTTAAGTTCAAATGTTATTCCTTAACAAACCACACAGAACTAAAATATTTCACCACCTCAGAATAACTATAATTGCTAGTGAGTCTCAGCTGGAACCTAAAAATATACTTTTGTTTTGACTCATATAACTCCAGCGCGCCCTCTCCTGCTCACATCAGGTTCTGCAGGGACACAATCAATGAGCAAATATAAAGATAACTTACCAGGAAGTGACGTCTTGCTTGTGCGTGAAAGAACAGTGGACTTTATAATGGATTTGATGAAGAGCTTCAACACAAGTGTTCATCATGAGCTGGACCATCGTCATCAGTTGGAGAAGATTCTCTGGACACATGATAAGAAAAACACGCACATGAGGTTCTGTGAGATAAGAAGAGCCGACAGTTGTTTGTTGTTCTGGTCATTTTTACCAAAAATGATCCCATTTCCACTTGAAGAATCTTCTAGAAAATGAATCTCACCTCAGATTAATTCCTGTAAATATTATCCTTTTTTATTGTGATACATTTTACTGACAAGATTTTTCCATTGAAAATGATTTATTTTTATTTGTATACAAGTATTCCATACATATCATTATAATAGTGCTGCAATGGACAGGATGCAATGACTTCTCACTTAAACATACTGGTTACTTATTTTATTTATGTATTTATCTCATTTTATTTGTTTAGATTTATTTCATTCATTCTATTCTTCACTGTCAACACCACATACAAATCCTGTGTTGTGTTTACAAAACTGACATCAATATGCTTTGATTCTGAATGTAGCGTCACCACCAGGCGTCAGTTACTATTTTCACTCCATTATTATTTAGAGTTAATTGCATATTGAATATGTATATATTATATAGTAGTATACTAGTTTCATATTAAAGATAAATGTATATCAGATACTCATTATTGTCGATTAAACAGGGAACATGCATATTGTGCAACTTTAGTTTATCATCATAATCTTATGTTTAGTTTATAATCTTTAGTCTTATATTAAGTTTATTATTTTTAATATTTTGTTTAATTTATAATTATTAGTCTTATGTTTATTATATGATCTGAAGTCTTATTTTAAGTCTATCATTTTCAATTTTATATGTAATTCATAATCTTTAATCCTATGATATTAAATTAAATGTATTTTTTAAATGCTTAGTTTATAATCTTTAATCTTATATTTAGTTAATCATATTCTATATATATTTCAAGTTTGTGATCTTACATTTTAGGATTTTGTTACAAACTTTAATATTATTTTAAGTTTATGTTGATCATTCTTATGTTTTGATTGTAATTTTCAACATTTCGTTTATTATTTAATTTAAACTTCATGAGTAGTTCATGATATTTAATCTTATATTTAGTTTATGATATTCTATATTTTGTTGAGTTTGTAATTCTTCCATCTTATGATTACTTTACGATCTTTAATCTTATCTTTAGTTTATAATTTATAATCTACAGTTTATACAGAGAGCACTTGCTATCTTAGCTAAACTAGCTATTTTACAATTCAAATATTTTCTTCACTTGATATTAAATTTGTACTTATAGGCCAACTATGGTTTATCTATAGATGAATGCATCATTGAATTAATGAATTAACGACATTTTTGTAAAAGAAACTATCATTTTTGAATAAAAGTATTAGTTGCTAATGCTACGTGTGACTTCACTGACAAAATGTTGTCACAGAAAAAGACTAAATGATTAGTTTAATCTCAATCCACTGCACAGGAGTGTTTGTGATAAAAGACACTGTGAGTCTTGAAGAAGAACCTGATCCTTCAGCATCGACAGCTTCATGGCTGCGGCTCCTCAGAGGAGGATTTACTGCTGGATCTGCTTCACTCAGCAGCTCCAGATCCTGTGATGGGATTAAAGTGCAGAAGCTTCTCATGATGGGATGAGACTCGAGTGTCCTGCGGGGAGAAGACAACATAAAGTGCCTCATTATTAGCAACAAATACGAGGCTTTTCATGAAAAAATCCACTTTATTTTATTTACTTTTATTTAAACGCAGTTGTTGCTAACATATGCTAACTTTGCTAGCTGGTTGTGTTTGTATTAAAGATAGTTACAGGCTCTATACGACTAGATACATGTAAACATAATATTTTTTTGGTATACAATTGTTAAAACATAATAAATTAAAATGATTAACAAGTTATTAAATTCACGTTTATTAAAACTCACCTTGTTTATCCCAGCAGCACATGAACGCATCAGAGGGCACCGATCAAATGGGGGAAGTGTGACATCTGGTGGTGGTGACTGGTTACTACACTGGAAAATTGAAACGTCGATTTCTGACATTTATTTTGGAAATAGTAACTTAACCAAATATGGAATAAGTTAAGAAGCAGGAAATACGCACGAAACATAAATACACGCAAATTAATATATATATATATATATATATTTATTTGTTACTTGTGTATTTAGTTTTATTTTCTTATCTTGTTTTATACATCGTTTTAATCCTCCTTTTATATTTTTATGTGTCGTAATTTTCACCGTCTGGATGATGCACTTTAAATGTCGTTGTACAAGTGCAATTACAATAAAGAGATTCTAAATCTGATGCATTTCTGTTTTACATTTGATAGAACAATCTCGTTTTTTCAATATTAAATGTTATTTACCATTATTTTTAATCATTACATTTGGCTGATTTGGCTGAAAGGACAACAAAATTAAAAAAAAAACCGACGTAAATGAACAAAAACAGAAAAAAGGAAATAAAATAGAAAAAAAAGTTACTGAATAATACTTAGAATAATGAAAACAAACACGCACAAGTGACTTGTCTTTTTTTAGAGGTTTCATATCAGAAAATCAAGACAAAAAATCGTGGAACATGCAAAATAAATGTGGCTGGGCCTGCCAACCAGACAAACAAACAAAAAAACAACAAAAAAACAAACATAAAAGAGAGTGACCAGCAGAGGGAGCCAAACGAGTGTCTCCATCTTTGGTTGAATCCATCTAAACTCTAAACTCACTACATATAAGAAATATTTGAAGGTCAAGTCGTTGTTTGGGGGAAACTAGAGGCACTGCACGAAAGCAGGTCAAATAAAAACTGTTGATTCAACTAAATTTAGCAGTAAAATGTGTTTTTGATCATCTATGGAGGAAACAAAACCTTGTTTCATACAAATCAATGACAAATGTACAGATTTTCCTTCTTTTTTTTTACTCACAAAAAGGCAAATATTTAAATACTGCATGAAACAGAAAGAGTGATTCAGTAAATAGTCAATAACAAGTCTTTCACCGTCCAGGCTGTTGAACAATTGTGTGACACAAACTCAAAGACATGAAGCAGGATCATCAGTTGATGGAGTGGTGGCTCGTCGTAGCTGCATCTGTGACGGTGTGAAGGCAGAACGTGGCTCAGAAGAACTGATGGTTGAAAGTAAAAACTGAATTACAGATTTAAAAAAAAACAACTGGATCCACAGGACAAAACCTACTTTCTATACGTTGTCATCTGATAATCGACACTGGAACACCTGGAGCTCTCCACACCTGCTACAAATGTTGTAAGACTCCTGATCTAGACGACCTTCAATATTTGGTTATGCTACAGTATATTTCAGTTGTATGTTCTAGCTACTCACTCGGCTCAAACTGGGTGAAAACGATCCATATAGTCTCGATAAAAAATGTTTCATGGGTCAGTCTCATACGAGAAGATGTTCACAAAGAAGCTTCCTTTACCTCTTTATACATTTAAGAGAGAATTCATTTCATATTTTGTCTCTTTCTTTTACTCTACCTTTGTCTGTTCGCAAAACAACAAAACGTTTGAGAAAATAGAACTGATTTTTCGGACTATAAAGCACACTTAAAGTCCTTTCTTTTTTATTCCAAATATCATAATGAGCCTAAAATTCCAGTGCGGCTCATGTACTCGTCGTACTTAATGACCTTGAACCGATTTAATGGTGTTCATGACGCTCAAATATCCATGAAACGTTTTAGTACGACTTTGGTAATCTATGAAGCCTCCCTGTGAGCCTCTGTAGTATAACTGTGCAAGGCTCGGTTGGTTTTACTCCAGGTTTCGTAGTATTACCCCTTGAAACTCTGTCGTATTACCCTGCCAGACTTCATAGTATTACCCCGCAAGACTCTGTAATATAACCCTGTGAGATTTTGTAGTATTACCCCGCGAGACTCGGTAGTATTACCCCGTGAGACTCGGTAGAATTACCCTGTGAGACTCGGTAGAATTACCCCGTGAGACTCGGTAGTATTACCCTGTGAGACTCGGTAGTATTACCTGTGAGTCTCAGTGTCATTACCCTGCTAGACTCTGTGGTATTACCCCGCGAGACTCCTTAGTATTACCCTTCGAGACTCCATAGTATTACCCTGCGAGACTCCGTAGTATTACCCAGCAAGACTCCGTAGTATTACCCTGCAATACTCCGTAGTATTACCCAGCAAGACTCCGTAGTATTACCCCGCGAGACTCCGTAGTATTACCCTGCGAGACTTTGTATTATTACTCCGCGAGACTCTGTAGTATTACTCCGCAAGACTCTGTAGTATTACTCCGCAAGACTCTGTAGTATTACCCTGCGCGACTCTGTTGTATTACCCTGCGAGATTCCAGAGTAATACCCTGTGAGACTCCGTTGTATTACCCCACGAGACTCCAGAGTATTACCCTGTGAGACTTTGAAGTATTACCCCGCGAGACTCCAGAGTATTACCCTGTGAGACTTTGAAGTATTACCCTGCGAGACCCCGTTGTGTTACCCCGCGAGACTCCAGAGTATTACCCTGTAAAACTCTGAAGTATTACCCTGTGAGACACCATATCTATCTAGTATTACCCTGCAAAACACTGTAGCATTACCCTGCGTATAACCTTGCAGGGTTCCAGAGTATTACCCCGCGGGTCTCCCAAGTACAGAGTAATACTACGTTTGAAATTGACCCAATCATATGCTTTATAATCCGAATAATACAGTAAAGGTCTTTTGGTGCAGCTGCTCCCGAGCTCAGTAGCTCTATCGCCACCTGCTGTTCCGATAAATCAAATCTATAGAGGATATTTCAGAAGCTAAAAAAGGAAAGAACTTATATGTACAAAATAAATACAAGACATTACATTGAGTAAAAGAGACTTGGATGTTATGAGCTGCTTGGCAATGGTCTGCACTCTCTGAGTGCTTTTTCTGCTTTGATGTTTAGCTGTTAGCTGACGATGGTTCAATTCCCGCAGGAGACGTATCGTCTCAGTCTGTTGTGTCAGTGTGAGCCAGACGTGGATGTGGTCACGTAAGACGGTGAGGTTCTGAGGGAAGGTCACGCTCTGTCAGTCATGTTGAGCGGCCCAGACGTCCCTCAGCTCGCGCCCCCCGACTTCCATAGGAAGCATTTCTCAAGGCTCCGTGTCGGGCCGGACCCGAGGGCTCAGCTCCGGTAGCCGGACACGGCGGCTTGTTTCTGGGAGAGACGCGACAGTTCTTCCCTGATGGCTTTGATCAGGGAGGCGGAGGAGTGGGGGGGCGGGATGCTGTCCAGGGGCGGCGGCGCCGACATGTAGCCCGCCCCGGGGTCCAGGTGCGCTGGGGGGGCCGAGGGTTCTCGCCCGCCGCTCCGGGTCGCCTGGAAGATCGAGCGAGGCGGGTAGAGAGGGAAGTCCGGGAGCTGAGGAAACGACAGTGAAAGAGATGAGACCGAATATGAAGATGAACGAAGGACAAGATCGTCTTCACTCACCGTGTCTTTTTCAGGGACGGATCTGGAGAAGACGTCGTCGTGGAAGTTGCTCCAGCCGGACGATCCGTTCTGCCCCTGATGACCCCTGACCCCTGCTGGGAAGCCATTCATCCTGCTGGACAGGCCCACCTGTGTGAGGTGGTGAAGCTGTGCACCTGTACACACACACACACACACACACACAGACACAGACACAGACACACACACACACACACACACACACACACACACACACACACACACACACACACACACACACACACACACACACACACAGACACACACACACACACACACGTTTAATGTTTCACATTACCTGTAGCATCAAACTCCACATCTTCTTCATTATTTCCAGAGACAACAGGTCCATGAATAAAAAGACTTAAGTCCAAGTCTGTACCTGATCCGCCGCCTACTGGTCGCGGCCTCGCAGAAGAGGACAGCTCGTCGCTGTAGTGCCCCCTGCTGGTGTACAGGCTGTCTGACTGGAGTTGCTCCGAGAGTCCTGCTGGTTCTCCTGGTGGAAGGAAGCTGGAGCCAAGGCCCTGCCTGAGAAAACAAAAGGTCGACTTTCAACTTCCAGTTCAGGTGCAAATAATTCCTTTTTTTTCAACTTGAATCTCTGATTCTATTCCAAGTTAATCTTTGTCATCATTTTTCTTTGTGTTTTTTTTCTTTGATCTATGTTCTTTATCTTTAGAGTTTTTGTCATTTGTCTTTTTGTTGTTGTTGTTGTTTTATTAATCTATTGTCTGTGTTGCTGTGAGCTGGGAAACTATTTCCCGAAGGAGATCTCCAGATGGATCAATAAAGTTTATCCATCCATCCATCTATTTATTATTTTGTGTGTTTATTATTATAAAATATTAAAAAAAAAAAGAAAAATCAAAGGGATAACTACAGTATATTTAAGTTTTCTTTTGAAAATATGTTTTTTCTTAAGGCTTCCTATTTAAACGATATGCATTAAAGGCCCAATGTGTAGGTTTTCAAATAGTGTTTCTGGCTCCCTCTAGTGGTAAAGAGAGAAGTCGTAAATTCTGTGTTTCGCTTGTACATAAAGAAAACTATTGTATAAGTCAACTACTTCATATGAAAAAGTGTCACTGACTCACTTCTGTAAAGAAGTTTGATCATCAAAACGAAACCTATGATCACTGAAACATGATAAAATAACAACAAAGTCTAAATGTTACATATTAATTTGATGATTTTAAGTTGAAAGTCTTGTGTAAAAAAGCATCAGTGAAGCGTGTCGTGCCAGCAGCAGAGTTCTGCTGTGTGCTGATAAGTGCTCGGAGAACATCCACTGGACCTGATCCATTAAACTAATAAAATAAAAATGACTGCTTCAATTATTCATGTGGCCGAGTTGGATCCTCCTGAAGAATATTCTCTGAGGTGAGAGGCTGGAAACACTATTGATCAGGAGCAAAACGATCCCGATCGAGGAAGAAGTGAAATAGTGACTGAAGACTTGACCCACTTTACCTTTGCACCAGACCCTGGACCGCGGGAGGAGACAGACTCAGCTCGGAGAATCTCTGAGGGAACAAAAAAAAGAATTTCAAGATTGTTTTTAAAAAATGAAGCAATGCAAACACGTTGTCCTCGTTTGTCCTTATCGATTTGAATAAAGCTTTATTGATACAGTTGAACAGTGTGACCCATAGGGTCGGTTTTTATACGATAAATTAAAACATGTGCTGTACACGATAAATAAAGTAAAAAATATCTCATATTTATTTAATTGTATTTTTCTGGCTTAATTTCTAAAATATTTAAACAAATTATTTAGAATGGCTTTCTTGAGTTACATTTTTTTTAATTATGATTTATTAAAAAAAAATCATTATTAAGTTTGGACACAAACCCTTTTTTTTCCGGCTGTTAATACCACAATTATTCCAGTAAGCAGGACATTTAAATAAATATATTAAAACTATTTGTACCAAAAAATTGTATTTACTAGGTAGTAAAATAAAGTTAACATTTTTGGTACAATATTTATAATAAGCGCTGTAAAATTTAAATTTACATTTAAATCTTTTTTTGCCATATCTTTATTATTATCTTTATTATATATATATATATATATATATATATATATATATATATATATATATATATATATATATATAAAAAGGATGTTGACCTAATGGACATTTATTAAATTGTTTGAGTTAAGAAATTGTTTTTAAATTAATCCGATTTTTTTCCCTACATATCTATATCTATCTAGATAGATATAGATGCCATATCTTTATTATTATCTTTATTGTATACATATATATTTATATATATATATATATATATAGGGAAAACGTATGTAGGGAAAAAGTGATCCGATTTTTAAAAAACTATTTCTTAACTAAAACAATTTAACAAATGTCCGTCAGGTCAACATCTTTCTTATCCCATCCGTGAACTACAGCTAGTTTATTTATTCATTGTTTTCAGTTCATTCTTCCCTTGTTGGGGATATTTGAGTCGTCATTCATCTTCAGGACGTCCAGAGAGCTGAGGGGGGGTCGCGAGGGGCGACAGATGGAGGAATACTTAACTGATTAGTTGACTTGGAGGACATGATTAAACCTACAGCTACGAGCTTCATGCTGGGGATGAACCCAAACATGAAAGCGAGCGTCGTTGTTAGGATGCGACAAATGTTCCGCAAAACTATCGACAAAATATCTGATTCCGGGTCACGATGCTTGTGTGGGAACTACTCACGCTGGGGAAGGGACACTGATAAGAGTTGCCCCAGTTCTTGTTGTTCCGTCCTGGGGGGCTGGAGTCGGAGAGGTGGACCCCCGGGAGCGTGATCCCCGCGGTGCTGCCCTGAGAAGTCGGCGACACCAGGGCGAAGGCGTCGTCCAGCAGCGAGTGCATCTGCTGCCGAGCTTCTTCGATGGAGGGCCGGGGAGGCATGTAGGGGGGAGGCGGGGGAGGGGCTTGACCTGGAGGGGAGGAAGTGGAGCCGAGGAAGACGTCGTCCGTGGGGGAAGGGCTTCTGTGAGGGGAGGCCGCCGCTTGGTCCGGGTCAGACTGGAAGGATAAACAGGGTCAAAGTCTGAGGCAACGTTCCTATGAAAGTATTTCAGTGTCTTCAGAGATACTTTAATTTAACATTTAAAATGTTAATGTTTTTAATACAAGGTAATTTTATTAAGCATTTAATTTGTTTTTAAATAATATAATTTAATTATTATACAAACAGGTTGAATTGTTTTTTATAATTATTTAATAAGAAATATATTTTCAAAATAAATATATATATTTTTAAACATGGTTTGATATTCCAATTCTGATAGTTAAAAGAAAAATAAGTATTTATTAAAATTTAATATAAAAATAAACCATAGTGCGAACATTATATAATAAATTTTTTTTGCATTATTAGAATAAAAATATAAAAATATGTGTAAAAAAATGCACTCATTGAAAATGTTTGATTAAAAATAAAAAAAATTATGATAATTCAACCTTTCAATACAGAAATGATTGAATTCAAATATATAAAAAAAAATAAAAATAAAATAAATTTACTTTTAAAAAATAGAATTCTTAAGATATGATTTATTAACAAGAATGATTCTGCAAAATTAGAAATAAAAGACCCTCCTTGACTTTTTTGTTGCTGTTAACAACACGGCTATTCCAGTAAGCAGGAAATTAATGAACTATTTGTACAAAAAAACATCATTTATTAGTATTTATCGCAGCACCTCGTTATAAATACATAAATATAATAACTAACGATGTATAAATAATGGAGTCTGTCGATGACTGCAGCAGGAAGAAGTTCTCACTCACCACATACGCCACATTGTTGACTCCGGGACATTTCCTATACACAGCGTCGGCCTCTTCATTGATCAGGTGATCCTTGTCCGCGTCGGTCAACCTGCCGTTCAGCTGCTCTCTCGTCCTCAGTTTGGGAGAACGCCGTCCTCGCACGCTGCTAACAAACACAGCAACACGTCATCAGCAAATCCAGTCACTTCGGTGCAGTTTAATCCTCGGGTCGAACCTCTTCTTGGGCTCCATGAAGATGCAGGGCGTCTGTGTGTTGGGGTCCAGGATCTTATCGATCTGCATCTGAGCCTTGTGGTAGATCCGATCCTTCTCCTTGACGTCGTCGAAGCCGTTGCTCACTTCCTCCATGGCGGGGAAGTCGTAATGCCCCTTCCTCTTCGCCCGCAGCCGGATCTTGTTCCGGTGGTGCTCGATCTCCGTCTTCTGTCTGAGCGACACCTGGAGGTGCGGGAGGGACGCGTCAGGATTGATGCTCGTGAAGATCATTGGAGGCTCGAGAGGAACGAACCTCCTTGTTGCTGTGGCTGGAGTCTGGCAGGTGGCCATTGGCAGCGGGCTTGTGCGGCGCCGGGAGAGGCATGGGCTGCATGGCGATGAGCTGGACTTTGTTGGGCAGTTTCCGGCTGGCGTCGGTGGCTCGCGACATTCGGTCGACGTGTTCGAAGATGGAGGCCGAGGACAGCTGCTCGCCTGGGCCGTTCATGGGAGGAGGACCTGAAGAAAGAAAACATAAACATGTATTCACATTTAAAACAGTAAATGGTTAACATTCTACACACAAGTGATGGTTTAATGAAGCCTCATTAACAACCTTGTAGAAAGACACTGGGCGTGTGCATCGGCAAGAATCTGGTGCTACCATATGTATCACGATACAGGGGGAACGATACGATACTTCATAGCTCAAGATGGTGGTTGGATTGTGGCATGAGAAGTAGTGGGTTCAATCCAAACTACCACTAAGATGTTGTGTCTCTGAGAAAGACACTTAACCCTGATTGGTTCTGATGGTTGAGGAGGCCCGCTGCCTCGCAGCCTACTGCCATCACTGTTTGATTGTGTGTGTCTGTGAATGGTTGAAAACGTGGCTTGCTGAAAGCAAAGTAAAAGTAAGAGCTATTTTACCATTTATCATAACTCGATATACTGTGATACTGTAGCAACAAGGAGGTACAGTATTTGTAGTATTTTCCAAATTCTGCACCCTTTACAGCATTAACAGATCACATGACTCATGATGAAGTCGTAACTGCTGTCACACCATGTCCAAACATCAGCTTTAAAAGATGCTGTAGTCGACTGTATCCTCTCGTCCTCAGTCACCTCAGGAATCTTGCAAGATTTTACTTTACTTTAGGTTGCGGAAGGATGTAATGAGTGCTGCCGTCTAGTGGCTGGACGTTTAATTGCAAACAAACGCTGTGAATATTTGCATGTTAATTGTGAATGTAATTTTAATCTTTAATCTTAAAAAAAAATAAAAATAAATAAAATAGAATAGAAGATAATACACTGATATAACATGAAATATATATGGCGTTATTCAAGTGTTTCCATATTTTCTTTTCATATTTTAAGGGTGAGATAAAGTGAAGGATGGTGGGAAGACAAACACAAACGGACGACGTTGAAAAACACCTGGTTAAACTGCAGGATACTGAGACACTTAAATGAAAAGAACAAACTCTTACCAATTCTATTCTTGGCTGCAACAGAGAGCAAAGGTTTAGAAAGTTTGATAGAGACAAGTGTCAGTCGAGGAAGAAAAAGGGTCAGAAAGTACAGTTTGAACGAACTGCTTCAGTCACCTTGTGAATCAACACGACCTTAAGATGAAGTGCTCACTTCACATTGCCCCCCCGCCTCCCTGTCCTCCTTTAAACCCCCTCTTTCACCCTCTTTATCTCCCAACTCCTGATGTGTTGCCAGGGTTACTCACCGTTTAAAACATTGATGGGGGCTTTTCTGTTTTGCTTGCTGTCGCTGGGCGTGCCCTGGGCTCTCAGGTTCTCCTCGGGTGCTTCTCTCTCGCAGGAGCGGTCACTTACCACAGAATCCCCGTCTGATGGCGAGACCCTGAGAAGAAAAAAAACACATTCGCATGAATAATACACACGTCCTGGACGACCGTGCATAATCGAAAACTCAGTTCATCCGCTAAGAAAAACTCTGGCAGCGTCTTCTAGGAAATAATGATGTGAACAATAGTGTTGATTCAACTTATTGTGAAGAGCATGTTAAAATTAGTTTAGTTTTGAGTATATTTTGTGTATAGATTAAAGTACTTAAAAGCCACTACTTATTTGAAGAGAATATTTTAAATGTTTAAACTCAGTTTCAGTTTTAATTGGAGTCACCAGTTTATGTCATTTAACTTTTTAAAGGTTGTCTAATTTGATTTAAAAAAAAGTTATAACTATTTGCAGGGTTTGTTCATCTTTGGGTTGCAATTAAAACGTACAGCCACTAGATGGAGGCACTCATGAACTCAACCTCAGATCCAGGAGATGCTTAGGACGAGAGGATACAGTTGACTCCATCAGCTTTTAAAGCTTGTGTTTTGACATATTTTGGTTTCAAAACAAATGTGACTTTGAAGTGTCAAGTTGTCTGTAAATTTTGTAACGAGTGAAGAATTCGGAAAATACTACAAAAACTAAAGTAACAATACTCATTCATATTCCTAATGATAAGCATACATTTATTTTATTTTAAATGTATTAACAGATCCAATACCTTATTATCTAGTTAAATATGTCCATTTAACAAAAGAGAAAGATTATTATTATTATAATAATATATAATAATAATATAATAATTTTATTTAACATTTTACAGTGTGGTCTAGATGATAATGTGATCAACGACAAAAGGACAGTGAGAACGTGTTTTAAAATATAATTTTTATATTCTAATGAGATTTTATTAAAGTGAAGTAAAGTTTAGATTTATGATATTGGTCAGTACCGAAATAAATTAATTGTGTCGTTACTGTTGGTGTTGTTCTTCCTATCATATTTTTATACAAACAAAAAAGATTATAGAACAACAGCACTTAAATCAACGTTAATCAGGCAAAAAGATTAAAAACAATACATACAAAATGCATAACTTTTAGTGTAATTATATTTTGTGTGAATGTTTTACCCTGTACATTTAGTATGAAAGTCATTTTTTTCAAGATTTAAAATATTATTTACTATATTAATCCAACTATACTAATGTTTTGGTGCTGGTTCTGGTTTGAACCGACTTATAATTGACACAATGTGTTGAAATGTAAGATCTTCACATGTTCTATCAAAGGCTGTCTGAACACTGACCTTTCTCGTCTGTTGCGCGACGCCCTGGTGAAGGATGCCGATTTTTTGGAAGCGGGCATGGGGATCTCTCCATTCTCTAATGGATTCATTCCATCTTTCAGAGACAATGGCAGGGGCGGCGGGCCAGAGGCTGGTGGGATTGATTCCTGGATCACCATGACATCATCCTTGCTGTGCTGGCCGAGGTGCAGCTTGGCAAAGTCGAAGCCTTTTACACTGGGAGTCTGCAACTGCTGAGTGGGTGGGCGAGGTTTATTGGAAAATGAGGTACAAAGAGAAGGACAAAGAGCATGTTTTTCTCCTAATTCCATTTTAAACATAAGTCTATAATCCCTATGATTGGTGCATCAGTAATTGTATTAAAAAAACTGAGTATGCCAAAGTATCTCAACCAGCAAGCATGTTTGATGTAAGGGATGGATATCAATACTCATATGTTCTAAAATAAATTGACCTAAAAGCAATGTCGACTTTGGTGCTTCATCTCAGTTTTCCATGATATTCTTTTTGTCTTTTTAAAATGTGATAATTTAATGTAGAAAAATCTATATTATATATATAATAATCTATATTATTTAAGATTCTGGAATGAATTTGGTGTTGATTCTTTAACCACAGATTCAATTGTACAAGTATGGCATGGGAATATAAATTAAACAACGTACTCATTGCAGAGCTAGTGTCTACACAGTAAAAATGATCATGAGAAATGTTTCTGATTAAGTTAACATCTAGATATAAGTAGTTGAAGTTCCTTTTTTCTGGAGTTAACCTTCTGTTAATTGTTATTTACAATTTTATTAAGATTCAAAAATGAGGTTAAATAAATATATAATATAAATATTTCAGTAAAATTACAATTTTATGTTATTTTTACTTACTTGAATACTTGATGTCTTTAAAGAGCAACTCATGTATTTATGCAAGTGTGTCTTAAAAAGGTGTTGGACTCTATTGTATCATCAGTATGTGTCTACTTGTACAAAAATCTCTTTTCATTGAAGTATTTACATTAGAAAATGATCTTAATCCCCGCTCACTGAAAACACTTTTGTGTTGTGTTTTTCCTGAGATTAAATCTTGTTCACCATAACCACGCCCACTCTGCTGTGATTGGTCAAGCATCAAGATTCTTTACCGCGTGTCATTTACCCCAGAAGTTTCCACCTTCAAGGGACTCTTTGTATAAACAAAGCTGGGCGTGATTACAGCTGGCAGGAGGAGTGAAGACCATTATTGTGTCATAATGGAAACTGCTCTCGTAACCTCTCGTTCGTCCAGATTTCATACGGGTGAGAACTTTATAAAGTAATAAATTACAAATGTGGTCAAGATGAGAGACTTACTGCATCTTGGATAGGATTCAACATTTAATACATGTGAGTGAGTCAAAAGAGTTGAGTTTTAACAATAGTTGCCCTTTAATTAAAACATTTTGACCTAAAGTTTCACATTATATAAGTTTATATTTTATTTATCTGTCTTGACTGCCCTTCACAACAGTCCCAGTAAATAAAGGGGCCCCTTTAAGAAATTAAATTTACCACTTTTCACTCCGAAACTCTTCCTAAACAGTGTGTTTTGGTTGTAGACTGCAGACCAGATGCAGAGCTTACAAGCATCTGCTGCTGTCGAAGGGCCAAAATACACAGATTCAATAACACGAGTGTAATCAGGATCTGGACTGTGATGCTGAGTGAAAAGAAAAAAAAGGCAGGAAAAAGGGTTTTAATAGTAAACAGAACCTCTGCTGTCCTGAACAAAAGAATTATTTGAGACAAGTGTGAGCTAGAAACTACCACTCTTACTCTGACCTTGAGTAAAAAGAACTTTCTCTTTGTTTATTGTTGCACGTTACGTGACCTGAAGCAGCTCGCCGCTATAAAACTAATAATCCGGTGCGACGCCTGCCAGTAAGAAACAGCAAATCCTTGAGAGTTTGCTCAGCGGCACGTCAACAATACTTGCCTTTGTGTTGCAGAAGAGAAACACAGGAACCGTTTGGTTATAATTAACAGCGAGACAGAAGTGAACCAGGTTCTAGAAGGACAACTATAAATACCTCGAGCCACAGAATCAAAGTGTGGTCCGAACACTAACACCAGCACGTGTCTAGGGGAGGAAGCATGGGTCGAATCTACGATGACTACATCCAGTACCTTCTGAGTTTTATCAACTCCTCGCCCATTTTGTCGTTTGGCGCTCCGAGACGGAACCAGAGCTTCTATCAATTCTTTCCCATCATCGTCATCATCTTCCTCACTGCTCAGACTCACTTCACTCTTGGTGAGAGCGTCTGATTTCTGAGACGAAGTAACAAAAGATGTGACAAAGAACCTCCGACTACAAACACACACACACGTCTAGATGATCACAACCACCACTCTGTACCTTTCCCTTTTCATCCTCCTCCTCCTCTTCTTCATCTTCATACTCCTCCTCATACTCCTCTTCCTCACACTCCCACTCCTCTTCTTCCTCACTAAACTCTAAATCACTCTTAAAGGGAGGAGTGGAGCGCTGAGACGGAAGGTTTCTCTCCTCCAGTGACGCGGTGGACTGAGAGTGTGGGAGGTTTATAGGTTTAATAACAGCTACGCTGCTACTCTACTACAAATCAATGTGAACATCACACAATATTATTTTCGTTTTTGAAGGACTTTAAGTTTGACTTGGACACACAAACTTTGACACGCCTGCTTTAAGTTGATGGAAACTGAAGCTCAGTTTTATCTCCAGGTGTCTGTTGGGGAGCTTCATGAAGTTATGATGCATTTTAAAGAATTTACTAAAAGACTTTTACTATCCTACAGTCAACCCCAACTAAAAGCTCCCGCAGCAACAACGGGTTCTTCCCCAAACAGACACAAACTTTTAATTTTTACTCTGCTTTATGTTAATAATTCAATTGCATTTTTATTTATGTTTACGATTTTTATTTTTTATATTTCATATTTAATCTTGGACAACTAGTTGGTGGAAATGTTAACCGACAATGGCAAAAAAATAACTCTGATTGTTATGTTTTATGTTGGTTGTCACTAAAATAAATAATTAATATACTATTTCTGAATGTATTGTTTATTTTTAAAGAAATTAATAATATTAATTTAGATATTTGAGCAGTGTATGGCATATCAATAGATTCAATAGGTTTTTTAAAAAATATAATTCACTTGCTTTTTGTTATTTCCATCTACTACACCACAAACTAATTAATAAGCCAAAAAACCATCCAAGTCTAACAGAAAATATTTTACTATTTTGCGTAAACCCCACTTGGCAACTGCATAATTAAGCAGTCACAAGCCAAAATAAAAACATTCTTTCTCCATAAAGAAATACATTAAAAAAAAAAGAAAATATGTATAAAGCCAATAGGATTGAGCCGACACTGGACCGCTGCAAATGATGCGTGTTCACAGAGGTTTCCAAGAAACCAACAATAGATGCAACACAAAAGACTTGTTGAAATTTAAAACAAACATATAAGAGAACATTCATTCAAATTCTACCGTTAATTCTATACCAGGGTCACGGGGGGGAGGAAACCGGAGTAAGAAAAAAAGGGAGAACATACAAACACCAAACTGGAAAGGCCGAAAGTTGCCTCAAGCTTGAAGTGAACCCCTGACCTTCTTTTTAATCATGCTAACCATCGTGTGACCCACTGAAAGAACATTGTGTTATTAATGTACCATTCTATGGAAATTAAAATGATGCTTTGACAAGTTTTTTTTTAATGAAAATAAAAGGTACTTAATGCTTGTTTAATTCAAAATTATCTCATCAGGATTAAAAATGTAGTTTGGAAAACTATAAACATAAACAAAAAGGAAAAAAAAACAAGGAATATTACAGTTTATCTACTTATATCTCTCTAAACCAGCATGTGTCTATTCAAGGACTAAATAATGGAATTGACTCAATGTTGCATCAAGTCTCAAGTGAATTACAGTTGAATCTATTCTGAGAATTCAAATGAAAATAACATTTTAAAATATGCATCCTCAACATGTCTGATTGTTTTTATCCCTAATGTATAATTTAGTGTCTATGAATATTGAAATGAATGCTGCGATGGCTGCGCTTGTGTTCTCCCTCTTGTGACACATAATCCTTCATACAACACTGAGCATGGATGGAGGTTTGAAAAGAACATTCTCTCGAGCTCATGTGCAGCTCAACACCCATGGAATCGTACCTTCTGTCGCTGCTGGATGGAGGTCATCGCGTCCGGCTGGAATTCCAACTTGTCGGTTCGGCACATTTTCCAGTAGAGGATCGAAATGATGAGGACGACCACCAGGATTGGAATCACGACCCCGATGACGATCCACAAGTTGGCGTTTCCATGGTCAGAGGCCGTGAAGGCCCCTTTCTCCACAGCTGCAAATGAAGAAAACTTTAACCTCCATTTTAATCCACAGTATTTATCTTTAAAATTCAATTTCGTAACAAAATTACCTTGTGAATAAACACTTTTTTTCTGGTTAATGAAATATATTTTGATTCAAGTTTTTCTTTTTGTGGCGTTTCTCAAAAGTGTTCATTCTGTTGGTCGCCAGTCTTTTTTTAGTCTAAACCCAGTTGGAATCTGGAGTAGTTGCAGACAACTCTGATATTTTTAGGCCTTCCTTTGAGCAGCGCCGTGTAGAAGGACGAGCCAAGTGGTGACAAGCGTCGTCTCTGCTGCCATTTTTTAAGACAAAAAATAAATCCACTTTGGCTTTTAAATGTTTGTTTTTCAAAGGAAAAGGCTGACTTGAATTTGCATTTTATATCATAGTGTAAATCAATCAACCACAATGAAAATGTTATCTAACTTTTGTGACATCTAATAAAAAATGATCCAAAAACTAAGTCACATGTTTGAACCCATGGCCAGGGGGCCAAATCCAGGACGCCGGTTAATTTATTGTGGCCCAACGTAGATTGATGTAAATTATATGACGAGCAACAAAGACGCCAGGATTTAAGATAAGATAAGGGGCAGATATTATGGTTGTCAACGATATGAGTAGAACTGGAATTTGTTTGAGGCTCTATTTAGACTCCTCCTTCTTCCTGTTAGGGCAGTATACACTTTGTTTGGCCTGAGATTTATCCCGCTCAAACAGTTTGGCCTCAGTTCCAAGTCAATGAATCCATGAGTTGAAAATCCAACACAAAATACTCACGCTGAGCTAAAACGCCTTGAACTCTGTAACCCAGCACGATGGCAGCCTTTTGCACGTCCAGACTATTGAGCAGGTCGGCTGTTTGCACTGCAGGTATTCGCTGCCCACTCGGGTCCTCCATGAAATAAATGACCTCCAGAGGGTGATCTTCACCTTCCAGTTGGTTCACACTCACGACCTGAGCCAAATAAAAACATTCAAATGAAAAGAAGTTGTGATTCATTTTCCCACAAATAAATATCGATTGAATACAATGATTGTTAAAATGTTTTTTCCCCACAACATTCTTTTTAAAGCCACATGAACATTCTTTCCAGCCAAGACAGAAATAATTCAAGAGCTAAAAAAGGAATCTTTGATGAGTTGCCTAATGAAGTGTCAGAACTTCACTAGAAAAATGGCGTTTTAATGGAAAGCCTCCAGTACTTCCTGTTCTGACTGAAAATATTCTATTATTATCTCCACTGGATCTACATTTAAAGTCCCTCTGATTCCCTCCCGTCGGACCATGGATGCCGTCCCTGCACAAATCTCCATGTGTGGGACTCATAAGTCCAGTAGCACTAGACGCCTGCAGGGAAAACAAAGTCTGCACTCGGAATTACTGCGAACCGTAAAGAGAAGGTCACGCCTGGAATCACACAAAATAACAGCCGTGCAGTCAGAGTTTAATCCATCCCATCCATGGCTGGTTATTAGAGTGGAAGGACGGGGGGACCAATGTGAGTTACACTACGACCCTGATTCGACCCCTGCTTTCATCTGTCTGACGGACTCACACCACTCTGAGGGGTCTGTCGAAAGACTGTCATCCTAGAGATGAGACGAGGCTTCTAAATTAAATGTTGGAACATGTATAATAGATGACCAAATAAAAACAGGAAATGCATAGAAGTTAAGAAGAAATCAAAATTTAAAAGGTGAGATTGCTGTCAAAAGAATTAAGAACTACCTAACTATGGTGGCTGACAACTGACAAACTTAGTAGAAGTTAACATACCATATTATACGGTAATTGACTTTGTTTTTGTTAGGTTGTGGAATTGATATGCATTTTTAATATATGGCTTATATATTTTATTGAGTATAATAACTTTCCCCCTTTTTTTTTAATTAAAAAAATAATATAGTCAAATATCAATTTATTGTTGATCCGATTTTCATTTGTTTGATTCTTTTTTTTACTATTATGTACAACGAAGTATAAGGCCACACAAAAAATATTTTTGTTGACGTATATTACACGATTAAAGTCCTTCACGATACGTTTATTACAATATTAAAGTCACGTACATAACGTTTATTACAAGATAAGAGTCATATATTACATTTATTACGATATAAAAGTTGTATATATAAAGTTATTTAAAAGATAAGAGTAATATATAACATTAATTACGATATTAAATTAGTATAACGTTTAATACGGGATAAGAGTCATATAATACAATTATTATTATATTAAAGTAGTATTTATAACGTTTATTACGAGATAAGAGTAATATATTACATTTATTATGATATTAAAGTCTTATATATATAGTTTATTATAAGATAAGAGTCATATATTACATTTATTATGATATTAAAGTCGTATTTATAACGTTTATTTCAAGATTAGAGTCAAATATTACATTTATTACGATATTAAAGTCATATTTATGACATTTATTACGAGGTAACCGTCATATATTAAATTTATTACGATATAAAAGTCGTATATATAACTTTTATTACAAAATAAGTAATACATTACATTTATTACGACATTAAAGTCGCAATTATAACGTTTATTAAGGGATAAGAGTCATGTATTACATTTATTACGATATTTAAGTCATATATACTGCGTTAATTATTACGTTTAAAGAGATTAATGTTGAATATGTGGCCTTAATAACAAGATTAAAGTCATAATTTTCAGTTACTATTCAGTTAAAATTAAGTCTTATATATTACATTTATTACAAGAAAAAAGTTGTATATTTCATATTAGTCAAGTAAATGTATGAATTTAATCTTGTAATATCTATAACTATTATCTTGTAATAATACATGAAACTGTATATTGCTTATATTGCATACTATATTTTATTACTGCATTATTTTTATTTTATTTACTTTACTGCTATCAGAACATTTTTTACGGACAAGCTCTGGAAACAACATTGAATGTTTCTCGAGCTGCTGCCTCGATCCACTCTCTCCGACGTAAAGTCTTAATCAAGCCAGGAAACACAGAGAGACAGAGAATGAATAATTGATCTGCATCTCTTCGGCTCAGAGGAGCCATCCAGTGAGGGGTTGAAGAAATAAGGGCGAGCAGATAAAATCAAGCGCTGGAGAGTTTGTGGTCTTGCCCCTGGCCTGAATAGGATGCTGTTGTCATAGCGACACAGGGCCACTCTGTCCTCACAGCCGGGCAGGTGCAGAGAGCTCCACAAAAGAGAGTCTTATTAGTAAAGCGGCGAGGTTTTCTGTTACAGACACGGCAGGGCTTTCATAATGAGTCCTCAGTAGCCGCCTTAAGCACGCGGACAGAGAAAGTGTTACAAGGAAGAGAGCTTTTTAGAGATTAAGGGCCTTGTGTTCAAACAGTTAAGAAGCCAGAACTGTGAATTACTGATGATCAAGGCTGAAGGATGCGACTGGATTTGACTTTATCCTCTAGTTTTGCATCCTTGAGCTTTAATGCACAACCAGAAAATACTCAATTGTTTCTATAAATATATGTAAATATATGTGCATGAAATATATACATATTCATGTAAAGCTTTTATGAAAGTATGTCATTGGTATGGATGTCAATCGGTACATTTTAAATGTTGAAACCTTCATATTCTTATGTTTCTTTTAAGCATTTAAAAAAAAAAATGCAATTCTTTTATTTCTTTATTGAAAGCTTGACTTTAATCATGTAATATAATAAATTGTATCCTCTAAGGTTGAATATTTTTTACATTGAAAGGTCGAATTTGTTAATTATTTCTAATTATTTGTTAATTTGTAAATTCAATTTTAAAAAACTGAATATTTTCAAACCAAAAAGAGATTGTTGTCAAAAGTAATGCATAGTATGGTGGCTGGCGACGGACAAACTAAACAGCTGTGTGTTAAACACTAATAAAATAAAGCAACCATTCAATATTATATAGTCATTTACATGAAAATGATACTTAATAATTTATTGTTTTTTCAGATATTAAAATGTACAGGTCACTGTTTGTTTATTACGGATTTAACTTGTTAATTAATATTCTTGAACGTATTTTTCTATATTTAACTTATATCTAACTCTATATTTAAAAAATATGCATTTATTTTGGAAATACTTGAAATGTATATATATATATACAGTATATATGGTTTCTTTTTATTTAAATAAAAAAAAAAAATTAATATATATATTTTAAATCCAATTTCAACTTTTTTAATGTTAAATCACCATTTATTATTCTGATATTGCTGATATCCATGAGCATTTCTACTCAAAGAATTTTAAAAAGTAACAGTAATATGACACTTTTTAGTCACAATACATTCAAAATCCTCACCTGAACGCTGCTGTTGCCAACAGTTGTGGCTCTCTTCACACGTCGGAGCAGACCCATGGCTTCCCCCAGCAGCGTGGCCACCCTGCGCTCCATGTTGGCCTGGAAGGTCCTGTCGCTGGTCTTAGTGTCCTGCACCCCGAGGAGAACTGTGGCCACAAGGAGACACTGGTCAGCACACAGAAGAGAAGCTCATGTTCAGAGACGGAACCTCACCTGTTCTGACCCAGGAAAAACGGAGAGACTTGCTGGTGTTCAGCATCGGATAATGAAAGGCTTCGGGGATAAAAACAAGATTTAAAGATGATGGAGCCGTGGGAAACTTTGAGAGGAAGGAAGTGAAGGACTCACGCTCAGCAATCTGCTGCACGGGAAAGCCCATGTAGTAGCTGAACTCCACGGTGGTGAGCTTCATGAGAGCGTCGCTGACCTCTGACCCGGTTAGAAACCCTCCGGAGCTGCGGACAGTGAAGGTAATGTCCACTGGTTGTCGTGCTTGCTGGATTTTAGGGGTTGCCATGGTGATGTTTAATATCTGGGAAAGAGAAAAGGTGAACATTCATTAAACACTTTCAAATACTTCCAACAGAAGACATCGAGAATAAACTGACATTAGCTTGATTTATTTATACGTTCGGACAAAGCCATAGATCGGACTTATTCAAATCATGATTCCATACAATACTGAGCTCACAATACGATCAGATATAGTTCGACACACTTGCATCATTTTGGGAAAATGTGAGTAACATCTTGTGATTGTTCAACTCTCTTTTTATTTAATTGATAGAACGGAAAGCTAAAATATGTGGAAACATCGACTGGAGTCAACTGTATCCTCTCATCCTCAGACGCCTGTAACAATTAGTTATTTTATAGTTTTATGGTTTGTAAAAAAACAAAAAAAAAATCATATACTGTATATATATATATACACTGTGTAAATAAAATAAAGTCAATAAAGTGCTGCTGAAGATCGATACAGTAACATGAAAAAATCTCAAAATCATATCTGTATATACTTTTTTCATATCTCTTAATTCTGGGGGCCAAATCTATACAGTGACATTGTACAAAGAGTTATCTCATTTATTAAATATAAATGTCTATATCTTCGTCCAGTTGCACAGACCTGGAAACAGTTTTTAGTAATCATGAATTAGCATTAGCAATTAGCTTTAATTTGTAGCGATTTCATGACTCATGATCTTGTCCCAAACATGCTTTTTACATTATTTTGTTAAAATATAAAGTTTATAACGAGGACGATATGCCACGGGAAATCTGCTCCAACAAAAAACTAGCTTTACAATGTAATCAGGAGGTGATTCTGTCACAAGATAATGAGTTGCTACTTCAGACTGTTGCAACTAAAGACAAAACCTTCAACTCATCTGTCAAACATTGAGGTTCTGATGAAAATGTTTGAGATAAACACAGCGAGACTCACTTGAACTGTGAA
Source organism: Callionymus lyra (assembly GCF_982586985.1). Lineage (NCBI taxonomy): Eukaryota > Metazoa > Chordata > Actinopteri > Syngnathiformes > Callionymidae > Callionymus > Callionymus lyra. The sequence continues at coordinate 20,089,611 of NC_141825.1, read as the reverse complement.
GTTGGTCGACTCCTTGAGCCGCCGTTTCACTTCTGCGAAGGCCTTCGTCAAACCCTTGTCTATGCTCTCGCTGAAGTTACAATGGCGGACGTCAACGTGTCCGGGAACAAACTGCAGGACTGTGGAGAAGATGATTGAACAAAAAATGATATATATAAACAAAAAGTTTGTTTGAAAAGATCCGTTTTAATCTCACCTGTGTGAACTTGATATCTGGGATCTGGTACAGTCCAACTGGGTGACGCGGATAAGAAGCGGCGTCCAGACCTACGCAGTGCGTTGACCACTGATATGGCCGTGTACACAACCGGACCCGACACGACTCGGAACGTAAACATCGGAGGAGGGTCGGTGACCTTTACAGAGGTCAGAGATAATGGTTACTACTCGTCCACTCAGTGACAGACACAAGATCAGATTCTTTAATCACAGTAATAGTAGAAAGAAGTTCTTGGATAAATTAAATTGTTTAACCGATAATGCTTTGTAAACAGTTTATTTAGGATTCATTATATTTTATTTACATTTTAATCTGCAGAGCATGGATTCAAATAAATGTGGATCATGTGAAAGAGTTACAAAACTACTTTTGTATATTATCACAGCAGATCCAAGACAATTATTTTTGGGTTGATGTAACAATTTATATCAAGTCAAATTTACGATTCTTAACTTTATCTAAAAAGTTAAGTCAAGGACGGACAATTTAATATCTGCATGTTCTGCACTGGGATTGTTGAGCAAGCAAGAAACTGATGGAGAATTAGAGGAAAAAATGATGCTAAAAACAAACCAAAAGGATCTGAATTCAACATTAAATTGTTATTCAACTTATATTATTTCATTTCATTTTTCATTCATTATATTAAAATGTTATTAATGACAGAATTACAGAAGTTAATTACAAAAGGAAATTTGTGGTGGAACAAAAAAATAAGTTTTATTTGAAACATTTCTACATCAGTTTTAGTTTTATTCAACTCTGGCATTGTGAAGGTGGCAAATATACATTAAATGGGTGGAATTTGGCCTCCAGCTCTCTTTTAAGTTAGATTGGATACTACTTCCTGTATTCCCACAACCTGTTCTAATCACGATATTGGACGTCAAAGGTTGTTTCACAACAATCACTATCGACACATAATAAAAAACTTTTATACCAGTTAATTGGATGTTTGTCAATGAACAAATGACTAGTCTCCAGCCACAAGGATGCATAGAAAAAATAAATGTTGTATATCATTTCTTATTTATCGACATCTTAGTGTAATATTTGTTTTATTTTAGAAAGGTTCATGTGTGTCGAGAAGCATTTTTAATTTTACGCGGCGGTAAGGCAACCCTGGCTTACAGGATTGAAGATACACAGTGCTATAACTACAAGCTATTACTACAAGCTAGTACTACAAGTTCATGATTCAAAATTTCCAAATGAATAATAAAAAAGTATATAACCCATTGCTTGTGTTTGTACCTGTATCTCAAAGGTTCTGTTGAACTCTCCTCGAAGAACACTCTTCACTTGAGATTTGGCGTATACAACCGTGACAGACGAGGGGAAACCTACATGGGGAACAAATATGTCACTTTTAAAAGGTCAAATTACAGCTTCTACAGACTAGACAACATCTATGTCCCACTTACTGATCTTCACCACATAATCCCGGTAGTCGTTTTTGCAGACGTACTGCCGTGAAGTTGGTGCGACCGTCACTGTCGGACTCCTGGTGGCGGATGTTTGATGAGAACTGGTGGTGGCAGCTGTGGTTGACGGGGCGGCGGTCTGCGTGTTAACCTCGCTGCTCCCCGACATCATCGTCACGGAGGTTACCACGTCAACTTCATCTTCAGTGTTCTCTTGATCCCCCAGCATCACCGACGGGGTCAAAGTGGCGTTGGGCGCGGACGCGTTGGAACTTGGTGTGTACGTCACCATGGGGTCTTGTGGAGTGGGGGAGAAGGTGAAGCCGGTTGAAGAAAGAACAGGTGTGCTGTAAATGGTGCCGTCTGGGAAATAGTCGGTCTGAAACCATTGTATGTCCATCTGCGATGACGAGGAAATCACATCCGACAGTGACGTTGTCCCATCAGGTGTATTCGTTGTATATGAAGAGCTACTGTGAAGACCAGGTGAGGGAGTTCCAGAAGACCAATCAGTGGTTCTTATCAGACTACTCCAGAGAACGGAAGACGGTTCTAGAAGAGCAATGGACGGTTCCATGACACTGACTGATTCTTGATGATGTGTTGTCACAGTTGTGGTCGTTTCCTCAAAAGGCTCATACCCGGATGGGACTCCTGAAACTTCATCCAACGTGGAGTTGTCCTCACTTGTTCTGGTCGGTGTTGTAGCATTGAGGGAAACCACTGTAACGTTCCCTCTCTGCTCGGCGGCGCCATCTGCAGTGGGTTCCTGACCCTGCTGACTGGTGTGGTAATACTCCAAACTGTTCATGTCGGGCAACAGGACGTCGGTGGGATGAATACTGAAGTGGTCGGACCACTCTATGTATGATGTCACCGCGACATCGGCGTAAAGAGTCGGCGAAGGTTCAGGTTTATGATGAAGAGCAGGATGAGATGAAGGAGAGACGGTGGTGAACGATGGGGTGATGCTTGGCGTGACATGGACAGCAGGCAAGGTGGACAGCGATAATCCCACCCTAGAAGGAAAAGACGTGTCGTAACTCTCCGTGTAGTCCTCGTTGTCAAAAGCATCGGCGGGAACTTTCGTGACCGGGGAGTAGTCGTCTCCTTCTGGACTCATGTAGGAGATCGTTTCCATGTAATCTCCAGAACCCCAGTCCAAATCCATGGTGTTGGTCGGGTAGAAGTACTCTGGGAAAACCTCAGTGGGCACAGATGAGGGTGACGATGGTTGGAGGGGCATGAAAGGCACATGGTAGCTTGGAGCAAGGAACTGATTGTCATCTTGGTACTTGCCAAGATCGACTAAGGCATGATCGGAAATGTACGACTCATCTGATGGGAAGTCAGTTACTGAGTAAGGGTCTAGAGGCAGACCAGGTAGTGAGGTCAGTGTCGAGTCATCAGGGACTTTTTGCTCAAAAGCCTGACTGGGCTGAGGAGTCATTGTAAAAGCAGATTGCTTTGCTGTTGATGTATTAGACCCAGACGGTGTCTGTAAGGTAGAATTTGTCCAGTCCAGTTCCCGATCAGCAGGAGGTTCAGATTGTCTTGATCCAGCTACACCTCCAACAGTACTCGGCGTTGGATCTTCCACCACAAGGTCACTTGGCTCGAGATACTTATATATCTTTTCTGTCTGAAAAAGCACACTGTCGGTAATCGTCGTTTCACGGCTTGGCTCGGGAGTGAACCACAGGGTACCGGGTTCAGAGGATGGTGATGGCGCATCTTCAGGAGAGCCACTTAAGGGGTTTGAGTGGTCAAGAGAAGAATTGCCTGCAGAAGATAAAAAAGAAATAAATTACTACCTTCGAGTAGAAACCAGGAAACGATAGACATTTGCAACGATCAGAGCTTTTAGAAAGGAGGAAGATTTCACTGGCCTTTCAATGAACACAATATATTTTATACTTGGTCACGATGATTTTTAACTAGTACACATGTTTGATTGTATAGAATTAGTGTAAAATAACCTATAAAAGTACTGGGCACTAGGAGTTTTATTTTACAGCATAAAGACGGCATTGCGATTTGATTTAGTTTCTTATCGTCTTTTTTTTGTCTCCAGGGCTGCCATAGTTTTTTAAAGGCAGCGGGGTATAGAAGCCATACGAGTGAAACGTGAAACACCCAAAATGTTAAAAAGAAACTTCAGGGGAAAATGTATTTATCTGTTATTTTAATAACCAAAAGAGAAAGAATAATTAACACTGAAAAAAACATACACCCCTTTGAATCAATCAATCAATCAATCAATAATTGAAATTAGATCAAATTGTATGTCCTTTAGCTTAACATTATCCCTTTAAAGGCTTTGAGACTGAAAGGTGAAAGGTGATGTACAGTATTTTGTTTCAGGAGATGCTGGAAAGAGAGCGGTGGTGGGTTCAAGATATCACATGTGACCTTGGTCTATATTTAAAAAAATCAATAGTTCATTGACAAAGACCACAACTGTAATGCAACACCCAAGAAGATAGGATTCATTGACGGGTGTATGCATATGGAATTATTTTCAAGCACCAACTCCCTCATAAAAAGCAACTTCCGATGATTGTTCATAAAGATGAAGTTATTTTTTCCTTTTTTTTTATTGTCTTTCTAAAGATATATGAATGTTTCGTTCTGCCTACGAAATCCTGTCAAAAGAATAAAGATAGAGAAAGAAAACAGTCTTAAGACCTGGTCTTAAAAGCGGATTATAAACCAAAAATCTAATGACGTTACTAGTCGAAAACTTCATTAAAGCCTTTGCACAGTGACTCAGCAGCAGCATCTGGTATTGTTGCAGCATTTGAAGACTCTGGAGAACCACAGACACTTGAAAAAGACCAAACAATCAGCTGAGGAAGGACTATTTTTAACACCGGCTGCGCATAACAAATCACTTGCACTTCTAAAGCATCATCTTCAATTTACTGCATAGCTTCGTTTGACCAGGCTGCCTTTGGCTGAGCCCCGGGAGAAAACTCCCAACTTAATTATATCCAAAAATAAATACACAACTGTAATTAAGTCACTGTTCTCTCTCCCCCAAAGACTGGCCCGTCCAGGGTTTCTCTCGCCACACGTCTTCTTATCGAGCCTGCCAAGCCTTTAAATCCAGAGTGATGGAGTGTTCGGCTGGCCGGGGTTTTGCGCTCGCAGCCACAGATGCTGGGACAGAAACCGTTTTGGTCCACGACATTTGAGGTCGCGCCGTTTGCGCGTGACCCCAAAATGTCACCTCGATTCTGCAGCTCTCGGCACAATCAAACAAAGTCGATAATGTCACATGTGGGACACTCAGACACGCAAGAGTGAACAGTTAGCCTGATGACAACAAACACTTTTATTGGGCGGTCAATCAACTGCTATGAGTTGATGGTCCCCCCCCAAGTGATCGATCTCCCGATTCCAATCTAGCTTCTCTTTCGACGTGGCCCCTCACTGGCGGTTAGCAGGATTTAATAATTAAGCAAGCCTGGTCTGATGACATGTATCGTCTCCATCCACCGGCCAGCAGCGTTGCAGAGTCATGCCAGAGTCGAGGCTGACATTTCAGTCGAGGGGGAAACTGACAATGGCCTTCAGGAGATGCTAAAGCTGCCATCTGCTCCCTGGAACATGAGCGTGTCACAGTTAGCTGCCCACTTGTCAGACCTGTGCACAGAAGCGTCTTGTAAACCACTTATTATGTTTATTAACACGCTGAAAAAATACAAACGATGAGAGAGGAAGCCCTTCTGTGACTGGAGAACCGTAGTCACACGACTCTGAAAAATTAATTCCGTAAGAATTTTATTTATTTATAACATAAAGACTCTCAGGCTAATGAGATTCTGCTCCTTTTCATGTGGCCTCAATCTCTTAATGAATAGCTGCTTTGTACAAGCCCTGGAGTAAATTAGCATTTGGGCAAATTTAACACATTTTAAGGGAATTTCGGAAAGATTACGCTGTCCTTCCTTGAAAGTAGAGAGGCGTTTGGTGAATATTTAAACCTATACGTCATTTGAAAAGGTTTGTAATAAACTAATGGCTCTGGGGTCAAATTTGACGGTGTATTCACGTAAATATTTTATCCTATAGAGATGGCTGAGTTTAAGTTAAGATAAGCAATAGGGGTTTGTATTGGCAAGAATCACACATGGGAAACCATAATATAGCTGGGGAAACAGCTTTAAAAGTTATCACTCTGTATCCTCTCGTCCTCAGTAAATACCAGGATCTCAAGGGATTTAATTGATCCATTAGCTGCTGACATTTAATTGCAACACCAAAATGAACGCGCTGTGAATATTTGCATGTCATGGGTGTGTATTGGCAAAAATCTGGTGATACGATATGTATCACGGTACAGGGGAAGCAATATGATATATTGCTAAACATTTGTAGCATTGTTCAAGTAGTTTTGAAAACAAAATATGTCGAAACATCAGCTTCAAAAGCTTGGTCAACTGTATCCTTTCGTCCTCAGTATCCTCTAGTCCTCAGTCATCACCGGGGCCTTTCAGGATGCAGAGTTTTCCTTAAGCCACGGAGATCATAATGACTGATGCCATCTAATGGCTGGAAGTTTAATTGAACATGCTGTGAATATTAGCATGTCAATTGTTCATTTTAAAAACGAAATTACTTTATTTTAAACACTTTATTCTTCTATGAAATATAAAATAAAATAACTACAATAACACATAAAACGTGATTTGCAAGCTAAAAAGTAAAAAAATGTATTTGATACAGTGCTGTTGAATATGGATTAAGTACTCTGGAAAAGAATAAAGTGATTTATCATCATATTATATTTTCTAGCAGCCCAAAAAATTAAATAATAAAAGTTATTTTAAATATAAGTACAGTATCGTGGAAAAAAAGTATCCCAAAGTTTTCTCACAACCCTAATAGACAACAGAGATTGTTGATATCTAAACTAAGTTATAAATACTTCCAATTAGAGTAAAAGGAAGGAAGGAAGTTCATTTGTTTTGGGAAAGGATTAACACAGATAAATGGAGCCTCCAAAAAATAAATAAATAACCATCATCATAGTCTTAGTTAGTTGAAGAAAGTCTAGTAAATATATTTCTAAGCTCGCGATTTACATTTTGTTAAAATATTTGGGCACTTTTTCCATGGTTAAAATACACACATATATATATATATATATATATATATATATATGTGGGTACACTGCCTTTTTTGGCTGGTTTGAGAGTTTCTCTGTTTATGTATCCAGTTGCAAGCTTGGATCGTGGCTAGTAATCATGTATAAAAAGGATTTTGACAAGAGACGGATTATTACTGCTGTTGGCGGATTTGATGGTCTTTTCTAAATCCCTTCAATTTGGTAAAAGAAATGGATCCTCTGCAGACACTCAGCTGAAAGCAGACACGGCTTCTAGCATCCGAAATAGCACTAACCCGTTTACCCCGGATGATTATTAGTGAAATAATATTAGATGCTGAAGCGAGCGACTCCCACGCTGATGTAAGGGAGGAACATCATCTGCCTGCTCTGCGTTTGTTTCTGTTGATTGAGACATCGATGGAAAAGTTATTTTTGGTGCAAAATGAGCAAAACGTCTTAAGCTCAAGTTACACTTAACTCTTGCTAAATTGAGTCAAAGACCCAAACTGTATCAGGCAAAATGATTAAGAGGGTTGTGATCCAAAAGTACTCTCTCTACTTTCATCTTCAGTCCAGATTAACAAAGATGCCAGTTTCAGAGCCTGCTTCAGGTTTCTAAGAGTGTTTTGTGAGAGTTGGAGAAAAGGAAGGGATTTTCTTAAGGCAATCATTTTATCTCAGTCCAAGATTATGATTCTCAGTTCGGAAAAAAGGTTACAAATCATACACCGCAGGGATAGCAAACCATTTTTGGCACCTATTGGTCATTTGTTTTCAAACACTCTCTTAAGTTTGTGGCAGAAATATACAACGAAAATAAAAGAACACAACCGTCATCGTGAAAAAGGTGGATCTTGGTCCCATCTTCAGCTCCGGTTATGAGTAACAATCCAAAGAACAAAGTAAGGGATAGTGCATTTGGTGGATCTTTAGGTAAGTTAAAGAGCTTAGATATCAGGGCGATGTCGGAGGTGACCCTCTGTGCCAAGAAAAGAAAGTAAAGAAGACTTTTTCAGATGCTTCCAGGTTGGTGGGAAGATCTAGGCATCTCTGAATGAAGGAAACCCAAGAAAAAGCTATAGATAAAACTTGTTTTCAGTATTCATGGTAGGTATTTCAAGGTACTTCTCAGAAAACTCTGCAAACAATACTACGACCTACCATTTGAAGCGTTCTGACTAATGCGTACAATGAAAGGAATTTCATAAGACAAAAAGATCAAATTAAAGATTGAAATAAAAATATGATTCTAGCCTGAGCCTGACCAGGAAACAAGGGTTTAACCTGATAAAGCTTCTTTGCCGACAGCCCTTAGCTAACGTCTGGAATTGAATCAAGAGAGAAAACCTTGGTCTCCTTGGCTGAGCTTCCCTCCGGCCTTCACCATCTGACCAATTGTCAGTGAAATACTTTGGCTCCGGTGAATTAATCAAGTGTTTGAAAAGGGGATAACAAACAGCGTCCATCTGCACCGGTGTAGAACAAAATCTCTATGTTGACTGAGGTTTAGATATTCTTTATAACAATGTTAAGCTGCTTGCTTATGGACCACGGCATGGAAAGTCATGTGATATTGAAAATTACTGCAGAGAAACCTGAGACTCCAATTACAGAATAGTCTAATGATATAGTTTCCTGTATTGCCAGGAGTCCCTATAGGGAAAAAAAAGTACTTAAATGGTTTAGTAATTCAAAAGAGTAAAAAAAAAAGGAGAGAAAAAAAAGAGCTGTGTTGGTATTAGGACCCGGCAAAACACATGGTTCTGTTTTGCTGTGAGCCCCTTGCGTGACTGGCTCCTTCAGTTGGCAGGAGCCACAGAGAGCAGGCGAACTATCAAGATACATCCGTGTTGACGTTTGGTTTTATCAGAGGAGAATTTTTAAATGGGAAACATTCTATTATTTCTTCCGTCCAAAACAGTTCGGAAACTCAAGATTATCATGTTTATTTGTCAGGTTGTTTCTTAGCAATCAATCTAAAAAGCATTGGGTTTCCAAACACAACATACACAATCAAGGCTCAATAGTTTCGACAAACCTGTGCGATGTTTATGCAATCCACTCACAAAGTTAAAAAACAACTATACATTTCCGATACAGTGGAAAAAAAAAAGGACATAAATGAGAACAAACATGTCAAAAATGTAAAAAAGTAAAGCGGGACATATCAGTAAAATAGAAGCTCATACCTGCATTTCATCAACCATGTGACACCTAATGTTTATTTTCAGAGGGAGTACTTTCAAGATAAGCCAGGAGGGAGTGAAGTTAGGGAGGCAGTGAAAAAGGGAGTAGAAGAATCCAAGCCGTTGAAGAAATATTTAGTTCAGAGTCTAAAGAAAGTCTGAAGTTGCAACATGGTTTTGATTTATTAATTGAGATACAGACAAAGTTCAGGGTGTGGAGTTCACTGGAATCATTTCTTAACTGGTAACTTAAGAGAGCCCTTAATGTTAGGAAAGAACCTCTTTGCACAGAAGCACAGATTCATACACAGTTTTAACAGGAAACATAAATATCTTCCCACTTATATTCATGAATATAATACTGAGCAGAGTAATGAAAAAAATATATAAATATAAAAGATCAACATAGAAAGGTAAAACTAATAAATTCAAATATTTCTCTGGATAATATATAAAACAGCATTTTTCTTTTTAATTATAATATTCTTTTGATTTCACGATCAAACCTCAAAATTGGAACTAGTCTCTACTTGACTTTCATACAAGTTCCCTAAACCATGGACCTGATAATCTTTCCTAAGGCAGCAGTTTTACTCTCACGCGTAATCTTTTGTTGAAAAGTATTTGAAGCCTTTAGTCTGACCTTTCTGTTTTGTGACGTATCCATTAATGTTCCCCGAGAATAAGTAGGTAAGTAAGTAAGTAATTTATATTTAGTGCTTTTCCAGACCAGGGTCACAAAGCGCTTAAACAATTAAAACAATACTCAATAAAATATATACTAAAAAGGTCAAGATAAAACCGAAAACAACACAGGAGTTCCAGAAAATCAAGGAAAACCTGCATGAATAGAAATATTTGAGAAGTCAGTAGATCCATCAAGCGCAAAGAGAGAGGAAGATCGTTCCAAAGCTTAGGAGCAACAGCCTGAAAAGATTTCTCTCCTCTGGTCCTGAAACGTGTTCAGGAACCATCAGTAGATTCTGATCCACAGACCTCAGAGCCCGAGCTGGAGTGTAAGGCTGGATCAGATCAGTGATGTAAGGAGGAGTCTGACCATGAATAGATCTGAAAGTAAGAACCAGAATTTTAAAGTTGATCCTGAAAGAAACTGGAAGCCAGTGAAGAGTTTTAAGGACCGGAGAAATGTGAGTTCTTCTACTAGAGCGGGTCAGAATTCTCGCTGCAGAGTTTTGTATAAACTGCAGGCGAGACAGCTCCTTCTTGTTTAGACATGAAAACAAACTGTTACAATAGTCCAGGCGAGAAGACACAAACGCATGGATTATAATCTCCAGATCATGTTGTGACAACATTTTTATAAATTTAGAGATTTTTCTCAGTTGAAGGAAACAGTTTCTGGTCAGTTTTCTGCAGTGTTGAACTACAGACATGTCTTTATCAAATACAACACCCAGGTTTCTCAGGCTCAGTTTGACAGACTGACCTAAGTCACCCAAGTACTGACTCAACCCTGGAATCATCAGGCCCAATAACCAGAGTTTCAGTTTTGTCCACATTTAGCTGCAAAGTGTTTTCACTTAAGCCACTGTTTGATTTCTAGCAAACAATTGACTAAGCTGCTCAGCCTCTGGGGCTCAGTTGGATCAAATATGTTTATTATTAGCAAACTGTTAGAACACATTTTAAATAAAAAGGATGCATTTTAGTTTCAATGAGTGAATCAGTCACGTGAAGCTACTATAAACTGATTATTCACCTGCTCAGAGTTCAGTTTGTTGGTCATTGTCAGGTTGTAAAGCTCTCACTCCACTCATGTCACTCGTGAGTCGCTAACTAGACTGAGAGTCTCCGCTTGTGATTAACGACTTGGTCCGAGTCGTTTTGTCACCAGTGAGGTCACACTCTGGAAACAAGTTGTGTTTTTTGTTTTCACAGCTGTGAGCACAGGCGGGGAGGAATAATTAGAACAAAAGTGCTTCTCTACATCAAAACGGCTTCAAACTTTTAAAGAGCTTTAACGAGGAAAGATGACGTCACGTGTTTGGACGCAGTTGAACTCCAGGAGCTCATGTCCAAGTCTATCAATCCACAGTCTCACTTCCTTTATTTTCATCAAAATGCTGCTACTATTGAATTATATATATATATATATATATATATATATATATACACACACATTATTGAAATTTAATATGAATTCCTCATTAATATGTTTGGAAGGAATATATATTTATTTATTTATTTAATTCACAACAATGACCAATTTAAAACATCTATATTGCTCAGCTATATATATACTTATATGGCACCTTTACTAAATGTTCTAAATATTTATAAATTCAATATACATATCAAAAATACTGACGGATTAAAGCAGCAATACGTAAGATATAAAACTTTGCATCAGAACATTGTAACTATGATGCTGCGGCTTCTCCGTTGTGCAGTTGCCAAATGTGCATTTGTTTTAACGAATGAGAACTGTCGTGTCGGTTACTGGTTTTATCTTCGTTATATTTTCTAAATCAGTACTTCATAGGTTCTCTGACCAGCTGCTTCAAAAGAGTTTGGTGGTCACATGGCCAAAGATAGTTGTGTATTTAAGAACATTAAAATCATTTCTAGAGTGTAAAATCTTTCAAATAAAACCAACTATTACAGAATGAAAATCATTGAAAATATGTTACGTACTGCTGCTTTAAATCAGGCATTAAAAAAATAAAAAAATATTATGAAATGATAATACTACAAATTATATTTTCTTGTCGTTTGAACTAACAGAGGGAAATAACTCACTAAAATTAAATACATTAATTTTAATGGTATCTTCTAAAAACTTAAACTATTTTCCGTTAGTTTTTTTTATGAATCAATAGTTAAAATTGAGTTGCACATTTTGCTCTTCATCATCAGACATAATTATGCAGAAGTATTTTCCATTTTGATGCCACTTTTATTTCCATTTAAGCTCTTACAGAACTATCCTATATTGGTCCGAGTAAAAAAAGCCTGCAGTGGAGCGACTGTATTAAAAAAGAGACAAAATGAGTAACAGATGTACATTGGTTTCCCACCGCAGCGATACCTTCACAACCCTCCACGCAGGTAATAGCAGACGACTGGAAGACATTAAGGAAATGAGACACATGGTTGATGATGGAATAACTTTGAAAGCATGACATCACAAAGAGTCATGATGAAAACTGCTGGAATTCCCCCCCCAAAAAAACCCAACAACACTCCACTCTGATTGAGTGACCTCATGACCCCAATAATTCCCTGGACGGTCGCCCCAAACCAGCAATGGCCACGAGCGTCGTTGTGTTTTGTGTTTGGCTTTCGATCGGCGCTGACCATCGATCTGGCTCTTTGCTCGGATGAATAATGGATGGACATATTGTCATCGCCACATGGATCACATTTCACATGGCAACGGCCTGAACCGGTGATTATCCGAGACTTCGCTCGCCAACTACACACAGAGATCGCACGACTTTTATGGTATCGTAAAGTTTCTCAGGCCGACATGGATTTCTTTGATTCATTTGAACGTGAGGGCGAGAAAGATGGAGAGAATATGACGAAATGAATATGAGAAGAAAGATGATGTAGTAAAGCAATAATCCCAAAAAACACTATTTGACCTTCAAACTATACAGTGAGGTCGAATAAACTGCAGGTGGGAACCTTAGGATGACAAGAAAGTATAAATACACTTAAATATCCCTATATATAAACTGTATTTGTTTTTTTCTTATTCATTTTTCTTGGATATCAGATCATTTTGTATTTTTACCAACGTTATTTTATGTTTAATATTTCAATAAAGTGGGTATGAAATTTAATTATTCATTTTTTAAATGATCATTATTAACAATTAAAATGCACAAATTCAGTGTTTGTTCATTTTTATGTTGCAGTTAAACTTCTCGACGCTAGATGGTGGACGTAGATCCAGACCATGACTGAGGACGAGAGGATACAGTGGACTCCAGCTGATTTTGGGACATATTTTGGTTTCAAAACAAATAAAGGCAGCTACAGAGAGTCATGTGGTCTGTAAATTCTACAACACATGAGTCAAGTACTCGACAATACTACAAATATATCCCTGTTACTACCGTATCACAATACATTGTATCGTTGTCCCTGTATAAACCTATGGTATTGCCAGATTCTTACCAATAGACACCCCTGAAGAACACTGAGGCTTTACACAATTTTTTATTTTAATAAATAACAAGTTGATTGTTCCTACATTTTAATCCTAAAAGCAAAAATAAAACAAAAGCATCCATGACCTTAAAATAATCCAACCACAACCGGTTACGTAAGGGGATTTCTAATACGAGAAAAGATGATTAAACCAAAAGAAGAATCCAACGTCAACAAGCTTTAATCTCCAGACATCACGATCCATCCGCCTCGTTGTGTTGCAGGTTTATGGCAACACTTTGACACTATTAATGTGGCAACATAGAGGGAAGTCTAGTCGCTGGTACCAATTAAAGCTACCCTGAGGACTGCAGCCATCGCTCCGCCCGGGAGGAGCTTTTCTCTAATTACTAGAAATTGAATTACTCGACAGTCGGTGCAGAGATAATGCCACGGCTCTCCCACTGAGAGGAATCAAAACCAGGTCGTTGATATCACTAACAATCAGCAGCTTGTTGTATGACATCATTTTTAAGTAGGTCAGTCGATCAAAACAAACACCAATTCAACACTAAAATAAACTCACTTTTAATGCAAACACGACTGAAAACTTGGTGCTGAATATATGGAAAAAAAGTTGATTGAAACATTGATTCAAATATCTATCCATCCATCCATCCATCTATCTAATAATTCAAAATGTAGATGTATTATTTTCATTACTTTGTCAGTAACTTTAAAATAAACGTGGTAAAACCTTCCTGTTCAAAACATGTCACCAGGAGTAACCGTCACAACAAAACCGTTGCATGGCAAAGCTTTAAAGATGTGACAGTGACCATTGTCAGGGACAATAGGAACAAACGTTGCACTGACTGACTACAATCCTGACTCATTTGAAGGTGTTTAGTAGTAATTTCCCTCTTTTATCTTCTTCCATGCTGATTCAGGTTCTACACAGACCTTGTGGATAAAAAACGAGTACCGCTATTTTCCGCACTATAAGGCGCACTTAAAAGCCTTTAAATTTCTCAAAAAATGACAGTGCGCCTTATAATCCAGAGCGCCTTATATATGAACATTACCTGGTGGGTGACTTGTTTACAAACACTTTCATGACTCTGCGCCGACTGAGACGACATGCCGGTTGGCGGGATGACATCATTGCATCATCACGGGGTGGGCTTTACGACCCACGTAACATCATGGCTGACGTCTATGGAGTGATATTACTGCCACCGCCGGTTTGAGCGAGTGCGTTTTGTGTTCTAAAGGTTTGGTCGTTGTATGGTTTCTAACTGATGATGCTCGACTAACAATAACCAAACGTTATTAACTTCTCCCCACAAGCCCTGAGATAACTTTATATGACTTTGTAGGGCTAAAAGGTTTTCTTTTTCAGTTTATGGTTAGTGTGTGAGATAACTGATACAATGATATATGTATAATCGATTGTTTTTATCACACAAATTATCAATATTTAACAGCACTTTATTGGTAAAAATAAATATATATATATATATATATATATATATATATATATATATATTTTTTGGCTTTCCAATCACGTTGTATTTTTAGATAGACTTTATTAAACGCTCTGGAGATCTCCTTCACAAAAGAAGGTTCCAGTTCACAGCAGACAATAAAGGTGCAGCAAGTTTCATAAAAACAGAAGAAGAACAGAGTGTAAACAAAATAATTAAGTGCAAGTATAAAGAACATAGATCAAAAGGAAATGACTCAAAGATAAAGGACACAAAGATAAACAGAGAATATAATAACAACATATTTTCACTCCACTCCTGACCCAAAATTCAGAATTATAGAGTTTAATAGCACGAGGAATGAATATGTCCCTGAGTCTGTTAGTGTTGGAGGAGCATTCGTCCTCCATATGCTTTTCTACTGTTATCTGTTCATCATCGTTCTTTTATATATATATTTTTTTATTCTTTTCTTTGCAGCTAAAGGAACGATGAAATCCCGCGAGATCCAGGCAACGACTGAGGACGAGAGGATACACTAGACTCTCTCAGCTTTTAAAGCTGATGTTTAGACATATTTTGGTTTCAAAACAAATGAAATCAGTTACGACTTTGTGAAGAGTCATGTGGTCTGTAAATTCTGCAACACAAGTGTCAAGTACTCGACAATACTACACATATATCCTTGTTACTACAGTATTACAATACATCGTCTGTATCGTGATACATACAGTACTAGCAGATTCTTGCTAATACACCCCCCTAGTAAACGCTAGTTTGTGTCTTAGTGTGTAGTGTAGTATAAGGATAATTGCGTAACAAAACTCAAGTGATCTGGTGCAGGTGACTCAGCGTCAGGTGTGGACTTACCTGCCACAGGTGAGTCTGACACCAGCACCATCAGCGCCAGCATCCCCGTGAGCAGCGCTCCAGCACCAGGAGTGTTGCAGAGGCGGCAGAACATCATGCCCAGATGGAAGACTGGAGCTGGCATCAGTCAGACCAGGAACACGTCAAGACATCTCATCCACTGGAGAAGACAAGGGGGTCCACCTGGGAACAGGGTGAAGGGTCAGGACGGACGTAGGGATGGACGTCTTCAGATCAAACAGAAGAAGATTCATATTTGTCCACCATCAGGTCAGAGAATGTCACTAAAGAAGCACTTTTTCCAACATGAAGTGAGGGATCAGTGAAACCAGCACATGTCTCATCCCAGACTTCCTGTGCTGGAATGATTCAGCTCCCGTTACCATTCCTCCTCCTCCTCCTCCTCTCTTTCTCTCCCTCTCTCTCTCTCTCTCTCTCTCTCCATCTACTCCCAGCATGTCTCATAACAAACCCACTCAAGCTAATTCATTCATGCTAACAAACACAATGCTAGCTCATTTTCTACATTCAATTTCTGCCACTTTCACACTCACCCAAAATAGCTGGAACTGCTGCGGTTCCTCCAATGAAGACCCTCCTCACCGACCCCTGTGTCAAGCGACCTCCATAGAAACCGTCCCCCCTTGCCTTGTTGGAGAAGTTATCCCAGCGTGAGTGTTTTAGTTCTGGACGTTCATCTGACTCTGGTCTGTTACCTTCTCCCGTCCTGAGCGAGCGGGTTAGCCCCGCCCCGCACTGTCTCTGATTGGTCCGTGATTTGATCATGTCTGCTCCGGTTGGTTGAAAGCTCGCGTCTGTCAAACGTGGATTAGTTGACGAGCGGCTCTCAAGGCAAGAGCAACGTCAGCGTCTTTATTTGAAACATTTATCTTTGCACGTTCAGCTTTATTATTAAAAGCATCGATTATTTTCTCCTTTGATAATTAATGCTTGTATGTTTTTTTGGTTCATGTGTGTCACACGGCAACATGCGTAGACCTTTTGGTGAATACCGCCCTCTGGTGTTAGTACTTGGTGAACTACAGGTGTGTACTCTTGTTAAAATGTTATATAATTTAACAAAAAATAATATTAATTCATTATATCCGGATTATATCATTTATTCAGGAGAATGAATAGAGAATGTAAAGTGTATTTCATTTACATCAACAGAAAACAATCCTTGAACTTCTCCATTTACTAGATAATACCTGAGCTTGATATTACATTAGATTAGATTAGATAGGTTTGGTTTCCAGTAAACACTAGACGACTAGACTAGAACAAGAACGAAGCGTTAATAAAATAACAAAGTTCAAGGGATGACAACATTTAAATATAAAGAACATGGATCAAAGGAAATAACACAAAGAAAAGGATACAAAGATTAACATACAATAACATCAAACTTTCACTCCACTGCTGCCCCCAAACTCTGAATTAAACAGCCTAATAGCCAGAGGAATGAATGAGTCCCTGAGTCTATTAGTGTTGCATTATTAGTATTGAATGAAAGAGGGAAATATGTTTTTATTGCAATGTAATGTTTATAAATAATTTAATTAAATCAATACAAAAAATGTAAAAAAGTCAAAAGAAAAACAACTTTTCCACTTTAGTTTAAAACTCAAATGTATATATTTTTTAATTACATAGTTAAAATAAAATGTTTTGAGGTAATAATTTTTAACATTTTCATTATGATTTATTTTCTGTATCGTATAAAATACGTTATTTTATTTTTAAACAAACACTGACATAATAATTCGTAAAAAAAAACAAAAGAAAAAAAAACATTTGTTTCAAATGTTGCGTTTAGAGTCATTCCGTTTAAAAAAAATATTGGCTGAAAAAATATGTAAATTTAAATATTAAATTGAAAAAACAATTGGAATATAAAATAAGTTGACATTGAACATTTAGCAGACGAAACACACAAAAAAATATTGCGTGTACTTTTTTATTTTGTTTAGTTTTTTCAATAACTGTATGATTTTCCTGCTTTAGTATGAAAAAAGTAACACCGATTATTAGTTTGTTTTTAGCCAATATTTGTTCAATGTCATTAAAACTAGGCCGATACAATTTGAACTTACAATATATTAAATTAAATATAAATAGAAGTTCATTAAAAAAAATTGTGTTTTTTTAATGAAAAAGTGTTTTGAACAAATAATAATTAAAAAAATGTACAAGATTTAATTATACTTAAAATTAAATAAATATTCAAGGGAAAAAACACGCATTTTGCATAATAAAAAGTATTTAATTTTCAAAACTTTGAGTAAAATGTATAGTAATAACATAATAAGTAATGTATATCGATGACGAGATGAAAAAACACCTCCGTTGGGTTGTCTCAGTGAACTTTGTTCACCTTGACCCAGGGACAACACAAGGGATACCACAAAACCATTTGTTTTCGGGCCTCTGGGGTCACCTTCACCCTGAAATAACACGAGGGAATAGAAAAAAAACAGCACCACACTTTAGTTGTGTTTATTAGGATAAAAAGAAGGTAATAAATCACACAGGAGACGAGGAGCTTCTGCCGTGACTTAACAGTTTTAATGTAAATCCAAGACAAAGTGTGATTACAATTCTACACATATACAATATGCATATGTGAGCATACAAACTCTCATTAATAACTCGATTCACCTCGGAGACCGAAAAAATGATCAAAAGTAACAGTGAATAACAAGCTATGACAAAGTCGAGCACGACGCGAGCCCCCTACAGTTAGTGACAGGAACTTCTCGCTAGTCGCCGAGAAGCGCTTCATCTGGTCCGATCCTGAAGTTTCACGACGCTATCGTTAGTTTAGTTAAAGCCTAGTAATCATTAAAAAAAAACAAAAGATAATAATAAATCCACTCCATTTTTCTACAACGAAAATGATTAAGAGAAGCACACAACATCATAATGGTAGCACGAGTACGTCATCCTTCTTATTGTCGAGATTATACGCAAACATTCTACAAAGCATTTCTGATTATGTTGAGGGGGGGGGGCGGGGGGGTACGAAAAACATCAACAAAAATCACTCAAAGAAACAGAACAAAAGAATCATGACGGGATGAAAACACGAGGAAATACTTCAGCACAACGTATCAACAAATAAAATGAGTTTTTATACTGAGAGCACAAGTTGTTTTTGGGGGGAATATGTGTGTTTTAGTTTGTTCGATTTGAAGTTTAATTGTCAACTTTCTGGTTCCTTCATGTTCTCAAGCATGAACGTTTTGTAGAGTGACCTTGAGATGTCACACCTCAAAACTAAGCGGTGCTGATCCTCTTCCCTGCATTGTTTTAAAGAGAACACGCACAGTAGGTTGATCTAATACAAGTGTCAGAGGTCAGAGGTCGTTCTGTTTCTTTTAAACTGTGAGAAGATGTTTTAATTCCGAATGTTGAATTTGCTTCTTCAAGCTTTTTCGTCTGCATTTGGTCAAAAATAAACTTTCGGTTCTGGATCAACATTCCTTTTTTTTTTTTTTACAAATGATAAATAAGTAGCAACTTTAAATATTAATTTAATCTTCATCTCACTCGCTGCTTTTCTGGTTCTTCTAAATTCCCTCAAAAAATCCTAAAAAAAAGATTTGATTATCATGTATTATTCCTGTTTTCCTATAATAAAAGATAAGAAAATGTATGTTTTCAGATCCTAAAGGAAACAAATTTAGAGTCAATTTAAGTGTAAATAATAAACATTCAAATAATATTCCAGATGCTTTACATTCGTCTTGTGCAGGTGACTATAACTAAGTATTTTTAGTTTTAAAAGTCATTTCTAATCCAGTTTTAAATGACAGATTAAGAACAGAATGATCAGAAAGAAGAAGCTCTGAACACGTGGTCACGACACACACGTGTGAAGCCTTTCCAGGATCTGAGAACTTATTGCCCGTTTGATGGAGCGACAGAGACTTGTCTGTGATTCTTTGGTGGGACGAGGAAAAAAACAACAAAATCCCTCATGGTAGCCGGAGTGAGCGTAACAGCAGTCGAACAGTTGGGGGTTCAAATCCCAAAAGTCCCATCAAACAGTGGAATGTTTCAGTAGTCTTGGCTATGAACGGACGAGCCGAAAGGTTTTCCATGGAATTATCCCTTGTGTGCTTCGGACACTTTTAGGAAGTCGAGGAAACAAACACAAAAAGAGGAAGAGACGATCAGTCGAGCGATCTCTCGAACCTGAACATGCTTTCGGAGCCTGTCAATCAACACCGAGCTCACTTTTAAAAGCAGTGTTTGAACCTCAAATGATCAAATACAAGTCCTCGACTTTAACAGCATCGTAAATTTGAACTGACTGATATTCTTTAGATAAAAATCTTTGGCAATTTTCTCTTTTAAAAACATAAGGTTTTGTCATAACTTAATCACAAGATCAACCACTTTAGTTAACAAGAGATAAACGATTACAAATTTAAATGCTAAGTAATGCAGCATAAACCAGTGATTCCGTTTGGCAGCCCCTAGTGGGCAAACAAGATATTGCAAGCGGGACCCCAAATTTAACATATATATACTGTATATAATTTAGTATAATAAGTTTTTTTTTTTTTAAACGATTCAACGGCATTTTCCCCTTAAAGGGAGAGTTGGGTTCTCTTGTTGTCGTCGAACAACTTTGTGGGGTCAGAGGTCAACATTTTTCAAGTCTTAAATAGTTATGAAAAGAAAGTTTGGGAACCACTGGCACCAACGTTGTTTTTTCTTCTTCACATACATAGAGACATAAACCATAACCTCTAGTTTTTCCATATGTATGTATTTCCCGCTTAAAAGACGCCTATAAAAGCATATAGTCAGCATTAGAATATTAAATATCACTTGAATATTGTTTTCTTCTCGTGTTTAAATCAGTCTTTCATTGTTTTTTCTGTCAAATGATGACATAAATTAAATAATATATTGTTACGCAGCACAGCAAACATGCAGATATAATATTTGTCAAGATAATTTTCTGCATTTTCTTGAAGTAAATGATGCGAACAATGATACCAAGAGGTTGTTTTGCATGTTGTTAAACGACCTAAGTATGAATTTCGCACATTTATATGCGACACCCAAACTAGACTTTTGCATTTTCTTTTGCAAAGAACAGATCTTTTTTTTTTAGATTATACATAAGCAAGTCCTAAATATGTCGACTGATCTGAACGACCTCTGTGGAAAATGAATTTAAATCCCCTGCTCAGGACGTAGAAATGAGCTGACACAGCAAAAAAAAAGTTAAAACACTCACAAGAATTATTGCAACAATCTCTAAAAAAAACTACAGCCCAATATAATGTAAAAACAATTAAAAACCAAGTACTATGGCAAACCTTGAAGGAGGACGAGGAAGGGGGGGGGGGCGGGGGGGGGCTTTTTTTTTCCTAAAACCACCAGCAATTGAGATGAAGACAAACCGACGTTAATGGCTACACACACAAATAAAAACACTCAAGCGGCGAAGCCCTATTGGTTCTCTACGTGTTGCAGCTCAAGTGTACCAAAGTCAGTGGAAAACTTTTCCCCCCGAAAAAAATCTCATCCTCCAGGTGTGAGCGACCGCCTGCTTTTTCTACTTCCTATTTTAGTTTTATTTGTGTGCCTGTGTTGCTATCAACGTGCTCAGTGCCAACTTGCTACCATTTTTTGATCCGGGTTCAGGAGCGCTTGGTTCCTGAATGGATCCCCCTCGTGCCTCTAAATAAAATAAAAAACCTTTCGAAATTCTCTGCTGCATCCAGACTGAATCTCCCCCTCATGGCAGCGATCACTTTCTGTCAGGACCTTCTCTCCCGGCTGGATTTCACCCTCTTTTCTCTGCTACTCTTTTGATCCAACTAAGTTTTGGGCTGTGTTAGCAAACCATCTACCCACTGTTAGTACACCGCCTTCTATTTAAGACCGACGCTCTCCAGCAGGGGGCGCGCTCACACCTGGAAGACAACGTCTCAGCTTATTGTCTTCAGCGGCTCTGGTCAACTGTGACGTCATATCCGTAAGGCACTACGAGGAGGGAATGACGGTTCGGACTCCTAAAGACTTGTGGAGGGTTTGCTTTTTTTTTTTTCCTTCCCAAAAGGTGGACTACACACGCATGGCTGACAGTAGCACACACAGACAATCACGTTGTACATGCCTATGTTATTATAACCACTTTGTGCAATCACATTGAAAAAAGAAGATTAATCGAGAATTCTATTGGTATCAGGTTAAAAAAAAAAGAAAAGGAATCTCCTTTAAATAGCTGCTACATTCTAAGAACGGGGCCCAGCTAAGACACCAAAGAATTATTGTCAGAAACACAAAAAAATGATCTATAAATACATGGAAAGAAAAGAAAAAGAAAAAAAAAAGTTCATAGTTTGTCTGTTGGTTATATTTCCAGAAGTCTCCTGGGCGTGAGGAGGTGGAGTGAAGGGAGGTGGAATCCGTGAATGATTTGGAAATATTAAGACAGTTCAAGGCCATCGATATATACTTTTTATATCTTTGTAGAGCAGCAGATTTTTTTCTTGTCCACCTTCGCCCCCCATTCATCTTCCAGTCAGTCACCCTTGTTCAAAAGTTGCTTTCCACGTGTATGATGGGTAAATAAAAGAAACAGCAAACACCCAGAGTCCAAAAAAAAAAAAAGGAAAAGTTCTGCTTCCAGCCGAGCACGAAAACAAAGAGTCAAAGTGGAGAGAGATGAACTGACCCTTCTACAGAAAGAAAAGAACGTGACCTTGACCTCTGAGTATCTCACTCCCGACACGCTGATATTTCTTATTCAAGTTTGCTGAGGACTGGGGTTCCTCTGTCTCTGTTGGGGTGATGGAAGGAGGGTTTCGGGGGGGTGGGGGGGGAGCAGCAGGTCAGGCTCTCCAGTGTATCTCTAGAGGTAAGGGTACTGGTTGACCTTGGTGGGGCTCAGTGGGTATCCAGTGTAGACGGCGGAGGCGGGCGAGGCGCTTATGTAGGCCTGGTGGGTGAACTGGGCTTGGTACTGGCTGTGGTGCAGGGTGGGGGACGGCAGGACGCGGTGGCCCATGCTGACGGGGACCTGGTGCACGATGCTGGGGGGGTAGCTCCCGTGCTGGACCGCGTGGCGGGCCGAGCCCTGCGACGCCACCAGGTGGGCGACGGTGCCCGTGGAGCTGAGGGCCGGGGTGGTGTAGGTGTAGAGGTGCGGCTGGCTGGTCAGATGCGTCGTGGCCAGGTGGGGGTGCACGGCCCCCTGGTGCGAGGGGCTGTTGTGGTGGAACGAGTACGGGGGTTGAGTGGCGATGGTGGGGGTGATGTAGGCCTGCTGGCGCCGGTGACCTCGGGTTTGCTCGGCTACCATGTGCTGCTGGGCCTGTGAGGAGAAGCACAGGAACCTTAAGAATCATCGCCTTCAATACATAAATGTATTTAAACAAGAGATTCACTTTTTTTTTAAAGATATTCTTGAGCGAAGGAATCAATTCTTTTTAAATCACTATTCATAGGTAAAAGCTACAGAAAGGGTTAATTTTAGTTTGTCAAGAAACTTTCCATTTCTTTCCCCTTTTGTTCGTCTGCAGTTTACAGAAAGGGTTCCAGACAATGTTGGCGGAACCTCTAAAGACAAATGACTTCTGGCAAACTGCCAATCATACTGCCTTCTTATACGCCAGACTTTATACACACAAGCGTCAGCTCGTTTACAGTCTTCCCTGGCACTCTCCTTTGATTATTAGTCAATAATAGTGGATTGTCGTTTTTTTTTTAGACCTTAGAGTTTTCTTTGTCAGCACTTTTTGTTAATAGTTTTTGTTGTGAGTTTTATTTTGACTGTTGACTTTCCTCATTTTTTTTCCTCCTATTGTTTTGTGCGTCCGTCCATCACTTGATTTCCATTTTCTTTCATTAAGACTTAAAGCCTTCTGGACTTTAGACGTATTCTCTTTGCCACCATATTGTGTGTGTAAGTAAGTAAGTAAGTAATATTTATTTATATAGTGCTTTTCAAGACTAGGGTCACAAAGCGCTTAAACAATCAAAACAATACTCAAAAAAGTACATACTTTAAAGATCAAGATAATACTGAGAACAACACAGGAGTTCCAGAAATTCAAGGAAAAGCCTGAACAAATAGAAACGTCTTAAGATGTTTCTTAAAGGAGTCAGTAGATCCATCAAGCGCAAAGAGAGAGGAAGATCGTTCCAAAGCTTAGGAGCAACAGTCTGAAAAGATTTCTCTCCTCTGGTCCTGAACCGTGTGCGAGGAACCATAAGTAGATTCTGATCCACAGACCTCAGAGCCCGAGCTGGGGTGTAAGGCTGGATCAGATCAGTGATGTAAGGAGGAGCCTGACCATGAATAGATCTTAAAGTAAGAACCAGAATTTTAAAGTTGATCCTGAAAGAAACTGGAAGCCAGTGAAGAGTTTTAAGGATCGGAGAAATGTGAGTTCTTCTACTTGAGCGGGTTAGAATTCTCGCTGCAGAGTTCTGAATCAACTGCAGACGAGACAGATCCTTCTTGTTAAGACATGAAAACAAACTGTTGCAATAGTCCAGACGAGAAGAAACAAACGCATGGATTACAAGCTCCAGATCATGTTCCGACAACATTTTCCTAAGTTTAAAGATTTTTCTCAGTTGAAGGAAACAGTTTCTGGTCAGTTTTCTGCAGTGTTGAACTACAGACATGTCTTTATCAAATACAACACCCAGGTTTCTCAGGCTCAGTTTGACAGACTGACCTAAGTCACCCAAGTACTGACTCAACCCTGGAACCTTATCATCAGGAGCAATCACCAAAGTTTCAGTTTTGTCCACATTTAGCTGTAAAGTGTTTTCACTCAGCCATTGTTTGATTTCTAGCAAACAATTGACTAAGCTGTTCAGCCTCTGTGTGTGTAAACCTATTAACTTGTATTTGATAAATGACTGTTTGTGCATTTCTTCAGCTCCTGTGTCTTCTTTCTTAATAGGTTTTTATAACAGAAATAATTCTAAAAAACTAAAACTCTGAAACCTCGGTTTATATTTTTTCTCTTCTTAAGGAAACCCTATAAAGTTTTAAAAGATTGTAACTCCCCCCAGTGTCAGAAAAGTGTAACTGCAAAATGTCTGTTCCGCCACTGACAACAAGATAAAGGCTCTTATTGAGACCAATTTTATCTTCCTGGTAAAAAGAGTCTCTCAGTTCTTCCCATAAAAAAACACTGTCTTTGACCCACACCGTCTCCGAGAGAGTCGTCCGTCATGTAAAAATATTGGCTTCTACAGAGTTTGACTGTTCAAATGAAACCAATATTGAAAAAGGCAATTTGAAAAAGTAAAAGTGTTAGAAACCGTTGATTTGAAGCAGCACGTTGTAAGATTAAACTTATTTGTTTCAGGTTACCCCAGAGGTAGAACAATATCATTTCAATCTTCAATGAATTTCACTGACACTGGCAATTAGTTTGTTTAAAACCATCTTGTAGAGTCGTTTCCTGTTTTCTTTTTCCTGAATCTTCAAAAAGTCCTCCCAAAATTGTTGCCATATAATGGAAAGGAATGTAATTGCTACTGCTAGCTTAGCTACGGCAAAGTGTTTTGATCTTCACTTGGACACTCACAGACTCTATGGACGCGTTACATAGTGAAAATGTTAAATAATATCTAAAGAGCTCCACTGAGTCATGACTGTTCGAAACTAAAGTGATAATAAAAGAAAATATGAAAAACAAGATAAGAATGTGACGACATTACATTATTTGTATGAGACTTCCCCAATTGTTATTTATATATATATATATATATATATATATATATATATATATATATATATATATATATATATAGCTCTAGCTATACTGTATATATATATATATAAATGCAATATCATTAAAAAAAACTCCAGTTCATCTACGATAATGGAGTTGGTTTTTATGTTTTATGTTCCTGGAAAACTAATATGGAAATAAATGCAATCGTCATCTCTGATGTTTTTCATGAAGCTTTTTGAAAAGCCTTGTTTAAATAGTTAGAGACGGCGTGAGTCATTAAACCAATCTTCAGGAAAGATCATTTTGAAAATTGAAATAGTGACGAAGCTTTGAGTCGTACCTGGCTGAGGTTCAGAGGCTGCTGCTGAAGGTGGTGTGGCCCTGAGCGCTGCTGTCGGTACGATCCGTTCACGCCTCCTTGTACGTGATGATTGCCAGACAACATGTTATTGGAGGATTTAAACTTATAAGCTGAATTCTGGTGATTAATTGCATCTGGAAAAAATAAGAAAAAATGAGTTCCGTGGTGAATTATCTAAAACTGCTCAACAATCGCATACCTGGCATCAAGCGTTCACAATCGATCGGGACCTCGTGGTTCTGGGTCTTGAGAGGCGGGATGATGATGGTGCGAGGGTTCCCGTTGTTGTAGTTGTCCAGGATGGTGGTCTTTGTGTCGTAGCTGTTGTTGTTGTTGTTGTTGGGGGGTCTGGACTCCACGGTGTACGGGCTGTTGTTGCTGGAACAGTCTGAGTCGGGGGAGTCGTGCACCGTCACGCAGCTGATGACGTTCTTCCTCTGTTTGGAGGACGAGCTGCGGAACACACCAATGTCATGAAGAATTCAACAGACTTTGAATGTTTATTTACTACATATAAATGTATATTTATACATATTTTTGATTAACAGTGACCCCTCTTTTATTGAGGGGGTTACGGTCTAAAAAGAAATCCCCTTAAACCTTGTGTTATCTTTGAGTCAAGAGAAGGAGTTTTGTCGTTCCTGACAGCTAGGAGTGTGTATTTGCAAGAATCTGTTTATACGAAACGTATCACGATACACGGGAAGCGATACAATATATTACGATACTGTAGAAACAAGGATATATTTGTAGTATTGTCGATTACTAGACTGTGGTGTTACAGAATTTACAGACCACATGACTCTTGATGAAGTCGTAACTGCTTTCATTTGTTTTGAAACCAAAATATGTCCAAATATCATAGCTGGAGTCAACTGTATCCTCTCATCCTCAGTTATTGATGGGAACTCTTTGGATTTCATTGTTCCTTTAGCTACGGAGGCCCTAATGACTGCTGCCATCTAGAGGCTGGAAGTTTAATTGCAGCACAAAAATGAACAAACAACTTGAATATTTTAATCTAAATTATAAATAGGAATAAAAAATGGAATTAATAGTATTTTGTACCAACTTTATTGAGATATTAACCATTAACACTATGATAACAATCTAATATGATTGCAAAATATTGAATATCAATATATGACAAAAAGATTGCGATATGGACAATATATATTTCAACATGTAGTACCATGTGCGAGTCAGCAGAACGGACAACTGTATACTTTTATGGCACCAGTACCACGGGCGTCACACCTTCGGATCAGAACCGACCTGTTGTTGTGCTGCTTGTGGTCGTCCTCCTCGTCCGTGTCGCTGCTGATGGTGATGATGCTGACGGCGGGGCTGGGCGTGTCCGGGATGACGATGGTCTGTCTGGGGACGTGTTGCTGGTGCTGATGGTCTCGGGTGGTGCTGGAGGCCTGCTCCGCTCCGTTGGGCGCCCCCCACCCGCCGCCCCCACAGCCCTGCGGCGGGGGGCAGTTCTGAGTAACAGCACAGCGCGGGGGAGTGTTCTCCTTCACCCGCTTGGAGCGCTGAGGAGACAAGACCGCCTGAGACGACGACACCTCGTAGGCCGACATGTTCCTGCGAGGGCGACAGGAGCAAGGAGTTCAACACTCGAACGACGACACCGGAGAAGACGTGCTGGCGGTCCGGTACCTGCTGGACATCTGGTGCTGCTTGTTCTTCTTGGAAGATGAGTTGTTATTGGTCGGCTGCCTCATGACGTGAGCCACGCCGACGTTGAGCGCCTGGTTGGATGGGAGCGTGACGTGACCGGCCAGCAGCGCCGGCTGTTGCATGATGGGATTGTAATGGCTGCCATGAGGGTGAGAATTCCTGAAATCAAAATAATATCTTTGGTTTCAGGTTTTAAAAAGACAAATGAATCCAGGCTGAAGAAAAACAATCAGGTTATTAGGTTGTTTTTTTTACTTCTTCCCACTTCTTTTTCTTAGTTAATGTATGTTTGGTTGTGTTTTTTGCTTCATTTTTTTAATTAAATACATTTTCACTCATACATTTAGTGAAAGTTTTTTTTAATTTTTTTTAAACTTTTTTATTGTGACAATTCCTTAGGAGATTAATTCATCGTTACCAGACGAGATCTACTCCAATTCAGACAAAAATACATAAATATTATTTAAAAGTTTTCCTCTCATAAAATACATTTCTATATAAAATATTTAATGTATAAAATTAATGTAAAAAGGTTTAGGTTTGTTTTAGACAAAAATAAATGATACTTTGATTTATGAATTCTGCATTGAGTTGGTGTACAAGTTGTATTTATTCGTTATTTTGTCCTGATAATAAAAACAAATTTATGCATTTTTTTTGTAAAAATGTGTTTATATATCAAATAAGTTTTTGCTTAATAAGCCACTTTTTCGTACCATTTAATAAAACATTGTTTATCTACAAAAAGAGCAAAGAAATCAGATACAATTTCGACACTTGAGACCTTGGCTCCTTTGAGTCATTTTCTCTGATGCCACTTAACAAAACAGTGTGTTCGTAATAGTAAGGACATGTAAGCATTACGCTGCAGGACGAGCCTAAATCAATTCATATAAGAAAATATAATTTTGTTTTATTTTTACATTTATTGACATTTTACATACTTAAGTATCAAAGGAGAAATTTCTAACTTTAAATGAATGGAAATTTGGTGTCAATAATGCGAATTTTCAATTAATATATTAGGCGCTTATACTATTTACTATTTAAGACATTAGAATTTGAAAACTTAAATCAAAGATTTGGTTCTTTTGAAATACATTTTTTAATATATTTAACATTTTTAAAAACTCACGAAATTACCAATTATATTTGAGTTAAGTCATAAGTTAGCATCTGCTGTGCACAATTAAATTTTAGTGATTAAATTATTAGTTTTTTCTTTAAGTAGCTTAAAGTGATATAATTGAAGCCTCCGGTGCAGTTCGGCTTGTTACCATGACAACCACTTGAGGGGGTTAAGCGCCCGAGGCCCAAATGAGTCGTAAAGTGAAGGAAAGAAAGTTGATGAAAGCCAGCAGGTGGCAGCAGATCCCTCTGAAGACAGGAGGAGGTGAAGATGAACGGATAAGAGGGAGGGCAGCCCAGATGACACCACCAGCTGTGGAGCGATAGCTCTGCAGTGGAAGTGCGACACTTTTCCAATCGTCTCTCCGAGGACAACTGAGGGGCCCGCCGGACAGGATGGGAGGGTGAGACGAGTGTCTCATCACCCATTCTAAATGACTCCCCCCTTTTTCCTCCCTCCCTCCCCCCCCTCACCGTAGAAGACAACATTCTCCTCATCTCCCTGAAGATTGCCTTCTCCCCTCAATCCATCCCCTCATTGAGGCGTCTCCATGACAGGCAAGCGTCAACATCATGTCTCCACATGTGCGTCCGGCTCGTCTCCCTGAGGTGAGCCTCGCCGTGTGATTGTAGGAGATAAAGGACGAGCTGTCACAGAGGAACCGTCTCCACGCTCAATCACTCTCATATCTTTATAACCTATAAAAGCCATAAAGCCGCCGTTTAAGAAATGAATCCATGGAACCTGAAGGACGGAGCTGACCCTCACAGACGGACATTATTTCACAGTAAAATCATCTTGTTTCTCGGGGAAGATTCTCGGTGAACAGAAGCTGCTTTATGTCGACTCAGAGCATCACAACAACACTTTATAGTGATGGTAAAGATGCTCTGGGGGCCACATGTAGTCCTTTGAGTGTATGTGTTGTTCTCGGTGTTATCTTGACCTTTTAAGAATATATTTTGTTGAGTATTGTTTTGATTGTTTAAGCGCTTTGTGACCCCGGTCTGGAAAAGCGCTATATAAATATAAATTACTTACTTACTTACTTACTTACCTTGTGAGGTCAGAGTTCAACTTTTAAGATGTTTTTATACATGATTTTATTTTTGTACTTGATTCTGTTTTTACATAACTGGATTTTCTTTCCTTTTCTAAATTTATTTCAATTATTTTGTCTTCTGTAAAGTGAAATATAACAAATGAAAAGTATTATTGGAAATTTAACAAATAATACCATTTTTTTTATATTTCTGTAAAGTGAACGACTTCTTAATAAAGTGAATTAAATATAAATTAAACATAATGCTGAAAGGTTCCATTATTTTTAAATAATATCACATAAATGATTTTTTTTGTTTAAAGTTGTTTTGTTTTATTTAACTTTTTGTATTTCTTTTTAATTCGTAAAGTGAAACCTTGTTTAATAAATGGATTTAAATATGAATTAAACATAATATTTAAATTCCATTATGGTAAAGTAATGTCATATAATTAAACTTTAATTTTATTTAACTTTTTTCTATCCTTTAATATTTTAATTTGACAGTTTATTTAAAAAAAAAAAGCAATTTCTATCTAAATAAAATGTTATATTATTCAATATTATTGTTTTCTTTTCAATAATTTCATCACATAAATACCCTTTTTATTCAAATTTTCCAATCAAATATTAGTTTGATCCTCACGTATAACATTTATTCTTTTAACAACTAAAACACATTTATTTTTCTTCTTATTAAATGATTTTCTTTCTTTTTTTTTTTTAAATGTGTTACTGTTGGCGTAATTTACTTTATGTTCATTCAAGTTCAGAATGTAGTTTCTTGCGTCCACATTTTCAAGCTTTAAAAAAAAACCAATTAAACTTATCTTATTGTAAATAAAACCTGATCTTCTTTCCTAACATCGTTGAGTGTTTGTTATTGTTGCAGTAATGCCCATGATCTTCTTTTTCCATCCACATCTGAAGCCTCGGTAAACAACAGGTAAGACGATGACGTTGTCGTTGTTTACCTCCAGCTGGCGAGAGGTTGTGTGTTGCTCATGGAGTCGGGGATGACGGAGGCGTGCTGGACCGAGGTGTGTGTGAGCTGCTGCCATGCTGGCGGCAGCAGGATCTGCTGCGTGCCACTGGGCCAGGCCTGCTGAGAGAGAGAGAGAGAGAGAGAGAGAAAGAGAGAGAGAGAGAGAGAGAGAGAGATAGAGAGAAAGGATGTTACTCGGGATAAACAAACAAACATCCAGGATGTGAGGTTGTGATCGGAATAGACAGCGAAGTCTCTACAAGGTCTACAAAGTTCCCCGAGGTCCTCTCTTGCTGCAACTTTCAACAAAAGACTTGAAGTGAGAGATTGAGTTGGAAAGGTACTGTGATGTATTACAGTATCTTTTAGAGGTACTTTGGATGCAAAGTACATCCTGCAGGATACACGGAGACGTTCATCGACAAAAGAGATAAGACCAGGACTTAACTAAGATGTACAGCGGCAGCTTAAATTATACAAGTGTGTGTGTGTGTGTGTTTGTGTGTGTGTGTGTGTGTGTGTGTGTGTGTGTGTGTGAGCAGGTTAAACCGACATCCTCATCGATTACATTCACAGACCAACTGTCCTTATTAGGAAAGAAAAATCCATTACCTGCATTTTTTTTAAATTCAAGAATAAACACATTTTAACAAGAAACATGAAGAAAAGATTTGTCTGCTGCTGTACATGTGTGTGTGTGTGTGTGAGCTCGAGTGTGTTTCACCTTAAGTACCTCTGATCGTTGAATGCAGTTCTATTGATCAGCACTTTAATATGAGGGGGTAATGAATCGTTGCTGTAGCGTTTGTTAGCATCTCTACACTTCAACAGTTTAAGTGAGCCGGGGAGCTGAAAAAAAACAAACAACCTCAGCAACATTAGCACGACCGACCATTAGTCAATTCACTTAAAAATCGCATTTATCTGGAGTAAATTCACAGTGAAAGTATGCTCAAGGGCACCTCCTGGGGACAAACGGAGGTGTTTTGTGGAATCAACACAAGGTGAGAGTTTAAGGAAAATGATGTTTTATTTATTTCCGATTATTCTGATTTGCTTTTTGACTTTTTAAAACCCATTTCTTCAAATCCTTGCAGTGATTTAACCACCACAACGGTTATTCTGACTGAAGAAATACAAAAGAAAAAAGGAAGGTACAATATTTTAAAGGCCAACAGGAGAAGTGATTAAATTCGTTAAACGAACAATTGCTGTACTTTTTATGATTTTTATGGTTATTTCTTACATCACTAGAATTTTTGTTTTGTTTTCTGATAACCCTTTTTTCTGCTTTCATTTTAATTTTACAAAATTTGTCTTTTCAGATAAAGTTATAATGAATTAAATTAAATGTTGGATACGATTAAAAAGAAAAGGCGTTGCATAATGATAATTTCTTATGTCTTTCTTCTTTACATTTTTATTATCACTACAATGACCTTCTTCAACTGAGAAAAATCTCTAAACTTAGGAAAATGTTGTCGGAACATGATCTGGAGCTTGTAATCCATGCGTTTGTTTCTTCTCGTCTGGACTATTGTAACAGTTTGTTTTCATGTCTTAACAAGAAGGATCTGTCTCCCCTGCAGTTGATTCAGAACTCTGCAGCGAGAATTCTGAGCCGCTCAAGTAGAAGAACTCACATTTCTCCGATCCTTAAAACTCTTCACTGGCTTCCAGTTTCTTTCAGGATCAACTTTAAAATTCTGGTTCTTACTTTCAGATCTATTCATGGTCAGGCTCCTCCTTACATCACTGATCTGAACCAGCCTTACACCCCAACTCGGGCTCTGAGGTCTGTGGATCAAAATCTACTGATGGTTCCTCGCACACGGCTCAGGACCAGAGGAGAGAAATCTTTTCAGGCTGTTGCTCCTAAGCTTTGGAACGATCTTCCTCTCTCTTTGCGCTTGATGGATCTACTGACTCCTTTAAGAAACATCTTAAGACGTTTCTATTTGTTCAGGCTTTTCCTTGATTTTCTCGAACTCCTGTGTTGTTCTCAGTATTATCTTGATCTTTAAAGTATGTACTTTTTTGAGTATTGTTTTGATTGTTTAAGCGCTTTGTGACCCTGGTCTCGAAAAGCGCTATATAAATAAATATTACTTACTTACTTACTTACTTCTTTTCAGACATGTTATGTGTTTGTTATAGTTGCAGTCATGTACTGACTTTTTGTTCATACCAACTTTAAGAGGTGAATGGTGGATCTATTAAAACTTGTTCTGGTTTAATTCATCCCCAAACATAAAAAGTGACTCGACACCCTGAGTAATAAGAGAAGAAAGGTTTTTACCACTTTTTCATTTTTAAGTTTAATTCATTTTTTCCTGCCTGCAGCTGATTTAGTTATTTTCATAACAAGCCTTGAGATAGTTCTACTTTTAAAGTTACATCCATCATTAGATCAAAGCTTTATTAACACAGAATATTGACAATATACAGTGTATGTAAGAATTTAAAAGATACATTAAAGTAGAATAAATATACAGATGTAAATATACTTGTGCAAAACAACATGGGAAGAAAGAAAGTGATGATAATGGAGAATATATTAGTTCATTATAGAAATGGTGGAAAACGTTCCTGTGTCGTGTTATTTTTACTGATTATTTTTAAATGACATTTTTTTTATTAATTTATTGTGTTGCAATCTTTCTTTTAGGAGTTCATTGTTTCCCCTTTTTTGCGTTTATTTGTCATTTTATCTGACTCAAAATAAATGAAAAGAAAATGAAAAGTGTATTTATATCAAATATCCTATATAATTGTGAAATTTATGTCAATAAAATGTATAAAAAAATCTCCACCATCTTATTTTTTTTATAATATATATATATATATATATATAATATATATAGCTTGATTTATTTTTTTGCGTTTATTTGTCATTTTATCTGAAAATAAATGAAAAGAAAATGAAAAGTGTATTTATATCAAATATCCTATTTAATTGTGAAATTTATGTCAATAAAATGTATAAAAAAATCTCCACCATCTTATTTTTTATAATATATATATATATATATATATATATATATATATAGCTTGATTTCTTTTTTTGCGTTTATTTGTCATTTTATCTGAAAATAAATGAAAAGAAAATGAAAAGTGTATTTATATCAAATATCCTATTTAATTGTGAAATTTATGTCAATAAAATGTATAAAAAAATCTCCACCATCTTATATTTTATAATATATATATATATATATATATATAGCTTGATTTCTTTTTTTGCGTTTATTTGTCATTTTATCTGAAAATAAATGAAAAGAAAATGAAAAGTGTATTTATATCAAATATCCTATTTAATTGTGAAATTTATGTCAATAAAATGTATAAAAAAATCTCTATATATATATATATATATATATATATATATATATAATATATATAGCTTGATTTCTAAGTGATATAAGTTCTCCCCTTGTGAGCGGGAGTGTAACGTATGACACTCTGGTTTCCTCCCACAGTGAAACACATGACTAGGTTGCTCTAAATTGTCAAACACTGGGGTAGAATATATAAATGTTTAACTCCCACATCACTCTGGACGTATCGGGTATAGAGAGAGAAAAGTAAAAAAAAAGATCTTTCCTTCTCTGGAAATGTTCCTGACTAACAGCAAGTGAAGGCAGTGGAGGTGGAGCGGCGCAGGTTACACTGTCCAGACCCGCCTGCGAGGTGAAGCCGGGGCCATCTTGACTGTGATGTTGAATGACGTCTATAATGTCTTTCTGAGCTGCACCTTGCACACGTCTTTTATCCTCCACTGTAACCCCCGCATGCATCCATCCATCCATCCGCCTCTTTTATCCCACATTCCCACTCCGGTTGTGTAACCGGGCCCGTCTGAAATGTGACCCTCATGCAGGTCCCGCCGTCGCCATCACCTCCCCTTCATGGGTGAGAACCCTTTTGTCACCTCAGGGCCTTGAACGCATCTCTCTCACTCCTCAATTGTTTCCACATTTTCTGCATTCCTGCTCCAGATAAAGGTCTGGGCCTCGGCTTTTTTTTTCCCTGCTCCCCTCCCGGCTATTCCTTTCCCTCCTGCCCCGGCCCTGGACACCCGGGGAGTTCAGGGGCATCGGGCGAAATGAGCGCTTGTGAGGAGCCGGCGGGTTCGAGCTCAGGTGGGGAAAAGTCAAGCAACCAAGAGGGAAGATACGAGAAGCCTGAGACCTCCCAGAGAGGAGGAATAAAACACACACACACACACACACACACACCCTGTTATTAGCCGTCTCTGGCCTATATAAACCATCTGCTCACGTTAAAGAACACCATCACGTCTTTTGTTGAAAGTGTCAGCAGACGTTACTGGGAACACCTGCACCTCAGCACCTGATACCGCTCGGCTGTTCTCCACCACATAATGCATGCTGGGAGATCAGAGGGCATGGATTCAAAGCCCAACTAAAGAGTGTGATCTTATCAAGTCACAACAATAATAACTAAAAAAAAAACGCACACTAGAGAACGCAGACCTCCGACAAGATGTTTTTTATCAGTTTAACTTCCAAATATATTTACAGCATTTGAAGTAGCTTGACAAACAGGACAGCAGGTGGCAGTATTCTTCACTTGCACACACACACACACACAAGAGCAGCAAGTTCTGCATCTGAGATTCTTCAAAAGATTTGTGGATCCGGGGTGTAATTCCAAACACCAAAACAATAAAAATAAACTTTCTTTGCAGAGGTCAAAATAAAAACAGCATTCAATAAATAAATCAAATATTAAGAACAAAGTGTATATATTCAACTTGTTGAAGATTCATAAGCGACCCCTGATATAAAACTATTTATTTTGTGTAAATGTAATTGAAAACTCTTACCACTAGGGGGGATAAAGCACTTAAAGAGCAACTAATGTGAAAACCCAACCCAAGTCCTCCTGAGCCTCTCCATGAACCAGTAAACCTCTCATCATGACCATATCTTGAACTTATTACTTTATAAAGTTCTACTCCGTCTGAAATCTCAGCGAACGAGAGGTTATGAGAGCAGAGTCCATTTTTACGTTATAATGGCTTCACTCCTTCTCCAGCCAGTTGTAATCACTCCCCACTTTGTTTATACAACAAGTCCCATGGAGGTGGAGACTTCTGGGATTGGAGACAAATCTTTATTCTTAACCAATCACAGTAGAGTTGGTTTGGTAATGCTTAACAAGAATTCAGCTTAAGAAAACCTAAAGTATTATCAGTGGGCGGGGCTTAAGATCATTTTCTAATGTATATAATTAAATGAAAAGAGAGTTTTGTACTGATGATACGATAGAGTCCGACATCTATTTAAGACACACTTAAATCAACTGAACTTTAAGAGAGTGTAGACCTCTTTCAAGCTGCTTATTTTTTATATTAATAAAAACATTTTACACGATACATTTTTAGCATTTAAGAATAGTACTGAGCTATCTGCCACCTGCTGGTACCAGACCTAAATTGCACACACACACACACAGACACTGCACGCTAACAAGAACAGCCCTTGCACCATATTGAGAGTGACAAATCTTCAAAGCATTTA
Organism: Callionymus lyra; assembly: GCF_982586985.1. NCBI lineage: Eukaryota > Metazoa > Chordata > Actinopteri > Syngnathiformes > Callionymidae > Callionymus > Callionymus lyra. The sequence goes on along the minus strand of NC_141825.1, from coordinate 20,053,712 downwards.
TGGATCCAGATGGTAATAACGAACCAAAACTATTGAAAAAATACCCATTATCGCAATTACCTGAAGATGTTATTGAAATATTTTTTTTTGAGTTGAAACAATAATTTTGCTACTGTGGAAATTCTGAAGTTCGGATACCAGTTGCAAGAATATTAGAAAAAGAGACCAAGATATTGGTCTCATGATATATATATATATATATATATATATATATTGTCTTTGTTTCTCTTTGTATCATTCTATTTCTGGGTTTACCTGATGTTAGACTTGGATATACACAGTTATTTGTGTATATTGTTTAATTTTAATAAACAAAAAAACCCAGAGATATCTAGAGTCTTATTCATCTGGAATTAAATGTCAAACACGGCAATACACTGTGAAATCAGAGAAACTAGCACGAGTTGTACAGTTGTGTTCATGAAAGCTCTGAATCAAAATGTAAATTCTCTGGTCACACGGAGCCTGATTTAAGCTCTTCCTGACCTCCCAGGATCCTACGAGGCCTGTAATTTGGAGCGGCTGATTTGGAAGCAGCCCTTGAGCTAATCACCGTTTGGTATCTGACAGATTAACCCACCGTAGAAACACAGGCATGCACACACACACACACATACACACACACACAGTGTGCTGCCTACTGCATGATTAACTGGAGATAAGGGAGCGTTTCGAACTCCCCAGATTCTCAGGGATATTTCAAGCCTTCATGGAAATTTCCATAGGAAAAGAGGTGGCGTGGTAATTGAAGTGATCTATACAGCATGTGTTTGCAGGGAGACGGATGCACAGTCACTCGCTGTGACTTTTTATAAGTCTACATTAGCAGCTGAAGCTTCACAGACTCCAGTGAAGGCCTTCTCTGTGTGAGCGTCTCCTGCCTTTGTGTGTAACAGAGCGTGGAAGCCTCCAGGAGAGCAGGGCAGCGCAGGAAGAGGCGAGGGGGAGAGAGAGGCTAATGCACAGCAGAGTTTACCCTCAATGCACTCGGATGAACGCGAGGGGAGAGAAGAAGAAGAAGAAGAAAGAAAAAAAAGGCCGACAGCAGGGGCACAGTCAGGAACACCGAGTGATTTCTAACCTCCTCCGCTGTAAACTATTTTAAGAGATGCAGAGATGTTTTAATAATGTGATCAAGCTCATGACAGCGAGTCACGGTGGTCAACCGTTTCATTTATTCATCTAGAGGATCTTATCTTGGCATGATGATGTATTTTTAAACCTTATTATCACATCATATACTGTACATTTAAATTATTATATATGGAAGTATATCAGTGCCATCACAATATTTAATGGTTCAATTTTTTATTTGAAACTTTGCCTTTTATCATTGAAATGTTGTTTTAAGCATCAAATGATTTAATTTCATCATTTTAAATTCAATCATTTATATATTAAAAGGTTGGTTTGGTTTAAAATTATAATTAAAAAATGTTTTTCAACTTATTTTTACTTTTTTCACATACCGTTTATTATCCTAATTTCAATAATTCAAAAATAAATTAGATAAATCCAACATTTTTCAATAAATTGCCTTTTAAACTCAATAAAAAATAAGTTGGTTTAATACTAGCTCCTTGATTGGCCGAATTATATTGAATTAAAAAGCCTACATTTTTTTTTTGGAATTTAGAATATATGTTTTTGAATTATTCGAAATACAATATCAAATTTGAAAACTTGAAAAAAAAAAACATTTTGAAAATATATTTGAATTTTTAAATTCAATAATAATGAAAGAAATGTAACCTTTCAATATAAAAATATGAAATTTAATGATTCAATAAAAACACATTCAACATTTCAATATAGAAACTATTTGAATCAATATTAATTATTATCAATTATTAATAAATAATTCAATTATTAATTTATATTTAAATTATTATATATGGAAGTATATCAGCGCCATCACAATATTTAATGGTTCAATTTTTTATTTGAAACTTTGCCTTTTATCATTGAAATGTTGTTTTAAGCATCAAATGATTTAATGTCATCATTTTAAATTCAATCATTTATATATTAAAAGGTTGGTTTGGTTTAAAATTATAATTAAAAAATGTTTTTCAACTTATTTTTACTTTTTTCACATACCGTTTACTATCCTAATTTCAATAATTCAAAAATAAATTAGATAAATCCAACATTTTTCAATAAATTGCCTTTTAAACTCAATAAAAAATAAGTTGGTTTAATACTAGCTCCTTGATTGGCTGAATTATATTGAATTAAAAAGCCTACATTTTTTTTTTGGAATTTAGAATATATGTTTTTGAATTATTCGAAATACAATATCAAATTTGAAAACTTGAAAAAAAAAAAAAAATTTTGAAAATGTATTTGAATTTTTGAATTCAATAATAATGAAAGAAATGTAACCTTTCAATATCACAAATATGAAATGTAATGATTCAATAAAACATTTTCAACATTTCAATATATAAACTATTTAATTAAATATTAATTATGATCAATTATTAATAAATAATTCAATTTAACAACATTAAGTTAAAAACATTACTGTTATGTTAAATTCAATCATGAAATACATGATATACTTATGATATACTTCCACACATTTTCCAGAGGTTTATAAGACAAAACAAATCCTTTTTCACAGAGGTATTAACTGATTCTAGTGAAAATAAGAAGTACCTGTGTGAGGAGTCCAGGTTGGATCTGCAGCGGTTGAGCTCCCGGGGCCTGGGTCACGATGGGAACAGCGTTCTCCATCCTCATGGAGTAACTGGTGTGCTTGGAAGGAGAGGCTTGCAGCCCTGTAGGCAAAATACTTCACTTAATAATCACAATAATGATATTATCAGGTGATTCATTACATTGTTAACCAACAAGATTATGTTCAAACAAATCCAAAACAGAAATAATAATGAATTATATTGAGGTTACAAGAGGAGTTACATCTAATGAAAAGTGGGAACAATATACTGGAATCAAAAAAGTGGAAAGAAAAGTGTCCTCAGAATCAATATACCATCAATATGTGCCAATTTAAAAAAAAAAAAAAAAAAAAACTTTCAAGGTAATAGACCAATTTTCCCATTGTATCACACATACACACATTTTATTCTGCTAACAAATGAACAAAACAAACTTTTCCTGCTCAGAAATCACTGACATTAAATACAAAAGAATGACAAACAGAACTAATACTAAAGGTAGGAACAACTTTCAATGTTGTTGCCAATGATTGCTGCAGTCGCCCGTCTTTGAAAGAACCAAGACAAACAGAGGGGGTTGGACTTAAAATTGAGCTTGCTCACAATTTTTTGAAGAACATCTAGGACACCTTTATCAATGCCTGATAGAGAAAAAAAAAGGTTTTGGAAGTAAATAAGTAAGTAATTATTATTTTTAAATGCCTGTAATGACTTAAAAATGATATAAAATTCATCATCTATTTATTTTATACCCCTTCTTTCTTTATCAGAGCCTATCCCAGCTACCTAGGGCGAAAGGCGAGGGACACCCTAGACAAGTAGCCCAAAAGAGAAAAACAATAAAGAATTAAGACAACCATGGCCACGGACAAGTAGGGACAGCTTAGAGTATTCCATCAACCTTTGAAACAGGTAAGACGTAGGTTGCAAAACTACAACTTTCTTGCACCAAAATTGAATATATAAGCTCTATCATAAAGGAAATGATGAGCTGCTTCTTTTCTTTAACCTGGTTTTAAAAGTGAACGACCTTCACCTTGACCCAGAGACAACACAGGGGATACCACAAACACATTTGTTTTCTGGTCACCGGGTCACCTTGACCCTGAGATAACAAGGGTTAAGGAAATTAAATGTCAAGAGTAGAAAGAAAAGACGAGAATAATTCACGATAAACAGCCTGCAAAGAAACAGAATCTGGAATAACTTCGAATACCGTTTCAAATAAAAAGAAACAGATGATAATTTAATTTTGCTGACTTTGTAGTGGAGCATAAAAATACATCGACAAATAAAACCAAAGTGGAATTTAAATGGCTCAAAGCAGGCTGAAATTGAATCAAACTTAAATTAATTCATTTAAAATAGGTTATTTTCGGGCTTTACAAGATTTATATCTTCAGCGATAGACCTTCTGTAATGACTTGAGAACTGCTGAACCCATGATTATTATTATCTATCTTCATCTGGAATCTTATTTGGTCTGTTTTCTCGCCCATGAGAAATCTGTGAGGTACGACCTCAACCAGAATTACCTGTTTTTAGCCTTATTTTCGAAACTTTTAAAACAGTTTGATCACTAAAATAACTTGATTCGTCCCTTGAACGTTTAAATAAAGTGACTTTGAAGTCGATCATTAAAATAAGAGAGGAGTAATAGAAGAGTTTACCTTGGAAGCCAGGAGGACAGACGATGAGCGCCTGCTGAAAGGGGTCCGGCCGGGCGGCGCAGAGTTGAGGGGCGCCCGGCTGCAGAGGCATGCTCCTCTGGGCCACGGCCGCCATGGAGGCCGCGGAGGGCTGGTAGAGTGCAGAATGGTAGTTTAGTATGGAGACATCAGCAGGGCTGGCAAAGGAAAGGCTGGCATTGGTGGTGGAGGAGGGAGGCAGGTTGGTGGCCTACATGAGCGATGGGATTCAAATGAAAAAAAAAAAGGGTAAACATAAGAATGATGGGAAAACAATATGACTTCAGGTACAAAACTTTATTTAAAATAATGAAAATAACAAGAGAAGTCCATGAGAGTACATCAGTGCCATCAGAATTTTGAGTGATTTAATTTCAAATTAAAAATGTTTTGTTTCTTAATATAATTTTTTGTTTATAATCTAAAACACTATTTTGATTTTTTTTAATTATTTTTATTATTATTATTATTATAACAATGATTGGGATTTTAGTAATGTCTGGTGGCACTATTATAGCAACATTTTATATTGAATTTAAAAGGCTACAAATTAAAAAATATTGAATTTAGACCATTTGTTTGTTATTCAAAATTACAATATCAACCTGTATGAGTAAAAAAAACATGTAAGAATATGAAAATTAACTATTTATATAAATAAATTAAACTTTTCAATTCAAAAAATAATTAAGTTCAATTAATAAAAATTAAAACAAAGATTCAATGCTTTAAAAAAACAACAGAATTTGAAGTTTAGAGATTTGAAATGTTTAATTCAACATTCAATATTCTGATGGCACTGATATAAACTTCCATACAAGTCAACCCGATGGATAAGCATGAACATTGAGACACTTTCTTCTACGCTGTGTTTTAAACATGGAGAAACTTGTTAATTCATCACACAGAGCAGAAGAGTGAGATGCAATCAGTGCGACAGATCCTAAAATAACCGAACCATCAGGCAGTCAAATCAAAGAAGATGAAAATTCATTAGATACAAACATGTAGTCTGAAGGAATACAAATAAATTGGCCTGGAAATGACAATTTAATTTGAGACTTGCAAAAGCAATAATTTACTTCTTGTACATCATAGATAAAAAAAACTGTTTTGAAACGATGCCATGTTTCATTGAATTAGTAGATGAGAGACACATATTTAGAAGAGAGTGACATCTAGTGGTCTTTCAAAATGAAGACACTGTGTCATGATGGAGTGTCTTTACTACACAGCTGTTTCATGAAGCCTCAACCACCCATTAATACTACTAGAGAGCTTTGGTGATATAGTAGTTCAAATGAATGTTTTCTTATTTTTTGTACTTTGATTATAAGGATTTGTCTCGCAGAGTATGGGCAGAATGTTAGCTGTCTATATAATGATAACACCTTATTTAGTAAGTCATTTATATTTGTGAACAAACTAGGGTCACAAAGCACTTGTAAGGAAATGACAATGACCTTTTGCATAATTCACTAAACGAGCATTTTTCTTAAACTCATCCATGTGTCTGTCCTTCATTCCATCACCACGTACGAGGCTGGGGAGGGGTCGGTTCATCGGAACACAAAAACCCCGAACACACTTAAACAACACTCAAGTGAAAAAAAAATTATACCATTATTCTATTTTCGTAGACTTATTGGCAATTTGGTCATTCGGTTGATATTTTATTATTATTAAATTTTTCCACACTTTTGAATGCAGCATAGCTCATCCTATGTTGTGTCTTTTTTAAGTTTAGGTTTTAAATGATTTTATCAGAGCTGTATAATTATGTATACTAAGCTACAAGCATAATATTATACAGTAGTTTCAGTGAAAAGTTTCTAAAGTATAAACTTTCCATCTTAGTTCAGGATTTTTATTTCTCCCATAAACATTTCGTGAAAAGATGGGAGCAGTAGTGGGTCGGAACAGAACTTTTTAAACTGCTTTTAATTATAACCTAGTATTTAACAACTTTTTTTTTTAACAGGAAACTGATCTTATAATTCAATTACTCTTGCTTTAAAGATTGTTTTCTGTTCTTAAGTTGTTTCTGAAGTTTATTTTAAGTTTTTGTATTTATTTAATTTGTCCCACGCTATTGAATGCACCATAATGGGTCCTGCTTTATTGAACGCACCGCAGTCCGAGGCTGTGTTTATACACAAAATTAAACAATGTCTCATTTTATTCTATAAAAATAGTTTTAGTCTCCGTTTATTCGTCACCACCGTCTGACTATTTTCCCCTCATTATCCTCACATGATGGAGGATTGTTGACGAGGATATTTCATCAGTTTCCAGGGTGTGATCAACGTACGGGAAACACTGGGGTTTGACATTTTACACAAGAGAAAAAAAAGAAGTAAATGGCGTAAAAAAAATGTTAAATATGACATTTAACGTGACACGCAGATAGATGTTATGCATATAAAACACAAGTATCCCTGGCATCCCGCCACACCAAACTTCTTCCCTCATTATAAGGTTTTAATAACAGATTCCTGATGATGACATCAAAAATAATGAGCCGACATAATGAGCTGCGGCAAGAATTTGACATTTCCTGCCACAGCTTCTCTATCTGACCCCCTTGAAAATCGATGGTCCTGGAAGGAGCGACGCACGCCTGCACTTGTTAATAATAAGCGGCGTGTTCGCGGCAGAAACAAACAAATTCTTCCAGGAGATGCGAGTAGTATTTGCTGCGCGACACGCCGTCTAATTTTAGCCCTTTCATTAGCAACACGAGGAGAACGCCGCTTTCATTTTTCATTTGCTTCTCTTTAGCTAGTTCGATGAACGCCGGGGGGGAGGGAGCATAATCAATATGTCACCGCGCCATTCATCATAAACAAACACCGGAGCGATGCATGTGATGTGTTTTTGTGTGTTTATATTTGTGTGTGTGTTTATATTTGTGTGCGTGTGAGGGTATGTGTTTTTGTGTGTTTATATTTGTGTGTGTTTATATTTGTGTGCATGTGAGGGTATGTGTTTTTGTGTGTTTATATTTGTGTGTGTGTTTATATTTGTGTGCATGTGAGGGTATGTGTTTTTGTGTGTTTATATTTGTGTGTGTGTTTATATTTGTGTGCGTGTGAGGGTATGTGTTTTTGTGTGTTTATATTTGTGTGTGTGTTTATATTTGTGTGCGTGTGAGGGTATGTGTTTTTGTGTGTTTATATTTGTGTGTGTGTTTATATTTGTGTGCGTGTGAGGGTATGTGTTTTTGTGTGTTTATATTTGTGTGTGTGTTTATATTTGTGCGCGTGTGAGGGTATGTGTTTTTGTGTGTTTATATTTGTGTGTGTGTTTATATTTGTGTGCATGTGAGGGTATGTGTTTTTGTGTGTTTATATTTGTGTGTGTGTTTATATTTGTGTGCATGTGAGGGTATGTGTTTTTGTGTGTTTATATTTGTGTGTGTGTTTATATTTGTGTGCGTGTGAGGGTATGTCTTTTTGTGTGTTTATATTTGTGTGTGTGTTTATATTTGTGTGCATGTGAGGGTATGTGTTTTTGTGTGTTTATATTTGTGTGTGTGTTTATATTTGTGTGCATGTGAGGGTATGTGTTTTTGTGTGTTTATATTTGTGTGTGTGTTTATATTTGTGTGCATGTGAGGGTATGTGTTTTTGTGTGTTTATATTTGTGTGTGTGTTTATATTTGTGTGCGTGTGAGGGTATGTGTTTTTGTGTGTTTATATTTGTGTGTGTGTTTATATTTGTGTGCGTGTGAGGGTATGTGTTTTTGTGTGTTTATATTTGTGTGTGTGTTTATATTTGTGTGCGTGTGAGGGTATGTGTTTTTGTGTGTTTATATTTGTGTGTGTGTTTATATTTGTGTGCATGTGAGGGTATGTGTTTTTGTGTGTTTATATTTGTGTACGTGTGAGGGTGTGTGTCTTTGTGTTTATATTTGTGTGAGTGTGAGGGTGTGTGTTTTTGTGTGTTTATATTTGTGTGCGTGTGAGGGTATGGGTTCTTGTGTGTGTATACTTTTGTGCGTGTGAGGGTACAAGTGTGTATAAGTTTTGATCAATAAAGTTTATCAATCCATCCATCCATCCATCCATCCATCCATCCATCCATATGCTTTGTGTGTGTATATGTGTGTGCCTGTGATTGTAAGTGTTTTTGTTTGTATGTTTATGTGACTGTGAGTGTAGCCATTCTTGTATGTGTGTGTGTGCGTGTGTATACGTTTGTGTGCATCTGAGTGTATGTGTTTGTTTGCCTTTGAGTGTGTGTTTTTTGGGGTATTTTTATGTTTGTGTGTGTCTTAGTGTATGTGTTTGTATGATTGTTTGTGTGCCTGTGAGTATATGTGTGTTTGTATGTGTATGTTTGTTTGCCTGTTAGTATATGTGTTTGTATGTGTGCCTGTGAGTGTGTGTGTTTTTGTCTGTGTGAGTGTATATGTTATGGGGGGGGGGGGTGAGGGGGGAGAGGGACGCCTCTGTAACTAAGCACAATCTGGAAAAACCTCACTTGGTGATTCCGACAGAAGCCAAAAGTCAGCAGTTTTGATTCACACACCATATGGGAGCGAAGCGGCTAAAGCTCCACAGGCTCAATCCCGGGGAAAATGAGGAGGAGAAGACAGGAGGAGGAGTGACGTGAGAGGAGGAAGTACAAGGGATTCGTAAGAGCCTCAGAATGCTAGATAAGCAGGAAGTGGGTCTTGTCATGTGTGTGATCAGCACTTTGTGACGATCCCGCAGGACCGGAGGCCTCGGACAGAAATGCAGGCGGACGGATCTTCATGCGACCGGGAGGGAAGACGGAGGAGGACGTGTCGGGATGAACAAGCAGATACGATTTGTTGTTGGAACTCTGACTCCGAGATCGTTGGAACATGACGTGACTCACACCACACAGGCTTTTTTAAACTTAGGCAGGCCTGGCATGTTTCTGTCTGTCAGGATCCTCAGACTTGATTTGTTCGGGTCATGACAAGGTCGCACTTGTGTGGGTTTATTTGTGTGTGAGGGTGTGTGTTTTTCTGTGTGTATATTTGTGTGTGTGTGAGGGTAAGTGTTTGTGTATATGTGTGTGCATGTGAGGGTGTGTATTTGTGTGATTATATTTGTGTGCATGTGAGGGTATGTGTTTTTGTGTGTTTATATTTGTGTGTGTGTTTATATTTGTGTGCATGTGAGGGTGTGTATTTTTGTGTGTTTATATTTGTGTGCATGTGAGGGTATGTGTTTTTGTGTGTTTATATTTGTGTGTGTGATTATATTTGTGTGCATGTGAGGGTATGTGTTTTTGTGTGTTTATATTTGTGTGTGTGTTTATATTTGTGTGCATGTGAGGGTGTGTATTTTTGTGTGTTTATATTTGTGTGCATGTGAGGGTATGTGTTTTTGTGTGTTTATATTTGTGTGCATGTGAGGGTGTGTATTTTTTGTGTTTATATTTGTGTGCGTGTGAGGGTATGTGTTTTTGTGTGTTTATATTTGTGTACGTGTGAGGGTGTGTGTCTTTGTGTTTATATTTGTGTGAGTGTGAGGGTGTGTGTTTTTGTGTGTTTATATTTGTGTGCGTGTGAGGGTATGGGTTCTTGTGTGTGTATACTTTTGTGCGTGTGAGGGTACGAGTGTGTATAAGTTTTGATCAATAAAGTTTATCAATCCATCCATCCATCCATCCATATGCTTTGTGTGTGTATATGTGTGTGCCTGTGATTGTAAGTGGTTTTGTTCGTATGTTTATGTGACTGTGAGTGTAGCCATTCTTGTATGTGTGTGTGTGTGTGTGTGTGTACGTTTGTGTGCATCTGAGTGTATGTGTTTGTTTGCCTTTGAGTGTGTGTTTTTTGGGGTATTTTTATGTGTGTGTGTGTCTTAGTGTATGTGTTTGTATGATTGTTTGTGTGCCTGTGAGTATATGTGTGTTTGTATGTGTATGTTTGTTTGCCTGTTAGTATATGTGTTTGTATGTGTGCCTGTGAGTGTGTGTGTTTTTGTCTGTGTGAGTGTATATGTTTTGTGTGCATCTAATTGTATGTGTTTGTATGCGTGTGTAACTTTCATGTTTTGAAGCATTCGCATACACTACACAAACATCTATAACACACACACACACACAGACCCCTGCTATAATGTACACACACACACACAGAGACACACACAGACGCAAACGGACCAACACGCAAACTGTCACACACACATACACTCACACAAATACACATGCACACAAAAAACTATTGATCATTTTTATTAACTTGAATAAAAAAAAGTTTTTAAGAAAGAACTGTTTGTAGGAAAACAGTTTTTTCCACGAGCGAAACATCTGTGGCCAACGTTTGATTTCCGTGGCCTTGATTGAAGCTCCAGGACTCGATTTAACGACTCAGACTTTTGTCAGGAAACATCCTGAGCTGCTTGAATCTCCTTTGTCTGCTGTTTTCTCTTTCACGCACTTCTTTAAATCTCAAAGGAAATTGTCAGTACTTTAAAAGTGCTTCACACTCTTTGACTGAAGTGTTTGTTTGTGCATCAACTGACTGTAGTTAGAGTAAGTACTGGTCTTGACTTGCTAGTAACTGCTAGTTATCTCGTCTTCAACTCACTTGTGTGTGTTAGCAAAGTTTTAAATAAAATGTAAATGAACTTCTTGTAACCAGAATGCTGTTGTCAAGTGTTTGTGGATTTATAGAAAACGATAAAGAAGCTCATCTATGAAGGAATGTAGAAAACTCTGTTGACATATTTATTTTAAATGGTTAATTTAACACAGATGTAACTGCATTATAAACTAAATGTTGTTCCCGTTCGTTAAATTACACACATGGTGTTATAATTCAAGAATTACTCGTTCCTGTCCGCATCATGAATATTGTTGAATTAAATAGTATGCATTTTATTTTATTTTTCTTTTTTAAATGTCACTTTATGTTGCCACCACAAATAAATCCCACTGGCAATAAAAGTTTTCTTAATCCGGTTTTTGGAAGATAATGTCTCACTTTTATAAATTAAATAGCTTGAATGTATTGTAAACTAATATAATAAATATTTTAAAAATCACTTGAAATATCTGGTGTTATAGTATAAGGGTTTCCTCTTTGACATCATTTAAATTAAAATGCAACATTATTTAAGTGTTCCATTATTATTTATTGATATTCTACTTAAAAAACTGCCCATTTGTTGTTTATTGAAAATAAGTATTAATGTGTATTTTTTTAATCATTTTTCTCTGATAATACTTGAATGATAGTAGAAAACTAAACCAGGCTAGAAAAATATCTAAAACTACAATAAATAAAGACGAGGATGAGTAAGAACCTGCAGACACATCATGTCAGAAGAAGAAGTAATAAATATGTATTTACCTGGCTGTGCACAGTATTGAGCTGGTTGTTGAAGGTCATGGTGAGGTTGGTGGAGGTGCTGGGGGCCACGTGCGTGATAAAGGGCGTCTTGCTCTGGTTGACCGTGTCATACATGTTGACACGACGCTTACAAATCTCCATGTTTTGGAAGCAGGACTTCACGCTGCAGGGACAGAGAAAAAATGTTTAAATGACAAACAGGGCCAATGGCGTGGAGGGTGCGGTCGTACTGTGTGCTGTGAGGGAAGTCCAGCAGGTGTGACATCGTAACAAAAGGGTGGTTGAGGGTTTCTATCGGGGTGATCCTCTTGTCTGCGTCGATGGTCAGCATCTTGGTCAACAGGTCGATGAACTCTCTCCGATCGGCCTTCTCTGCCAACATGTCGCTGCCTTCCAGATCTGACGTCATGTTCACCTGCAGACACACAACAAACAATACAAATCAACACCATTAATCATAAATCAGAATTCCTCAACCCTAATAAATCATTTAACAACAATATCCAAAGCTTTATTTTGCCTCATACTTTATTTAAAGTCTCATTTCTGCTCAGAACAACAACACGTTTTTCTCCCGTACAAGACGCTATAAATACCCAAAGCCTCATCAGCGTCTGCTCATGTGTGACAGTGATAACCTTGCACCTTCTCAACAACATAAACATTTGTGTCGGCATTCAGAGCACCACTTGAAATATGTGCCGGCGCCCCCGCTGAGATTGTTATCTTTCCCCAAGATGTGAGAAGAAACTGTACAAAAAGTGGCTAAGTCAACAAAAATACTTGCGTAATTCAGGTTTACATCTTCTTAGGAATGCTTGAGTTTTTTTTTCTTCAGGTTTACAAGGATTTTTAAGCCCATTTTTATAGTTAAACACTTTCTTTAACTCTTGTAAAAAATCACTGACCTTATGGACGCATTTAAGTCCCTCATTATTTTATTTCATTTATTAGTTTTATTTTCCCCTTTTTTCCACTTTTGAGATAATAGTTTTTTAAGGATTGTGCTACGATTTGTCTCACTATTTAATTTGTATAAATACAAATATTTATAATAGAGATGTCCAAACTCTAACCTGTGGTCGGTCCACACTGGTTGCCTGTTTCATGACACCTCATCTACTAGTGATGTGTTGACGAGGTTTCATGATACAGTGTCTTCATTTTATGTCCACTAGATGTCGCTCTCTGCTTTTTAACTTTGACTATAATCTACTAATTAAATGAAATCTGGCATCATTTAAACTGAAAGTGCCATCTAGTGGTCTTTCAAAATGAAGACACTGTATCACGATACATTAGCATCAACATTGAGCTCAGAGTTGAATCTACATATGATCAAGGATGTGTGGATGTGAGGATGTGTCTTGTCATATAAGACCCAGCACCTTGTCATAAGGTGTGACTGGTGAGAGCGGGATATTGGCTACAGACAGACAGCCTTGTTTACAGTGACTGCCATGCAGAGGAAGCAGACCTGTTCCTCATAAAGACGCTGTGCTTATCTATAGGCTTGCTCCAGGGGCTATCAGATGTGCTGCCAGTCAGCACCACAAATCAGATTCTCTCCTCCTCTATGCAGGTTATTCAGACTCTGGCACTTCTCTCCTCTCTGCTTGCCGTCTTCCCCGGCTGTGATAAAGGACTAATCTGCAGGACAAGGTGAGAAATAATCACATTGTCCTTTGCTGGCGGAAGAGATTTGACTTTGGGAGACGTACACAGTCTGGCAGCACATGCCGAGCGGTCTGAAGCTGTTCCGCGTTGACAAGGCAGGGCGAGGAAAACACTCACACAGGAAATTGACAGAATTAAAGGAGAGAACAACATAAACAATTGAATTAATTATGACAGAAATAACACTGAGAAATCAATGACCGTGTTAAGATCAAAATGATTGGTAAGGATTAGGGTTAGGGTAGGGATAAGGGTTATGTCTACAGTAAGGGTTAGGACAAAGACTAGGTTTAGGTAAGGTTAGGGTAAGGGTACGGATACATTTAGAGTAAGTGTAAGTATATTGGTTTAGGGTTAGTAAGGATTATGTTTAGAATAAGGATAAGGGTTAGGTCTAAGTTTAGAGTAGTGTTCAGAATAAGGGCTAGGTTTAGGGTTGGTTTGGATTTAGAGTAAGGGTTAGGACAAGGGCTCATTAGGGTGGTTGGGTTTAAAGTATGGGTGAATATTAGGGTTAGGTTTAGAGCAAGGGTCAGTTTGAGAATCGGTTAGGGTTAGGTTTGGAGTAAAGGTGAATTTAAGGGTAAGGTTTGGAGTAAAGGTGAATTTAAGGGTAAGGTTTGGAGAAAAGGGGAATTTAAGGGTAAGGTTTGGAGTACAGGTGAATTTAAGGGTAAGGTTTGGAGTAAAAGTTAGGATAATTACGCATAGGTTAAGCTAGGGGTTTAACTTTGGAGTAAAGATTCGGGTTAAGGTCAGGGTTAGGATTTTTGCCATGAAACCAGTTAATAATAGATATAATTAGTTTATTAGTTTAGCTTTTTTAGAATCAGTTTAACATGCATTAAGAGCTAGACTCTAATGCAATGATATTTTGAACAAAAATGAAAAGAAAACAACTGTTTTCTGGCTTGAAGGTTATAAACATTAATGATTAACTTTGGAACTTAAAAAATAATTGATAAGGAAGTAAATGAGAATAAAAATTGAATGTGTGTCTCGTCTAGCTCACGTATTTGGACACTAGCCATCGATGCTATATGCTAGCATGAGCCTTCAACGACTCACAGACTAACATTTTGTTGCAGGGACATGTGATCAAGTCTAGCTAGAGTCTCCTCTGCATGTGCTGCATGTCTACGACAGTTTATCGAGCCACACACGTGTGCTGAGCAGCTTCAACGTGCCACTCCGGAGGCCTGGCAGGCGCGGCAGATGTTGAGCAGCAGGATACACCGAGCTGTGTCTCAGGAGATGGCGTGATTTAGGTGCGCGCATGTGTTGATGTCCACCATAAACTATCCATTTTTGTGTGGTTTTTTTGGGGAAAGAGAGAGAGAAAAGATCATCATCATGGGAAAATCAATTATATCGCTGTCCTATGTGTATCTTTGTATCTAAAGAGAAAGTAATCTAAATACTTTTTTTGTATTGTATAAAAACAAATGGAAAATAACTTCATAATAAAATGATTTTAAAAGTTTAGTTGAAAAACATGCACACAGTAAAACGAAGGACTGTGTGTTCTTTAAAAAAAACATTATCTCCAGGGTCAATGCTAGTGAAGGGTTGATGAGTCAAACTGTTTTGTTCTGAACACACTGTATCATGATACAGTTTGTTCATTTTAAAATAGCACTAGATGTTATTCTTAATTTTGAAAACAAGGCCATGTTTCATTGAATTAGTAGATAAGAGCCAAATATTGCAGTGAGTGCCTTTTATCATGATAACAAAAGATCAATTCATGAAATGTGTTATTAATATGTTATTAAATTTAAATCCCACATACATTGGGAAAGACGTGAATTAATCTAAATCAATTTCACTAGCAATGACTAACCAAGCTAAAAAAAATGTCCAAGTGTGAATACAAGCTAGTAGAGACGACAGAAACCAGCAGATGAGAATGTCTGTCGACAAACATTAATTACAGCTTGATGTTCCTAATTCAGCCAAATCGATGACCAGCTTCATTAATCTCCTCTCTTCCTCCCAGCGACTGTCAACAAAAGATGTTTTCCCTCCTTCTTCCTTCCTCAGGCCCCTCCAGCCTGATGCTTAACTTGCGACATTTTGGTTTCGGCTTTACTCAAATTAGACATACTTGTGACTAAAGCGTCGCCACCGTTGAAGGGGCTTCATTATCGTGTCCTGGCATCCAGCCCTCTGTCTCTCCGAGCCTTCAGCGATATCATCCATTATACACGCGCAGACAGATGTCCACAATGCTGACTTGTTT
The DNA here is from genome assembly GCF_982586985.1 of Callionymus lyra. Classification (NCBI taxonomy): domain Eukaryota; kingdom Metazoa; phylum Chordata; class Actinopteri; order Syngnathiformes; family Callionymidae; genus Callionymus; species Callionymus lyra. Next base: position 20,038,085 of record NC_141825.1, on the reverse strand, counting down.
ACACGGCTCGGAGAGTGAGACAGTTTTCTCCCACATTAAACTCTGTTGCCTTTTTTCCTTCTGCGGCAGAGCGAGCTGAAGACGTGACGCTGAAGGAGATAACCCAGAGGAGATCACACCAGAGAGGTTTGGTTTCATTAAACCAGAAGCTGAGTGTGTGTGTGGGGGTGTTACCCGGATACTATCTCTACTAGCTGACAGCGTTGTACTTCACATAGACTCGCGGGCGACCCAAAGCACCGCCGGACCACCATAATTGACTTCATCATTTAAAGCTCTCCATGTTTTGAGGGTCCACGAAGACACGCGGCCGGTGTTTCTGCTGCGATCCAGAGGTAATAACTCACCAGGCCTCTCTGATATGATATTGAAAACGACTTTCCCTTCATCTGTTTTTAGAGATCGTAGTAAGAAATAACAATTCATATTGAAGATAAGTCTAGGCCCTAATAATTCAGTAGATGAAGCCACAATCTCAGGATACTTGTCTGGCCTTTAATAATGTTTATTAATGCATTTGTTTAGAAATTTTGAGCATAAAACAGGATTATTTCCCTCTAAAGACTCCTGTCTGATCGGTCTGAGGACCAGAACCAGGAAGAATAGAAATAGACTATTTAGAATAGTTATTATATAATATAATTCTTTGTTCAATTGATTACTGTCTGAAATGTTTTTTTTTTTTCTGAAAAAATACGTTTTTTCTATCAAGTAAAATAGCTTCTCAAGACGTTTCAGTTAAGTTTCTTCGAAAATAAACCTATAAACTATTGAAAATGACTCTAAAGGATTTGCTTTCACTCTTTTGTGTCCGTGAATAAAATGCTGACATTAAACCGGTCCACTGTAAGAAAATAATATACTAAACTAAAGACTAAAGTTATCTTAACATATGACTTTTGTGTCTTCTCCTTTAGACTATTGTAACAGTTTATTTTAGTGTCTAAACAAGAAGGATCTGTCTTGCCTGCAGTTAATATAAAACTCTGCAGCAAGAATTCTGAGCCGCTCTTGTAGAAGAACTCACATTTCTCCGATCCTTAAAACTCTTCACTGGCTGCCAGTTTCTTAAGAGGATACAATGAGTGTTTCCTTCCCTTAAATAAATGTAAGATAAATAATTTTGTTCCCATTTAAAAAAAAATGATGATGCTGTCAATGCTTATATTCGTCTGTTGTATGATCATCTTAAATATATATTTTCAAATATAATTTCAAGGAGTTAAAAAGCTTTGTCTTTTAAGGATCTCTACAAAAACCATCTGTGTTATTTGTCGCCTTGGATCAGTCTTTGACGGATTATTATTTCTGTTTCATCAGAAGAACGTCCTGCTCTCGTTGAAAGGGAAAATAACATTTTGTCTTTCTTTTATCGAGTGGGGAAGAATCCTCAAAGACAACTGGGAGCAGATACCAGTGTGGTGACGTCCACTAAAGGTCAGAGCGAACGTGCAACAGTACAATCAAAGCAGAGCCACGTGAAGAGCAACTGTGACTCAGACGCAAAGTGACATAAGTTCAGCTGAAAGTCAGTAATTTTCCATGCATCGGTGCAGAACAAGCCACTTCCTGATGTTACACAACATCTTCTAAACAAACAGATTCCTGCAGGTGTCACCCAGCAGGAAGGGAAGGATGGAGCAGCTCAGTCATGCAGACATAACGTGACCCCCCCACTCCCGCTGACAGAGTCTATAAAGCCGGTTGTCGGAGGAAACATCTACGTTTATTTATTCGCACCCTCGCCATGTTTACATGTATTGCAAGTGTGTAACATGACAAAAAGGCCTGAGAGAGAAAACTGTCAGCGATTACAAACAGACTGTGCCACATTTTGCTGTGAAACTGCTGCCTGGTAGACGTTAGATAGTGACACAAACTAAACCAGCAGACAGACTGTGGCTGCTCAACAGCTGCTTTCATTTCATTCTGGAAGTGTTTTGTAAGCTGTGTGTAGCAGGATCAAACAGTGTCACACAACATTTATCCCACCATTTTCAAGCTTAGTTTTCTTGCTTTCAGTAAGTGTTTTGGTTTTCAAATAAGCAATCGAGTAAATATGAAGTCGCTAATAAAATACAAAAATATGAATCATCACAGAAAGAAAGTCGACTTCCTGTTCAAATCATGAGGCGCTTTCAAGGTGAAACAAAATACCTGTGCCATGTCATCCAAGCAGTTGAAGATGTACTTGCGAGCCTCCTTGGATTTAATCCCAGTCTCGCCCTCGTGATCCTCTGGTGTCTGCAGCAGAATAAGAAATAAAATCAGTTTCCTTCAGAAGCACGTTTCTGCGCTTGTTTTGCTGCAGAAAAGTCTGGGAGTTCAACATAACATTGGTACATTTAATTAATAATATTTTGTATTGTATTATACTAACAACGCTTCAGATAGAGAGTATAAAATGCTTAATTCAGGTGGATTATCAATATTTTAATTCATTATAATCATTTGTATTAAATAGCGTATACATTTAAATTTAGAATTTGACTTATTTTAATTTTCATGGTGGTCTCTACCTCATTTTCCGCGCCACATTTTACAGAAGGTGCTGAAAATCAAAATCTTAATATGAAAAACACATCATTTCAATTTCATCAAAGGTGGCTGTATTTTAGTTCTCGTGGGGGTCTCTTGCGCCCTTTTGGCCCCCTTACAATTGAAAAAAGGAGCTAAAATTCTGAAAAATACATTTGATACGTATGTATTACTTATGGCTTCCATTTTCTTTCATTATTTGAGATTTCATGGGGGGTCTCTTGCCCCCCTTTCCGCCCCTTACAATTGACAAAAGGATTTGAAAGTCTAGCAATCCCTCTTGATACGTGTGTTTTATGTCTTACATTTTTTTTTCATTATTTGAGTTTTCATAGTGGTCTTTCTTGTGACCACAACCTGATCGAGTTGCCCCCCCCTAAAATCTTCACACACACAAAGACAGACAGACCTACCAATTTATATATAAAGATGTTTTTAATTTGTTTCCTACATTTTAAAATCATGTAATCTGAAATCTCCTCGATGTCGTACCTTCAGTCTCCAGAGAGGGTAGGTGGAGTCCGGGTCTCTGTTGAAGAACCTGGTGGTCTTTGTCCCTGCACTCAACAGGTACTCTGCAGGGAGACCCTGTGTCTGGGAAATGTACCGGATCTACAGAAGAAACACAAAAACAGAATTTTTTCTTTTCTCCTTCAAATTTTTTTTTCGTGGACACATTCACATTGTTATTCATTGATTTCTGGACAGAATTTCTCTTTTTCATCTTTTATTAAGTTACATTTCCCTCTAACTAGATCTCAACGAGGCTTCCAGCAAAGTGAGTAAAACTCAACCGTCTTCTTTCGTGTGACATCGCAGAACGATGTGCTTGAAATATGCGTAGCAGCCCAAACACAAGTCAAAAGAGATTTGAGACTTAAAAGAGAGCTCTGTTAAGTTTTCAAGGGATTGTGGGAAATCAGTCAGGCTTGTTGGGAGGTGGCGTGAAAAACTTGCCTGAGTTTCTTCCTCTGAGTCTCGTCTGTCTAAAACGCAAGAGGGGAACTCTGGGGGATGTCTTGCTCCGGAGCACAGGGGGAGCCTTGCTAATTGGACAAGAGGCTCGGCTGCATCTGTTCACATAAACAGCAGAGATGTGCAGAACTCATCTGGGCCTGTCGGAGGATTGAAGGAGGGATCTCAACCTCACTGTTCCGCTCATGAGCTGATGTATTCAGATACATCAGCAGTTAAACCAACATTTCACTTGGTTAAAATGAGCATTTAATAAATATTTTAGATAATATTTAAGGATTTTGAAATATATGATGTGTTTTTTAATTAAAGGAAAGAAAACAATTGATTTAAAAAATAGTGGACTTTGCTGACACTTCATAGTTTAAATCAAGGGTGGAAAATTACATTTCAATGACATTATAATATACTGTCATTGTTGTGAGGGACCAGAAGAATGAATAACAAAAGAGAAAATGCTCAATATGATGTCAGAAATAAATAAAATGTCCCAAACAATAACACTAAGCTGCCTTGAGTTGTATAGGCCTTCATTTTGTTCAACTATAAATAATATAAATCATAAGAGTCCTGTGAAAGAAACATATCGATATAATATACAGATTTTTCAATTATTTTTAATTTATTTTGGTATAATTACGTATTAACTAGTATTTAGTGTATTTTGGAGTTAAAAAATGTCTAAGGGTCCAATGTGGCCCCCAGGTCTCACCACGTGAAGGGTCTTTTTAAATAATGGTCCATCATAATTTTAAATATCACATGTTGTACTGTAAAATATAAATATGATTGACTTTTGGCTCCACTGTGCAAGCTAAAGCTGTTGTAGTGCAGTATGGAAACTCTACTATGATGTAGTTGAATGTAGAATGTATGTTATCTAAATTATATTGTAGATGGTGGAAAATCGCGTGCCTGCTTCACCAAAATAATCAACATGACAATTTTTAACTAATAATGTTGAATATTTTATCACAATTTCTTTAATATAACTTTTCTCTAACAGTAAATATTAAGTCATTTTTTGTAGATCATGGATGTGCTGTATTTTTCGAACCATTAGGCTCACTTGACTACAAAATTCGATATTAATAAAGAGGATTAATTCCATACACGGGATACACCAGATTATTAGGTGTATTGAATGTTGCTTGGCTTTGTAGCATCATATTACTGTGTTAACCCAGGAATAGTTTGGGTGGGCCAACATAACATGCACTGCTATAAGCGAGCACGTAGTTGAGGATCAGAAGGGTTTTGATGTGTAAAGACAAAGAAATATAGTGTGATAATAGACATAGTTATACCACCATGTACCACAAATAACCAGAATTCAAACACAAGACGCACTGTCAATTCCTGATAAAATCAAAGGATTGTAATTGCACCTAAAAGTCCAAAATATAAGGTAAGTGAGAGCAAGGCATGGCCTCTAGTCGGGCGACAGTTGGCACCCAAACAAACAAGTGATGAGGCAGCAGTCGTGATGGATGATGGTGTCTTGTTACCTGATCGTACTCGGACGCTCCAGGGTAGAGAGGCCATCCCAGGAAGAGCTCGGCTATCACGCAGCCCAGGGACCACATGTCTATCGCCTCGCAGAACGGCAGACCCAGGATGATCTCGGGGGCTCTGGCGAGAAAGAGAATCACATTTAGAATCCCGAATCAAGATGTCATTTTTTTTAGATGCATTTAGTAAGTACTTTTATTTCAATTTATCTGTTTCACATTATTCAGATTGTTAAATAAAGAAAAAAACTTGAACAAAAAGGGCCGATTTCCGTCGCCATAGCAGCCGACAAACGGGGCCACCTCTGATCTGACCGCCTCAAGCATCATCAACCAACCCATGGGGGCCATTTCTTGGCTCCTGCGCTCTTTGTAAAGATACCGGGGAAACAGAATGTGAATAGCGACGTGAAGGAAACCTGAAGGACTTTTGAGGTCCGGCCCATTTCAACGGGTGAGCAGTTCAAGGCCAGCTGCAGGGTTTAGAGGAGAATAAATGACTTTACCTCACTTACTTAAAAAAAAAACTGCAGCCCCCTTGCTCCCTATCCACGGCTCAGCGACACAAGGTTAATGAAAAGGGCACGAGCAATACGTCTTCCACTGAGATATGGACGATGCATAGAGGTGTGAGGCGGCACCAACACTCCATGAGCCTTTTGTAAATAAGAACAGAGAAAGCTATGGATGGAAAATAAAAGAAATAATGGGGCTGCGCACTGTTCTCCAAAGGAAAATATGATGTCACAGACAGTGGTTATTGGGGTCCTGGGAGCAGCTCGGGAACACACACCAAGACGGCGCTCTAGCAACAGTATCTGAGGGCGCTATTACACACCGATACAAAGACACCGTCACACACAATGAGCCGAGACGTCTGTGAAGGGGCTGCCAGGGAGGCAAAGAGGAGCCTGCGAAGAGGAGATATGAGAGAGCGTGGTAGGCAGGGATGGAAGGAGTGGATGCCAGGACTCGGGGCACCATGATCCATTTAAAGTGGCCTCAATGGACTATGTAAATCCCAATGTGCGGTCCGATCAACAGGAATAAAAAAGGAGGTCGAAGACAGAGAACTATCATTAACTTTAAAACTTTACTGCACATTCTGTGCGAAAGACGGATGTATTTGCAACTTTTGGGTCGACACAAACTCATGAAAAGCCGTCTTAGCTACACACACAGTTTAGACTAATTTAACAGTTTATTTTGGTGTCTAAACAAGAAGGATCTTGTCGCCTGCAGTTAATGCAAAACTCTGCAGCGAGAATTCTGACCTGCTCTAGTAGAAGAACTCACATTTCTCCCGATCCTTAAAACTCTTCACTGGCTGCCAGTTTCTTTCAGGATCAATTTTAAAATTCTGGTTCTTACTTTCAGATCTATTCATGGTCAGGCTCCTCCTTACATCAGTGATCTGATCCAGCCTTACACTCCAGCTCGGGATTTGAGGTCTGTGGATCAGAATCTACTGATGGTTCCTGAACACGGTTCAGGACCAGAGGAGAGAAATCCTTCCAGACTGTTGCTCCTAAACTTTGGAACGATCTTCCTCTCCCTCTGTGTTTGATGGAGTCTACTCAATATTTTATTGAATAATATACAAATTATTGAATTTAATAATAAAAAATAGAAAAAAAAATAATCCTACAACATTTTTATTAGAAAAAAAAACATTTATTTTCCTCATTACTGTTTTAATTTGTATCCTCAATGTATCCACTCATCCTCAGTCACTGCCAGGATCTCGCTGGAGTACATTGTTGCTTTACCTCCAAAGTAATACTGTAGATGTCACTCCGCTTTATAATCTTTGGCTCTAATCTAATGACTCAACGGAACCTGGGATAATTTTTCAAACTGAGAGCGACATCTAGTGGTCTTTCAAAATGATGACACTCTGTCATGATACAGTGTCTTCACTACAAAGTTTTAAAATTTGAAATGTTGAATTCAAGCATTCAATATTCTGACGTCACTGATCTACTTCCATATTTAATCCAGCTAAGGCGGTAAATGTCACGTTTGTTTATGACTTTTAAAAACAGCTTGTGTCAACAAAACCTTCGACACTTGCCGGGGTTCCATCTGTAATCTGAAACGTTCTGCTTGTCATGGAAACCCGGGCGTTTTGCAACGCTGATTTTTTTGTCACGCTTGGATATATTAGAGCCCAAACCTTCTCAAGTTCGGCTTAAAGGCCAAGTTTCTCATCGCGTCTTAACTTTTTGTTTGACTGCGGCAGTAAGCGAGGGATGAGAGAGCGAGAGAGAGAGAAGAAAGATGGTTTCATTGTTTTTTGATGATATAAAAAGCCAAAAATGTAAATCAACCGTTTCCAACGACCGTTGCCAATGGATGCAAAACGCCCCACAGCTGCTGATGCAGGTCTTTCTCTGGCAGTGACAAACAACACACGTGTCGGTGCAGCCCAGAAACCTTGTTCCCTTTTTATCTATTTTCCCCTCTGCATATTTGTCTTCACCAAAACCTACACCCATAAACATGTTTCCTTTAGAGCTCTTTTATTTACATGTTAATGTTGGATTGTAAACATCCTGTTATTTAAGTGAAAACACATTTCTTTATAGATCTATGATGTTGCCATCACCAATATTGATTCAAGACATTAACAGGAACACAAGACTATGTATTAAAAAAAACAGGTCATAATAAACAATAAGCCTAAACCTTTTGATTGTTTTATCTGAGAAAAGTAAACGACAAGGCAACATGAAAAGAGTAGTATATCAGTACCATCAGATTATTGATGTTAGTCAAATTTAACATGACAAAAATGTATACTTTTTTACATTTTGTACATTGAATTTAAAAGGCTACTTTTTAAAATACATTGAATTAAAAACATTTTAATCATTATAATAAAAATATAAAACTATGTGTAAAAATTTGTGAATTTTTTAATTAATTTAGATATATATAAAACAATTCAACTTTACCATGTAATCAATTATTTAATGAAAAACGAATTCATCAATTCAATATACTAGCTATTGAATTCATTCATTGATTAATTCATTTTCTATGCCGCTTAATCCCTTATGGGAGTTGCGGGGGGGCTAGAGCTTGTCCCAGTTTCTTCGGGCGAGAGGGGGGGGGACACCCTGGACAGGACGCCAGACTGTCGCAGGACACACAAAGACACACAACCATTCAAACACACACTCATACCAAAATCAACAATAATTCAAAGCTTAAAAAAAAGTTTCAACATTTGAAATGTAAATTTAGACCATTAAATATTCAGATGAAAGGGAAATACTTCCATAAAATCCCAAACTAAAAGGCTACTTCAGGTTTGATCCCCTCAAAACGACCCCCCTTTGATCTGTAGCTGATCAGTGTCAGGTTAGTGTCTGTGACAGCGCTGGCCCGCGACAAAAGGGTGAGTCTGGACGCTGACGTCCTCCCAGCTGGCTCCCTGATGAGACCCAGTTCTTTCAGGAACCAGAGATGGCACCGCTCGTGAATGCACCCTTTCTTTCACGCCGTCCCTTCACCTAAGTCTCTGCTCCACCACTCCGTCCCCGCTGCCCGTCCAAGCCGACCCCCTTCACCTCACCCTGCATCAACCCCGTCCCCCCTTCAACCAGCCCTTCTGCCAACGACAGCCCTTAAACTGGGACACCAAGGCCAGACCAGCGCCCCCCCTCACCCAGCTCCACTGTCCGCCCTCTGCTCTGTTGAACCGTGCCTGTGCTTGGCTGGCCTGCTGGCCAACACACACACACTCACACTAGACACACACACACAGCTGACTTCACAGGTTGTGTGCATGTCAGGATGTATCCATCAGGGTGACCTTCCCTGAGCTCCAGACTGGAGACTGATGGATCCCTGGAACCCTGCAGCATTTGCACACAAACACAGAGCGTGACGATGTACACACACACACACACACACACACACACACTGGAAAGAAAGCACACAACACACATACACTCACAAAAAGCCTGATGACGCACACATGGAATAGACATTTTCAGATTAAATCTATTTCCATTCGTTCCATTGACTTTTATCAGTCACTGTCCGCGGTCAAGTTTTTTTTTCCAATGAGCGATGAAAGCGAGTGTCAACAGATATCTTGAAGCTCATCTCTTCAATTCACCATCTTTCTTTGATTGTTGAGCAACTGTTTATGGTTAAAGACATTTAAATGTGACGTAGTGGGCATCGATTGAATCAATCTTGAGCTGTAAATTTGATCAGACAATAAAATACTAATAATGTAAAAGTAGGTTGGATTCTTCGTGGTTAATATACAATTAAAGGTTTAAGAAATATGTTTTTCTAAAGCATTTTGTAAACTCCAAATGATTAATGCTGCAACATTACATCGAAAAAAAAGGTATTAGCTAAAAAAACGTTCTACAAATAGAAAAAACACATCGATAAATGCATTGAAATGATTGGATGAAGATTTTTCTGCCACATTCACCTGCTTTTTGTCAAACCCCAACAGCTCTCTGGGATTTTTGATAACGACAAAGCAACATAGAAAGATTCTATAGTAATATAAGTATATCAGTGCCAATTAAAATATTGAAACTTTTTTTTAATTGAAATGTATTTTATTAAGCAATTAATTATTTTCAAGCCCTTTTAATTTAAAAGGCTACAAATAAATAAATATTGAAATTAGCACTAAATATATATATATTTTAATAATTGGAATAAGAATATCAAACTCCTGTGTAACAAATAATTATATTATTCTCTAAAAGATTTCAACTCCTTTATTAAATTATATTTAAAAAAGATAATTCAACCTTACAGTGTACACATTATTTATTAAATCATTCAATTAAAACAAATTCCACACTTAAAAAAAAAAAGTTTAAACTTTTGAAATGTTAAGCTCAACCATTAAATATTCTGATGACACTGATATCAAAAAATAAAAAGCTAGTAGGTTCGAGGAGAGTCTGAAGAGAGGGGGTAGTAGCTTGTAATTCAAATTCCACATATCACCTACTCAGACTCTCAGTTAAAGTTCACATTAAAAGGATGTCAGATGACATTGAAAAATATGTTAAAAAAATTTAAAAAAACTGACCAGAAAAAACAGTTGACACATGGCAACATTCTAATTTATCTTTTTTTTTTTAAATAGTTTTACAACCAAGATTAAGAGATGATTCAACTCCTTCTATAGTTTTATTTCTTGTGTATTAGATATTGAATGAAGCTTCTATTACCAGATAAATGATTAACTATAGATGACTATTTGACTTCAGCCAAGCAACTTTTGTATTCATTCTATGTATCTTTTCTAAAACATTTCTGTGATGAGAGTGAAACAGGAAATAGATGCTAAAACCAAAACCAAAGAAATCACTTCTCAGCCATTACTTTTCTCCATTTTTGACCTCAGATTCTTACGCCTCTTTCCCACTTTCCATGGCACTGTCTAATGTAAAAGGCTGGGGTTAGTGCTGAGAATGACTTCCTTCCTCCCCCGGGGTATTCATCTACATATTCATGCCCTCAAAAGATCCTCCACAGCCTCTTTGAAGATGCACCATAAAGAAACACTTATTCTCCACATATTGCACGGTGGTCGCTGGCTGTGAAATCAATGTTGGGGAGCAGCGATCCCCCGCCGTACACCTGTGGTTCAGACCGACCAAAAAAAAAAGCATCATCATTCCACCTGCTCTCATCACGCCTGAACCAGACATCATGTAAATGTATGATCGTGAAGAAAAACACTGATTTATTTCTGGTGAAACGTGTGATGGATAGAAAAGAGGAATTTCACTCAAGGTAAACTTTTTCTTGGCAAAGTGCAGGGAAATAGCTTCTCTACAATGGAGGGCGGACACTGCTGGTGTTCGAGGTTAGCTTTTTATTTTAACTTTCCAAAGAAAGAAAGTGGTTGTAGAATGCTGACAAGGCTGCCCGAGTTATTCAGGGTGTGTGGATTAAGCATGTTGGATCAGACTAGGACTGAGAAATGTTTTCTCATTTTTGTTTCTATTTAAGTTTATAAATGTGTTTTACAAATGTATATGTGGACTAAAATGACCTTCAAATGTTCAAATTTCTAACTTTGAATCACAAGAAAGTCTTTTTACTGTTGAGTTAAAATGTGACTAGCAATGCAGAAGTCACTATTAAATCATATAAACCCTTTTATTATGTTACACCTGAGATGCTTTTTCAATATAATGCTAAGAATCTCATTGATGTTTATGGATTAACTTTGAAACACATCTTTAAAGTGAGTTTATATTCACAGACAAAGATATATATATATTTTTCCATTCTTCTTTCGTATCCCCAGTGTGTATTTGTTATAGTTTTCTCCACGTTTCCTTATTCATTTTACTTACTTAATTATCTTTGTCAGTAAATGTAATGCGTATGTGCATCCTGTGAAACAATAACAAACAAATATGAAAACACAATGTTTACTTTGTTAATGTCAGTGGTCACCGACCCCAGGGGATTTGTTGCCGAGCCGCAAATAGATAAATAAATAATATATTATTTCTGTTCTATTGATTAACACTGTCTGAAATATGTTTTGTTTTGATAAAAGGTCGTATGTAGCCTGTGACGGTTTGTAAGTCAAGACACTTGTTTTACTCAGTTTACTTGAAAAATAAACCTATAAACTGTTAAAAGTGAGTGAAACATAAACTCTATATTATTGGTCGGTCCCTGAATAAAGAAACAATAAACTGGTCAGCACTGTTAAAAAAGGTTGGAGACCGCTGGTTTATATGAATGTGTACATTATTTTCTAGGTTTAAAAATGTTGAATTAAAACTTTTTTTTATTCTGGATTAAATGTATAGATGTTAATTCCTTGCTTTTATTGTCCTATTTATTTATTTTAATACAATTTTGTATGTTAAATCAAACACAAAATTTAAACCAGGTTACTCTTTTATGAAGTTCTGGTCGATCAGCTGCTAGATAACTAAGTAAATCCAAAGTCCAAAACATAAATTGACAAAATATTGCCTGCACATTTGAGTTACTACGTTCATGGTCTATGGTGGAGTCAGGCTGAAGATACCAAAACCCCTCAGTGGTGTAAATGCACCTTTGCTCAGTGTTAACACAGCATAAGGGGCTTTAAAATCAGCTGATATATAGGCAAAGTCTGCCTGGATCACTCCGGTGTCTCTGGCTCAAATTCCATTCCGCACTCTTTTTTATATGATAAAATATTCATTGGGTCACATTGAGTCAGGATTGTCGCAGCGTGGCGTTGAAGATATTGGCACGTGAACCATCGTCCCATATGTCCAGGCACTCGGGCTCAACATGATTATTCATATCAGTCACATATCCAGTCAGAAAGGTCCAGTGGTCGTCCTCGTCAATCGCCTCTTAATAATATTCATTATGTGACTGGTCTTATCCATAATGCATCACTCCCACCTGGTGTGCAATCCTCACACAGAACCTGGCCGTGCTCTCACCAAATCCCCCCGACACGGGAGTGGAATCAACGGAGGGTGGTGATGACAAAAAAAAAAAAAAAAGGATAAACAGAGCCTCTCTCTTTCTCTAGTGGACGGGGAGGATTTGTGGTTGAGGGAATGATGTGTGGCTGTCACGCAGTGATGGCTGCTGGTTCACAGCCTGGAGAGATGAAGAAGGAGACGCCGGGAGGGATTCTCCAGTCTCTCCGGTCCTATTATGGATAGTGGACTGATGGACAGACAGTATGAGGCCAGTCTAGCTGCAAATGGCCAGACACTGACCCAACCCCCAGGCTTCTGCCATCTCATGGCCGGGACACTGTGAAAGCACCAGATCATTACTCGCCGACGTCCTTCCACAAACCGAATTTGCTCCTATCATGGTAGTAGGAATTGTGTCCATTACGTGTTACACCTACTTATGTTTGAGTTTATTACGACAGAAGTTAAGCTCAAATAAAACACAAACTTAACAGGTCAACAAGAATTCATGTCTAGGCTTGCATCTAGCATGAGTCGTAGATATAACTTCTAGTGATGGGTTGATGAAACAGCTCTGTAGGGAAGATACTTGGCAGGAACCTGGCGTTACGATACATATCACGATACATGGGCTACGCTAAGATATATCGTGATACTGTAGGAACAAAGTAGTATTGTCGAGCACTTGACTCTGGTGTTGCAGAAGGTACAGAACACATGACTTTTGACGAAGTCGTAAATATTTTAATTTTTTTTAAACCAAAATATGTATCCTCTCGTCCTCAGCCATTGCCAGGATCTCGCTGGATTTCATTGTTGCTTTAGCTCCGAAGAACTACATGTTACTCTCTGCTTTATAATCTTTCTCTTCTATTCTCGATCTATTCTAATAACTCAACAAAACATCACTTCATTTTTATCTATCCATCCATCTAGTAGACGTTGAAAATGATGACACTGTATCATGAAAGACTGTCTTCACTACAAAGCTGTTCTATTAAACCATCACTAATAATCCCTAATCTGCCCGAGAGATAACATATTACTTGGCTTTTATAGTAAAAACAAGTTGAAAACCTTATATAAAGGCCAAAGGAAAATACAAAACTAGAAATCCATGATTGGATTCACACAATGAGCCTTGATGTCATCCTAATATTGTTATTTACACATTTGAAAAATCAGAACCTTCTACCCTGACAACCAATAACTAACATTTAAATGTATCTGCATCTTCCCTTCCCTTTTTTTCTATTATATTAATTTAGACAACAGGATAAATCAACTGGTAAAAAAAAGCATTTTTGAATCATTGAAGCTATCTCTGACTATCAAATGTCACGATCGGGTTCTAGCCTTGATTATTGAGCTCAACTGGCTGACAAGAGAGTTTGCTCACAAAAAAAGAGAGGAGGAAAAAACAGAGTATCTGGATGATCAGTCAGAGCTTCATCTGCTCGGGATGGAAAAGATCCTTGAATCAGATACTTGATCACGTTGGTATATCGGAGCAAGACGAGGGAATCAGAGCTCTGGACTTAAACCCCCCTCGGCTCTGTCTAAGATTGACATCCAATCGAAATAAAGTCGACGATCTGTTCACCACAATTTACCACTTTTGGACCGCTCAACTGTGAATAGAACCTTTGTCAAAACAGTACTTATTGAGAGTAGGGGAGAGTAAATTACTGCATGATAGTCCGTACGAGGGTCCCTGGTTTGCATAACACAGCAAATGCTTTAAAATATATGAATCAATTTTTACAGTGCATTTCCTTACTTTTATTAATTTTAAATTAAAATGTGTTTTTTCACTACATTATATCGCCATTGAATAAGCTTTCAATAAAACTGTCAACAGAAAAGAACAGGACAAAATAAAGCTACTAGCTAAATTGACAGATGATTCAGTAGTGGTGTGCTTAGGTAGAACCGGATAATTGAGAATCCGAAGATTAAGGCAGTTTACTTTTGTATTATTCATGCCAAATGGTAGAAATATACATTTTACAGGTGGTTACAATAAAAAAAATTACCTATAACAAAACTATTTGCAACTTTTCTAAGGCACAGTGCAGGAACTGAAATACTGGGATTAGGGGTACGTGTTAGCAAGAATCTGGTGATTCGATAGGTATCAAAATACAAGGGCAACAATATATTACAATGTATTGCGATTTGTACTTGTTTGTGTACTTGACTTGCAGTTACTGCTTTTTATTTGTTTTGAAACCAATAAATGTCCAAACAAAAGCTGCTGGAGACAACTGTATCCTCTTGTCCTCTGTCAGAGTTCTCTCGGAATTTCATTGCTTCTTTAGCTGCGGAGGAATTAATGACATCTAGTGGCCGGAGGTTTAATTGCAACATAAATGCTTCCCATATTTGATAATAGTAAATCAAAAAATGTACATACTGTATATATATATTTTTTAAATCAATACAGTTCAGTTTAATATTGACACTTATTTTCTCACACCACTAACTAGGATTGTTAGCAGTAATCTAGTTATTAGTAGGTTAGTGCTCCAGCCTGGATATCAATAACATTTTAGTTTTCATCAGTTCCCAATCACATTTCCACCGGCAGAAAGTTCAATTGCATTGATCTGAGGCCTCGGAGATACATTGAAACACGAGGGCTTCAGAGTCAACGTGGTGGTGTAGTGGAGCCATACATACTGGACATATGGTAAAACAGCAGACGGCAAAAAAAAAAATCCATTTGGAACGCGGCGCCGGAGAACATATAGCCAGGAACCAAAGGGACGCCATCCCGGCCTCATAATGACATACATTTCCCTGTCTTTCAATACACACACACACACACACACAACACCTAAACACACCATCATACACAGTCTCAATCATAAACACTGCACTGCTCGACTAGCTTCTTATTTCGGGGGGTAAGCACAAGCACACATGGGGGAGACATTTCCAACATCCCCTCGCACCTTACCCCAACCTTGGCGAGCACGGCGCTCACGCACTACATGTCTTGACTCTAAACCCCCCACCGGTCCCTCCTCCTTTTTCCTATCAGTGTTTGACTACCGTCTTCCTTCCTCCCACCCAGGCAGGCAGTAATACCATCTCCTGCCTAATCAAATTCCGCTGTGTGTGACAAGAATTCCTGCTGCCGTCGTACGGCCGAGGTACGGCGCCGCCGAGAGCTGTAACTAAAGCTCCAGCAAGTGAGGCTCTCTAGTTTTTCTTAAAAATTTACCAGGAGGAGAAACCTCTGGGGTATGATTCCCCGGGATTTCCCCTTTGCTTGTCTTTCTTTCTTGTCTTTGCCTCGGTGTTTGCCGATCAATCGATACGCACGGCGAGTGTGTGTGAGTGAAGTATCAGGGGAACAGGAGGCTGATGATTAATAAGAGCCGATCCTGCTGACTGACAGCGAGGATGTTGGTTTAATCCGGCGAATACACCATCCATCGTGACGATTATTCTCTTCAAAACGCCGCTTTCATTCTGGAATTTACAGGTTTTAATTCATTCAGTTGCCTGACACAGATTCTACTTCTAATAGGAATATTATGAATATCTGAAAGTGAAATTGTAAGTGTTGAACCGACTAAAGCTTCAATATAAGTAAGTAAGTAATTATTATTTATAAAGCGCTTTTCCCTGACCAGGGTCACGAAGCGCTTAACAAGAAAAAAAAAGAGAAAAAAAAGGATTGAATGAACAATGAATAAAAAACAACTTTCATTAGATTTTGTCGGAATTTATGAAAAATGTCATGAAAATAAATACACTTTGATGGCATATTAAATTACCAAATGTTCTCATTCATCGAGGTCATTGGGTGACCTTATTTTCATCAGTTAAATCACGATTATTTAATAAGAGTCATAATTTATTCACATTTTATTCGCTTGAAATATTTTCTTAAGCAATAAATGTCACACCCTGAAGTGGACATTTTTCGGGTGAACCATTATAAAACTAGTTTTATGCGTAAACTTACAGCATTTTATACAGACCTAATGTTTTATTTTTTCTAATGAGAAATGAAACAACAATATTGACAAATACAGTCAAAATATAAATGACTAGAACTGCATAATAAATTACTTTTTAAAGACACTTTTTTAAACTAAATATATTCATTTGATCAGCCACAATAAACAATTGAAATGAATTTAACTCCTGTTGAGGGCGTTCCTCAGTGATTTTAGGTTACATTTATTTTGATTAAATATTCACAATTGATCTTCTGACAGCACTTTAAATGATTATAGGGTTATTCAATTGATTCTGATCGCAAACAGCCAAACCAATTCTGCATAATGATGTCATTAACATCGATAAAACTCTCAGCATGTGGTAGAAAACATTAGAAAAAAACAACTGATTTTCCCTATTTTTTTTTTAAACCAATAATGTATTTCATTTTAATATATCATAAATCCTAAATCTCCAAGCAAACACGTCCCTCTGGTTGTTCTTTGTCAAAGACAAAGTCCAGACTCTCATCCCTCCATCTTGCCTGGCAGGCAGCCTTCCTGCTGTGCCATCAGACACTCCTGATGTCGTTTGTCACGCCGCATTTGTCCCTGACGAGAATTAGAAATGTCATCACGTCGAGAAACAACAGCAGGATTATTAAGGCTTTATGGAAGAGTTTCGACAAATGGGCTCTTCCCCTCTTAAGCCCGATCACCAGCCTTTTCACGGAGCGTTCTGGGAGTCAGCCTCTTCCGACCCGAACAAAAAAAACAAACATTTATTTCACAACGGGAGTCAAATGACCCAAAAATCCAATGAGGCTGTCTCATATGTCAGCGGCGCTTGTCGCTCACACAGGCGTCTGCTTCTGTGTGCATCAATAAAGTCGGTCGTCACGATCAGTCACGAGGACAGGTAATTAATTTGGCCGAGCAACGCTGCCCTGCAGTCATTTGTAAGTATCTTCAGTTAATCACCTCTGGATGAAATCACCCGGCCGTGTGTTTACTGTCCTTCATCGTGGAGGAAATGATCACTTCCTGAGACCGACAGAAACAAACCTAAAGCAAAGACTCGTATGTTTCTAGATATAAACAACATGAGATCATATTAAAGCCACACATGGATTTTGTTTTAACGCTCAGAGTGAAGTATAAAGTTACTTAAGATACAAAAGAAAGGCTCAGAAGTCAAATTGCATTATGGTGATTGGACAGATCATCTGGTTTAGGACGAGAAAACACCAGAACATCTTATCAGGGAACATCAAGTTTTTAGTGCCTTTGAGACCAGCTAAAGAGTATAAAAATAATCAGAATAGGGCTGCATCTTCGATACTGGTACAAATAGCAATACTTTTATACCAGTGAACCAACTGAAAAAAATTCCATAATTCCATACCAGTTTTATTAGATCAATTGTATCTCATAGCGAAACATATAATACATATTGTTAGGTCTGGGTATCGAACTTCAGTTCTTTTGTGGCACCGACCGAAATGCCAAAATAGTGTCAAATAATGCTTCTTCTTTCGGAGCTTAAGTGATCAAAACTTGATCATTTTGGGATTTTTATGAAGAAAAACTAACTAAGACAGTGAACATCAGATTGATCTTTCACGTTTTTGTGTTTTTTTAGTTTTTTTGAAATAATGTGTTGTTTATTTTTAAAGAGGAAATTTACTAAAAGAAAAAAATGAAACAGAAAAATGGCTAATTGTGTCTAATATGGTAAATATTACCAAAAATATCTTTATACAATAGATAAACTGCAAAACCTTTCAATTAAAATGTTTACCGGCAAAATTAACTAACTAAACTATAGAAGTACAGTTATGATCATAAAAAAGACTTAATTTTGGAGACTCAATGAATTGAGTTACTTAAATTAACTTTTATTTCACAGATACACATGATCGTCAATGTATATATCACAAGATGCCTTAAACCTTTACTGGTGGGCAGACGAACATCCTACACTTATATAATATATTAACAATGTGTAAAAATATATTTATTATTAAAATAAACACGTGGAAATTGTATGAATATGATGATTTTGGAAGGTAATGTGACACTTTTTTGGTTCATTTACAAAGTTCTGAATGTTAGTGTTACTAGTTGTTTGGTAAAAAAGCCAAAAACCAAGAGTACACGCTGTCCTAAATGAACAAAGAAAAGTTTCAATACAAATGTTGATCCTCGCTGATCGCACGGCTTCTTTTCTGGCCCTACGCTTTATTCAAATATATCTTTAGCGTGCCATCATGCATGCAAAAATACTCGAGGGTGGTTGACATTATGATCCTAAGATCCGTTTGCACCATTTCTCTTTGTGGGAAAATATATATATCTTCTTTTCTGGTAGAGTGCTCCTCAGCATGTATTCCCACACTTTCTATTTCCTCTCACGTTTTAAAGTCATAAAAATCAATACAGGAGAAAAGGTCACGTTTACAAGGCCATGATATCCTATAAAAAGATAGCGGCACCTGAGATGTGAGGCTGTTTCTCTTGGATCTCTAATGACGGACGAGATTGTGTAGCTCATTCTCTGATGCTGGGATTTTCTTTCCCTGACGTGGTGAGCCAAGAGTCCGATGACTAATGTGCCTACGATGTGTAATAAAAACATTCCATGGATATACATGTCTTGTGACAGCGCTGTAACTGATGGTTGCCCTTTTTTTTAGCAGGTGTTTTCCTGTGTCTTTTTTTTACCTCACAACAAGACCCATGATGCTTTTTTTTAACTCAAACTTTTTAAACTTCAATTCTTTGGTTTTGCAAGCGCTTCTGCAGCCACATTCTTATGTTTAATTCTATAATTATCTTCTAACAAGTTGATCTTTTAAACCAATATCTTGTAGTCAAGACCTTTAAAACGAATAACAATGAATGGGCATTTATGTTATATTTACATATGTCCAGTTCTATTTAAGCTCCCTAAATGTACATACTTTTTTTAAGTATAATATATTCAAAACCTCTTTTAAGCTTTATTCATAAATTCTTCTTTAGATTGTGTTTCTTGTTAATTAATCAAGTAGTGTTGTTAGTAAAAATCTTTACACTTAAATATTGCAATATATGTTTCTCACCAAAGTGTATTTACATTTAAAAGCATTGTATAGTTTTTTAACAATTAACATTCAAATATTTACTTTTCACTTGTACTTTTCTTGTGAAAAACAAATAAAGATCCTATGCTGTAATTCCGAAAGCACGTAACAACCTTGTGTGATTAAGATGCTGCGACAGTTTTCCTACAATTGAATTCTTGAAAAGAAACACAATATGTTATTTTTCCTACAGTATTGCGACATATCCTGACATATCGTATCCTTGCCCTAGTATTGTGATACTTATCGTAACACCCTATTCTTGCCAATACACATTCTAAAAACTTGTCTTTTTGTTGACTCTGTACAAAAAAATTAACTTTTAAAACACTTCTCTCACCAACATACCAGATTTTCAATACTCATTAGCAAAGAATCAAACATTTTTAAGTTGTCAAAAGAATAGCACCATGTGCATTGACAACAAAACAGTGATATGATAAAAGAGAATTGTCAAAATGGCCAAAAAAGTTGGACCTGAAGCTTGAAAGTTGAATTCCTCAGATGCTCATAATGCTGATGCTCTGGACATACAGATTCAACCAAAACATATTGACATTGATAGTTCAACCCTTTGTCAACTGCAGTGTGTGTGAGTGTTGTTGTGTAAGTGCCGTTTGAGCCGGTCCGGTGTGAAATGAATACATGGTTGACCTCAAAAACACCCCGGACTCAGCCAATAGCATCGCTCGTCTCATGCACACACAGGGGCACCATTGGCTGGCGGATGGGAAATACGAGCAGCGGGGTCATGAACGGCGGGAAAAGTGGAGGGACGGCGAGGAGGAGGAGAGAGGGGAAGCATTATGGGAGTGGTCTTAACATGCACTTAAAATGACCCCTTTTGCCCACAAGACACGGCAGGAAGCGGGAACAAACGCTGGCTGTCATCTGCTGCTGACAGAATCTTGACAGACACTGAACACTCTCAGCTGACGGGAAACCCAACCAGTTTTTACCGCGGGTGTTCTGTCTCGCATTACGCGCTCTCTCATGAGACCGACACGGGTCTTGAACCCTAAAACAGGAAATCGCAGACATTGTTTTAAGCTTCATCAGGATTTAGTGCTGTGAGCGAGGGAGGGACACAAACAGGATTATGATATGGAATGCGCAATATTAAGAAAGCATGAATAATGTAATAAAATGCATTAGGTCATGTGGGATTTAGTTGTTTTCCGAGCATTTCCATTTTAATAATAAGATATTTTGAAAGGAATTGTAGAACTAAAGCACATTTATTATCCTATAAACAAGGTTTTCAAGTTATATTTTAGAGAGGGTAAACAGAAAATACAGTCTAAGTCGTTGAAAAACCCTGAGTTTTTTGTGTTTTTTTAAACGTCCTGAACAATTGCAAGCAGGATCATTCCCTTATTTAATTTTGTTTTAAAATAAGAATGAAACAGACAATATTATTCCATTAAAAATGGAGTCAAAGGCTTGATGATTTTTTTAAGCAGTTGATTTTGTGGTTAAAACAAAACAGTAGGAAAATAATTATCCACTGTGGTAAAATCCTTCTTGAATTTTGTTTCCCATGGACCAACTAAAGCCAACTAGAAGCACTTCTAGTATCAGTAAATCTTCTTAAAATTTACAAATAATTCCAAATTGCACCTATGACGTCAATCTGAAGAAAATGCATTAAAATGACTTGTTTTTTTAAATAATAATTAAAAATAGTGGGGGAAAAACATGTTTTTTGTGTTTCAAAATAACAAAAAGTATACCTGACCAAGAAATAAAAGCAATACTTTACCTGAAACATGAACTATTGCAGTGCATTTTGAGAGTTGAACCATCAAGTATCATGACATCATGGGCCTTGCTATTACAAAGTGGCTGATTATTATCATTAAAAGGCAAGAAGGTATGGATTTTAAATGGATATGACATTTGGCTGAAGCAAAAGGTTTTGACATGTTAAACATCTGCTTTTCTCTGCTTCTTTTAAGTGATCCTGGAGGTTGCACAGATGCGTCCTGCAGACATCTCAAGCTCACAGATGTGCGGCCCTCGTCTTTACCGTCTCCTGCCTGGATTCATCCACATTCCGCTGTTGTCTACATCTGGGCACTGATCTGGACCTTCCACGCCTGCCTACCTCTATTTTCAACATCGACACCCCCCGCTGTGTCTGTTTTTCTCATGCTACATGGACAGTTTTTCGTGCTTTTAACTCTCAGTTTCTGCCAAATAAAGATCCACTCAGACTAAAGTGGCATCAGCTAATATGACACTATATATGACAGCGGGTCCCTGCAGAACAAATGAATTGTTTTCCAAAGCAGCATTATAAGATACAATGTTATTCAGCTGCAGCTCCTGTCAAGGTGAGTCACGTTGTCAGCGGTAAAGAGACATGTCAGCAAACAAACAGCATAATCCAATCACTTCATCTGTAACTGGGACCATATCTTGTTTGCCGGCATATCCAACAGCCATCGATATATGAAAGCTACCACGGAATGTAATAAATGAACGGACGAGAGCGTATGTGGAGGTGACATCTCAAAATATATGCTTCGCCTATTCCTAAAGCAGTGGACTCGTCTTTTTACATTGAGCATTCTCTCAATGTTCCAACTGTAAATCATCAGTTGTCTGAGGTTAGAATAGATTTTTTAAAACCCAGCACTATATACACTTTTCATATCTATTTATTAATACGTTACTTTTCCTTATAGACCGTTTTCTGTTCTTAATTTGATCGATTTTCCTCCTGTTTTTCTGTGAATTCTATTTGTCCAAAGATATTGAATCCGCCATAACTGTTCCTAGTTTATTGGCATTTTTGTCAAGGTAAATTACCGAAGCATGGCTTTTATTTTTCGTGCCACATTCAGTCTTGGTTTTCTTTCATCGCCACCGTCACCTATGTTGTGTCTTCTCTGAGTTTTCCTCAAATGAACGGCTTTTTGGCAAAAATATTTTTTGTTTTCGCTGACAATCGAGGTGAGAAGGAGACCATGGTAAGGAAATTAAGACTATGTTGGGCCACCATGGTCATGTGATGAATACCATTGTATTGTGAAATGCATAAAGCTATCTATAAGTTATACTTAAATCTAAAGTTTTCTATCAACTGGAACTTTCTTCTACTTTTCTAGGTAAGTAAACGAGCACTTTCCGAACCAGGAATTTCAATGTATCTATATGTATGTATATGGTCTTTTTAGGGCCCTTTTACATGACAAAAATAACTTAGAGTTTCATCTTAGAGTCATTTCACATAAATGCCATGGTCTACCTCAATGGCTTTTCTAGACCAGGGCAGGAAAAAGTTCTACATTGAGCCTCAATCGGATATTTATAAGTCAAATAAGACTGCATTTTTTCTAGAGTTGTCAAAAGTATTGAAAATTAAAAAAGGACAGATAATTCCAATGGCCTAACCAGGAAACCTACCTTTTACTGTGAAGACAAGTCGACTTCCTATAGAACACATAAATATAATATTTACGACAAAGACTAAGACAGAGATAATGAAACACTAGTTAGGTTTAGGGGTTATAAAAGGTCAGAAATATTGCTTATTAGCTCGACACCATTAGTATAAAATGTGTCTAGTCAAGCATAGAAGTGCATAAAAACTGAGTTATTCCTTTAGGATTCAGTGTTGAAAATATCACAAATGCCCAAGTCCTTTGGTGTGATAATTTAGTAATGAAAGAAAACAAAAGGTATTACTTTAAGTATTTTCTTTTATCTACAGAACCAATGAAGTACAAGAAAATTAAAAAAGGACAGATAATTCCGATGGTCCCTTTTTATTTATTTTTGGCACTAACTCAGACCTGACACTTGTTATCATGATTGCAGTTTCTTTTTTCTTTAACTATAAATATTTAACGTGTGGTTCTGTTAGTCGTTACATGTTGCAACAGAGGTTAAATAACATATATTAGTTCATAATAAAATATGAAATATGTTATTTTTACATTTTTCTTGTTAATAAACGTTTATTTTAAATGTGGAGGTCGTTGTTGTATCCTCTGCTGAAAATGGTATCAAGGTGGAGATATTTTCCTGGGAATCATTAACGCGTTGAAAACCTTCTATTGTGACAACCCTGATCTCTTCCCATCCTGTCGTCCTCTGTGGAAAACTTTGAGTCTGTTCACTTATTAACAACACAAGCTCATATTTTGAAAGCTCGAGGTGTGGTGGGAGTATCCACGGATGTGTGTGTTCTACATTCATTTATAACCCACACTATACATCAGCGTAACCAAATGCGGGTCATTTTACGTGAGAGATAAAGCCCGTCAGATTCACCGGGTCTGCACTCAAAGCCTAAAAATCACACAGGAGTGTGCACAAATGCATCGCATCAAAAAAAAAAGTATAACAGGAATGGATGTAGGGCATGCGATGATAGCACCGGGCACACGTTTCGGCAGATAAAAAAAAAAAAACACCCAAAAAAAACTGTTAAGTGCATCACTCTCCACTGTTTACTTCAGACGGCAGCACAAGCCGCATGCCGGCTGCACGTCTCCTGAATTGCGTTTCGGCTCCCAAAGAGCTCGCCAGCGTTCAACTTGCCACTTTCAATTAGTTCCACAAAGAGAGTTTGTCGTTTGCAAAAAGGAAGAAGGGAGCTCATTACAGAATTCCTCTCAACTCGCAGCTTTGAAATATAGATCAGGAAGCTATGTCTGACTGATGAGGTCCTAGACGCGAAAAGTGCTCCACCATCCCCGAGTTGGTGAGTTCAAATCGTCATCTGGTGGATGAGCCACTTCTCCAGCCCAAAAAACACACTCTCGTTCTCTGCATTATTCGCAGTGTTATGGAAAAAAAGCACACAGTCAGACAATAGAAGCCAAAAAACCGAGACAGAGCTGCTACTTCAAAGGATTTCCTCTTTTTCATATTCTCTAAAGAGTCTTTAAGTAGCCTCTGTATTTACTGTTTTTTAAATGTAATGCTGTCTTCCTGTTCGCCCTAATAACTCATCTCAACCCTCTAATACAGACCTGGGAGAGTTCAGCCCAGGGGCCACCAGAGGCCCTTTGACTGGATTTATGCAGCCCTCATAAGGTCAGACAGAAGCTGTAAAACTAGTCATGTAAAGATGTTTCCTGACAACTGATCATTACTTCGTTTTAACTCTAAACAACATTTTTTGATACAAAAAGGCTTCTTGCTTTGACCGCAGAATAACATACATGATACTTTTTTGTAACTTGCTTTTTTTTGTCCTATGAAATTTTGGCTGTTTTTCTTTGCCTCATCTTGACGAACCAACCATCCAACACAATAGTCACAGTACATGATAAATATTTTTATATGCACCTTAAAGGCCTTAACAATGTCTCAGTCACGGTGTATGTCTTAAATCTTTTAATAATCGGTCTTGGCTTCATCATACCCTCAAAAGGTTTCGATTTTGCTCAAGAAGCAAACATTTACAGTCATTCACCGACTTGATTTTCCACCTCTAGATCACATGAGGAAGATTAAGATCATCTCTGGTTCCTCATCTGATTTTAACACAGGCATCTCAATAGACCACCATATCAACCTGAACATGAATCTACTTTCATTTTCATCATGGTGTCGACATAATACTGGACCGTGATTCAAAAAACATTGGGGACTTCCTGATCTAGATTATGTTCATCTTCACCTGTAGGTAGTGAATTTGAATTCCTAAAAAACAAGCTAGTTTTGCAAGGGTCTCACCCTCAAGTAAGAGTTCATTTGGTCAACATATCTTGAACATGGTCTTGTCTTAGACTATCAGAGTGTTTTCTCAAATAACTGTGATGGATATAATCCTGTAAAAGAAACTATGGTCGGGCGAAATCAACTCTTCCAAGTGACCTGGAGGCTCAGGGTAAAATGTTGACCCCGTGAGGAGGTGACGGTGTAATAAAGAAGACCTCTGGAAAGTTTGAAATGGAACCCAGATGAAGCTGTAATAGAGGAGTGACGCAGGAATCTGATAGGTACATAATACCGACGCTTGAGAGATGAAGCGAAGGCAGAAGTGGGAATAAAAGTTGAGTCGGTTGGAGAGCTTCATGGTCTGGATTTGCTCTCTATACAAATTACAACAATCACAGGAAATGCCAGCGCTTTAGCGACATCTAATTGGCGAGGCAATAACAAAGAAGGGCTTCCTTTCGCGGGGGGGGGAAGAAATTAAATATTACTTTAGTTTTCTCTCAGTCTGTGGGATGTTATAATTACGCCGAATCCAACGGATCAGCACTTTTCACGCCACGCACCCCGGCCTGGCAGGGGAAAACAAATGTACCTCATATTATGGGATGTGGAGGGTGGGAGGAAAAGGAATATTGTGAAGGGCAAGGAGAGGGGAGAAGGCAGAAGGGGTGGGGAGGACAGAGATGGAGAGAAACATAAGAGATAATGAAGGAGAGAGCGCGGAGAATGATAGCTGCTGTCTCAAAACCACTCTATGCTTGAGATGAGGTATTAAAATGTACACCCACTATTAGCATATCGACCCCACCTCAATCTGCTGCCCTTTTTTTTTCTTCCTCATTATCATCAGGCAATGAGCAGCAAAAATACAAACCAGCGCCTTCGCCACCGCATGGCTAAATGTCACGGCAGCTATGAAACAACTTGAAGAACAAATGATGCCTATGAAAACTGGAGCTAGCTTGAATGGCCTAACCAGGAACCCAGCGCTTTTATGTAACTGTTTTACTGTGAAGACAAGTCGACTTCCTATAGAACACATGAATATAATATTTACGACAAAGACTAAGACAGAGATAATGAAACACTAGTTAGGTTTAGGGGTTATAAAAGGTCAGAAATATTGCTTATTAGCTCGACACCATTAGTATAACATGTGTCTAGTCAAGCATAGAAGTGCATAAAAACTGAGTTTTATTCCTTTAGGATTCAGTGTTGAAAATATCACAAATGCCCAAGTCCTTTGGTGTGATAATGTAGTATTAATGAAAGAAAACAAAAGGTATTACTTTAAGTATTTGTATCTACAGAACCTATGAAGTACAAGAAAATTCCCCCAAATAATTTGAAAATATTCAAATTGACTAAATTATCAGGAGAATTTACTTTGTACATAATTTTCATTTTCATTTCACATAATTTTCTTAATTTTCAAAATGTAAAAAAAAAAAGTTACACATTCACACTCGACACAGTTTGGGTGTACGTCCACAAAACAACTTCAGTGTTTCTTTGAAAAAGCGAACATTTAAAATCATTTTCCAGCGAAAACAGAACATAAAAACAATTTTTAAAACTATATATAATTTAAATATACTGTATATAAAAAAAACACTGTTTATAAAACTTTCTCTAAACTACTGTAACTTTTTGAAAGTACTGTAATTTATAAATTAAATTAGGTAGGTAAGTAGAACTTTATTGAAATTGTTTTTTTTCAATTAGCCAGAGCAATACAGCAATTTTTCATAAAAAAAATAATAAAAATAAAATAAGAACAAGAACAAAGACAAATAAAGATAAAGAACAAGATGATACAATCTAAGTCTAAAGATAAAGAACATAGATGAAAGAAAAATAACAAAGACAAAGGATACAAAGATTAACATAGAATAGAACATCATGATACTTTTACTTCCAATAAACAATTAAAATATAAATGTAATACAAATTGCTTTAGTGTCATTAGTTTGAGTTAAATCCATGTAAAATGAACAACAACACTACAAAAGTTACCCATATACCAACATATTTTTGTTCATCAGGCCAGTTCTAGGTCACCACATGAAATCACATTGCAAAATAAGTTAAGTGGCGTAAGAACTTTAGGAGACGTCCTTGGGTCTCCGCGACTTCAGGGCACCGACAAAGAAGCTCAGTCAGGAAAGCTGACAACTACCCTTAAGCACAGGACGTGTCCTGCACGAGGCTTTATGTCTGATCTCTGTCTGAGGGCAGCAGCGGTTTCCGGCACAGATATTTAACCTAAATGTTCACTCACAGTGAGTGCATGTCTCACCCTGCAGCCAGTCCGCGCCCTCTATCTGTCTGCACTTCTGCCTGTTTTCACCAAAACCTATGGCTCCCTCCTACACGACCGTGGACTGTTTGTAGGTCACATGTCCTTGTTTGCCTGACTCCCGCACGGATGCTTGAGCAGATACGAACCACTGACCAGAGCCCCGGAAATCTGATCATCCGGCACATTTGAATGTTTGCATTTGCGCACACAGATGTACACACAGCCGTGCAAACACACACACACATGCAAACCAGCTGTTTATCTGCTAACTAACAACACTTGCTTTTGTTTGGGATGAGAGGAATAGACCTATATTTCATTTAATTAATGGTAGTAAATGGCATTTTGGTGGTAATTCACTTCTACTCTCATTTTATTTATTGTCATTTTACAAGTATTTACTCATTCAATTATTTTTTTATTTTAATTTATTATTAATTTTCATTTTATTTTACTTGATTTGTTTTTTATTCAACATTTTTGTCAGTGGTGTCAAGACATAAAACTGAAGAAAGAATTATGTATTTTGGCAACAGGGACACTATTCTATTCTATTCTACTTTTAGATTTTATTTATATTTGTAATTTATATTTTGATCAATATTTTTATTTAGTGTGTATTAGTGTTCATTGATTAGATTCCATTCCATTAATCATTCAGATAAGACACTGTTTATCATTTTCCTTATAAGCAAAACAATAAAAAATACTTAATCTTAATTTCCTGGTTCTCAATGATTAAACATGAAAAAAACAAAACATTTTAAAGATAACACTAGACAAACTATTTCTATTTGAATGTCTTCTAAATCAACACATTGGTTAATGAAGATTCCTTCAGTTTAAACTTTCAAACCCCAGTTACTTCCATGTTTAAATAACGAAGCGTGTTTGTTTCTTCTGTAAATCTCTCCTCATGACTATAAACTATGTGACTCATACATTTATTGGTCCAAAGGATCTGGGAAATCATGGTTTAATATGATGCAGTGTTTGCAGCTGATCAAATGTGATGACATCAGCTGATAACGAGAGCAGTTTTGAAAGGAGAGCGAGAAGAGTCAAACGTGAGAGGATTGCAAAAGGATTTAATCAAGTTGTTATGACTTAAGCACGACACTGATTACAATCTCTCGTGTTATCGAGCCATCATTAGGATGTTGCACATTATTTGAGTGAGAGATTCTTATCGTACATTTAGCCTTTACCTGCGAAACAAATACACAAAACAACTGATGTAAACATGCATATTCCTTATTGGAAAATACTTATATTTGTTATAATGATTTATAGCAAAATATATTTTGTCCGAGACAAACATAGATACAATTATATCTTTATTAAGATCAATTAAAACCACATTAAAGAAAAATGTATGGAGCCAAAATATAGTGCAAGTCTGTAAGAATCAACAATAAATGATTTTGCATAGAAATCAAATGTCTAGACTCCAGAAATATTACAGATCGCCCCCAAAATAGGTTTCATTTAAATGTTAGTTGAGGAATTAATTAGGGATGTGGGACATAAAAAAAAAATCTATTCACCAATATATATCGTGACTTTCTTCATCCGACTATTTCGATATCTAGTTTCTTTCGTTTAATCATCCGTATCATTTTTGGTTTAATTAAATTTATAAATAACTATATATATATATATATTTTACAGATATCGTTATGTCGTCCACAGCTAAATCAACAATGAAACCCCCCAAGATCACGTCGATGACTGAGGATGAGAGGATACAGTCGGCACTCCAGGAGCTTTTAAAGCTTAATAGTTTGCTATTAGTTCTATTATTTTAACCAAAAGAGAGTGGAAGAATCACAATACATTGCTAAAAGTGAGTATCCTTTGAAATCGTTAAATTACGCAAATGTATTGAAATATATCATAGAATTGAATTGTATCATGAGCGGAATATATTGTATTGTATGGTATCGTGTGAGATTAGTGTACACTACAGCCCTAGAACTACAGTAATGTGCTCATATGCAACAACTTAAGTAAGTAAAAAAAAAAACATGTGGCCCCGAAGCTATGTGTTTCAAACCCATGGTTTATGGGATTATGGTAGGTCCAGCCAGAAGGACAATACATGAAAGACCTGGGATCAGATGGAGATGTAACATTTGGGTTTGAATAGGATCATCCAATAACACCTTCTTCAGTAGAAGTGGTCAGGGGATGTGAAGTATGTAGTTCCCAGGTGGAAGTAACACTAAAGCTCAAGATACACACTGAAACAAATAGAATTAGAGATGCAGTAAGATCTCCTCATCATCGGCGAGCCTATAGCTGGAATCTAAAGGAGACATCAAAGAGATCCCGGGTTCATTGAAACACCCACAATTGGATCTACAATCTCAGTCCTGCCGAGACATAGGAGTAAAAAAAACCTGACCTGGTCAACTCCGTCTATGCAACCTTTTCAGTTTTTCATCCAGGATTAGTCCCCCCTCCCTCGTCTTTCCTCAAACTGGATTTACATTCTACTTTGCATGCCAATAATTTCCATTTGTTTGCATGAATTGTGGAGAGCATGAATAATCATGAGGTGCACATCCACTCACAAAAGAGATGCCTCGCGAAGAAACCGGAATCTTCAACCTCTCTTCCCTGTCACACTCCGGGCCAGAAATATTCCGTCTATTGTTGCAGAGATTCATAATTTGCTATTTGTCATAACATGAATGCTCAACAGGAAGCACATTATGAAAAAGACCCGCCGGCCCGTGTTCGGCATCAACCTTTTCTACTCCGGTGTAAAAAAAAAAAAAAAAAAAAATCAACGCTTGTTTCCCGCGGCTCTTATTTGGGAGATGCACAATCGCACTGTTTCCTTACTTCAGCGGAAAGGCATCTCAACAGGAAGTGCTATTGACCACATCCACCAGGGGAGGGAGCGGGTCAATGTAACCGAGAGCAGGGGACCATTTTGGACCACTTAACTATAATCAGTAAATGCACCCTGGCCGCAATTAGTGCCGGGCCACCCTGCCGGAGTTCGCTTCTGCTCGCAGCTCTTCGTACGTTTGATTCCACTCCACGGGAACCTTGTAATGCAAATAGAACTCCTCACACCCAGATTAACTACCGGAGTGGAGGGAGGAGGTGCAGGATACTGTGTTTCACCCGTGGGATTCAAAGCAAACAGATGAACAACCTCAAAGTATCAGACGTTGGCCTGGTTTTCCCAGATGTGATGGTTCTTAAGGACGTAAGAAGGCTCTTAACAAGGGTTTGGCTATCAATAAGCACTAAAATATGGGTGTTTCCCAGACGCACTCTTAACTCCCTTCTTAGAGGAACCTTAAGAATAAGCCAAACTGCTTCGTAAGAAGCTCTTGGTTGGATTTAACAACGCCTTTGTAAGGTGGGACCTCTCTGACTTTAAATGCCAGAGTAGTTGATGCTTTAGTTGTTAGAAAGCTCATATATTTTATGTTTTATGTGTATAATTGTTGATTTATTGTAGTGCGTAAAAGCAAAAGTGTGAGTTTAATGTTGTTCTAAGGATGAAGTAGACTCACAAAGGTTATTTAAGGTTTAACGGTTTAGTCATAGAAGTACTATAAAACTTAAATGTGTAATACAAAAAAAATATTGTGGACCGTAAGAAGGCTGTTAAAAGTGGCTTGTAATGTCTAACATTTCCTTCTTAGATTCAAGATTCAAGATTCAAAGTGTTTATTGTCATATACATCGAGAAACACGTTTACCTATGCAATGAAATTCTTTCTTTGCCGTCCCTCCACAAATATCGGCGTAACAAAAAAAATAAAAATAAATATACATAGCAAAAAAGTCAAGATAAAATAACAATAAAAAAAAATAAATAATAATAATATAAGAAAGGGAGGGGAACTGTACATGAGATGGATTTAAAGTGACAACAGTGCAGTGTTCAGCTGTTCATGATTCTTATTGCAGTGGGGTAGAAAGAGTTTATTTAGGTAAAGATATTAAGCTATTAAGTGACTTTTGAAAACACATACTTCTTTTTTGAAAGTACAAATCTGGGAAACATGGACATAAGTATGAGGCGGATGATAATATCCTTTCAATTTTGAAACTTCTCTCTTATTTAATTGTCTTTGTGTCTGTTGTCCTACAAACTAATTTATTTCCTTAAACATCTGTTTAACTGTTTACAAAAGCTTTTATATAATTGCTGACATTGTTAATCACCTTTTTTAAAAACTTGGCTTTATCCTTAAAGGTCACCGATAAATATTACCATAGATCAACTTGATTTTAAGTCAACCATCTTGTGGGCCACATAAAATAACTTGGTCGGCAGGAGTTGGCCCCCGGGCCATGGTTTATCTAAGTGGAGAAGCTTTTATATACGTAACAAAAACGAGTCCATAGTAATTTATGTACAATTAAAACTCGAACCAAAAAAGAAAACAACAAAAGATGAAGTTTCCTTTTCACCTCATTAGCAGCAATGTTAAAATATTAAAATGCTTACTCATTATTATTTCTATGGAAAAAAATAATCTTCATGAAAAGTTGATGTTTCTTTCAACACAAACACAAGAGTTAATTAACTTCCCGAGTCCTTGTTCTTCACAGGAGAATCACAACAGATCATTGAAGTAACAACACCGAGGACACGAACATTGATCTCTGGTCCCCGAAGACCGGACGGTTTCTACGTTTGGTGTTCACTGAGCGTCACTTACCGGGACTTTAAGTGGCTTTGAAGAATGTCAAGACATGTATGAGGAATATTAGCGACGACTGTTCAAGTATTCGTCGGATTATCAAGTGAAGTAACTGGTTGTGTTATATTTAAACACTACTATTTATTCTTTGTTTGTCTCATGTCTATTTTTGCAATAAAGAATAAACACCTCCAGACATTAAACAAAAATATATGTATGGTATCTTTAAACCAGAAGAGCTTTTAACAAAAAATATCCACTTAACTACCAAAAGCTCTGATTATTTATTTATTATGTATCACAAACTGGGCATCAAGACCGGGCCAAGGTGCGTTTTTTTTTTTAAATTGTTTCTCTAGGAGCATGTCTTGTGTCTAAAATAAATTGAAAAAAAGAGATTTGATATGACCTGTCCGGCCCATTCTTATTTTAACATATATATTTAAATACATTGCATTCATAAATACATTAAAACACAATAAGACAACATTTATTACTTGTTTTAAGACTTGGTCATGGTGCAAATACACTAATATCCTTACTTAAAGATTTATTTTTTCTTTCCTTTTTACACAAGTATTCTTCCTTTTTCTCTAAGTTTCCTAAACACTTAAGGACATTTTTTTGGTCTCTTTCTTCTATTGGCATTTACAGAAATCACTGTATATAGAAATCCTTTCTCAAATCCACTTCTATTGAACTATCATGATATGCATCACATTTATTTAGTAAGTTCTGGATAAACGGTTGATGTGATCACATAACTCCAGTCATTTTATTCAATATCAGGTGCACTTTCTGAGATAATTGTGGGAGTTAAAAGTACAAACATCCCTGCACACGCAGCTTCTTTTTTTTTTTTAACCACACACCAACTCATTTATGATTCAGTGCATTTAGTCATTTACTCTCTCCCTCTCTTTCACCCCTGCTTCCCACGAAGAGACAGCAAACATAACCGGCAGACAGATGGACAGGCAAACAAGCGAAATCCGTTTTTTAACAGAAGCTTCACATTGATTTCAGCTGTGTGGTGCAGAGACGCAACAACAACAAGATAAAAAAACGTGTGTGTCTAAAAAGTCAGTTAGACTACTTTGACTTCAGCGCAGCTGAGCTTACAAGCGAGAAGCGCACACATCGGTAAGCAGTTGACCTCTTTTTTTTTTCCCACCTGTTCTCTGTACGGAACAGAAAAAGACAACATCCTAAACATGTCTGAGTGGCTCACAGTAAAGCTCGCACGTTTGATTAGATAATCTGAGGCATTAATCTGAACAAGAATGCCTCGATGAGTCTGGAATATCAATGGTGTTCTGAAGAAGAAAGCAGAGCAACACATAATTCATATATAAAGCTTTTAAAAAGCAGCCATAAAGACATTTGTGAGGTGATGCTAATTAAAGAACCCTCATCCATGTGTCTGAAATGAAGCCTTGTTGTCTCCATGGAGACTCCGGGAACAACAGGGTTTCTTTGGGACTTGGGGCCACTGGGGATTTGTTATTATGTGTGCCATGTCAAGAACCTGGCACAAAAAGTTGGGGTAAAGACTCCTTCAAACTTTCTGCCGCAATAACAACAGCTTTTAACATCTGTTTAAAATGTTTGAATACAAAAAGAAAATAGGTTTAATAAGATACTGATTTAGCTAGTGCTTGATAAAACCTGTAAAACTGAATTAAACACTTTTAATTCAAGCACATTATCTGACCTTTGAAAATGAAGATCAAGATTAATAGTTTTGTGTGACAAATTTAAAATATTTATATCTACTAATTCAATGTCTCCACTACAAAGCCATTCCATTAGGCCTGAACAAGCCATAACTAGTTGATGGTATTTTTATTGCATTTACAGGTGAATACCAGTCATTAGTCAGTAACCATAACACGTTAAGTGATAATAACTTCCATTTTCATGAATATTTTACTAAATGGTTTCCAACGATCTTCTAAAAATGAAGATCACATTAAACCAGTATTTAACAGTTTGTTTTGCCACTGCTACCAACACAAGAAAGTCCAAATGTTCCCATTGTTTTTACTTTCAAACAATATACTGTATATATTTTTTACGGTTTACAGTTGAATAAAGTGTGTATGAAATAAAATAATCATTTTTTTATTTACAATAAACTTGCAAATTTTTGCATTGCAATTCAAATTACAGATGCTAGATGGCGGCAGTCACTACATCCTACGCAACAAAATGAACAATATTATCCCGCGAGATCCAAGCAATGACTGAGGATGAGAGGATACATTTTACTTCAGCGGCTTTTGAAGCTGATGTTTGGACATATTTTGGTTTCAAAACGAATGAAAGCAGCTACGACCTTCATGGTCTGTAAATTATGCATTATTATACTATAAATATATATTTTTGTTCCTACATTATCGCAAAAATATCATATTGTTACGCCCTTAATGTGGTTGTCACAACATGATAATGAAGCTAGTAATCCATGCGTTTGTGTCTTCTTGTCTGGACTATTGCAACAGTTTGTTTTCATGTCTTAACAAGAAGGAACTGACTCGCCTGCAGTTGATACAAAACTCTGCAGCGAGAATTCTGACCCGCTCTAGTAGAAGAACTCACATTTCTCCGATCCTTACATTTTTTTCTGGAACTCCTGTGTTTGTCTCGGCGTTGTCTTGATTTTTTAAGTATATATTTTATTGAGTATTGTTTAGATTGTTTAAGCGCTTTGTGACCCTGGTCTGGGAAAGCGCTCTATAAATATAAATGACTTATTTACTTACTTACATATCATATCACCAGATTTTTGCGAATACAGACCCCTTCACACCAACAGTAATGCTTAGTATATTTATTCACCTAAATACCAAGATAATACACAAAAGTAAACAAAGATTTTTTGTGTTGAACGTTCCATTTTGTTTCCCCCCAAATGAACAAACAGCGATTTGACTTGTCAGCCACATTAAAATGTTTCTTTCTTCCCTGCAAGGGAAAACAAACCACAGAGCTCACAGCAGGTAGAAGGCGGAGGTGAAAGCTAACGTAGGTCCCTTTATGTCCAGAAAGAGAGTCAGTTGGTCCACAGCGGAACAAAGACAGAGCGAGACCATGAAAAAAAAGAAAAGAGAATGATATGGAGACGGTGAGAGATTAAGGGTAGAATGGAACGAATGAGTTAGGAGGGTGAAGGGGGGGGTGGAGGGCGGTTTACTCTGGTCCACCTGGGTAAACAAAAGCTGTGGCGAGATGAGAGTTTGGCTCAAGGGCCCTATGTGTCCCTAAAGTGCACAGCTGTCAGCAGTGAAGGGCAGGCCCATCAAAAAAGGGCCTGTGCCAACTTCAGGTGTTGCACCTTGACAGGCGTTGGAGGGTTTTTCTTTTTAAACAAAAGCCTTGGTTACTATAGTGACAACCAAACTGGAAACACTCATGTGCAACCGTGCACGTAAACGCTAAAAAAAAAACTATTGTGAAAAAAACCCTAAAACAATCGACACATCTGTTCAGACCTTCTCAAGGACGTGTTCCGTCACAGTTGTTTCAAAATGTTTTACTCAAATAGGAATGTGTTGATGTTTGAGTGTGTGAACACGGTAAAATGCTAGCAAGTCGCTAATGTTTGAATTATGAAAGCCACAAAAAAAAAAAAGCCGGGACAGTCACATGTGTGTGCGTGTGGGAGAAAATACCATCATACAAAAGAAGCAATGTGGAGAAAGAAAAGCATGTAAATCTCAACATAGACCACAGAGCAGTCTTTGTTCGACACAAGCCATCTGTTTGATGATATTAAAGATTCTGTCAGCAATGAAAGAGTCCGCCGCTCTGAAGTCCCAGTGTGTTGTGTTTAGAGGGGGTGTCAGGGGTTGCAACGGTGATAACACACACTGGAGCTGCTGTTCCAGACACACCTGGAGCTGCAGCACCAGCGCAAATGCTTTTCAAACCCATTCAGACGTCGGTTGATGTTTGGGATTAATGACCTGGTTTGATGATGTGGACATCCAGCCGAGCGCTCCGTGTGGAGTGAAGCCTTAATTAGAGGGAAACTAAACTGTATCGTAATGGTCGAACAACTTTGATATAAATTAAAACATCATTATTTTATGTGAAGAACGTGTATAAGTGTCAGCATCTGAAATGCTGCTGTAATTGTGTATAGATTTAAGGGTATGTTTTTTTGAATACTATGGGTATTGTCTAGGGAAGGGTACCGAAACACCGACATAAAATACATACTTACCTCAAAGATTAAGTCCAACAGTCCGTTTTTATTTATATTTTTAATTATGAATAAAATTGTAATGCAGAACTTCTTTCCTATCCTTTTTTTTTTTTTAAATGGAGGAATTGTTCAATTATTTTTTTTCAAGGACCAACCTTCAGAGAAAATATGTTAAAAAGATAAAAAGTACCTTTCATTTTGGTCCCATTAAGAGTTTGTGTTTTATCAATTTTCAAAAGTTTATAGGCTTAATCTTCAAGTATACATGACCGACACAAACATCTTGACATTTCAAGCAAAGAAAATCGAGTCTTTTTTAAAAACCTTTCAGACAGAAGTAATCAATAGAACATAAATAAACGTCATTCTTCTTTCTGTGCAGCCTGGTAAAGGCATCCCGTAAACAAAATAAACATCTATAAACCAGCCAGTATTGTCCGTGCAAGTATTTGAAACAGAACAGTAAATCTTCTCTAAGACTAGTCCAGTCTAGTCTAGTCACTTCCACATTTCTCTAAACTAAACACTAATAATAACATAACTTATGACTATTTTGTGCCTGTGTCCAGATGTGGTAAAGACCAGCTAGTTAATCAGTCCAATAGCCTTCAGGTGTTTTTAAAAGCTATTGGACCTCAACAATAGAAATGGAGGAGGTCTATGTCACCAGAAACCAGCACTAGTGCCATCTGATCTTACACTATTTTAGACAAACACTAATCAACTTTGACTTGAACTTTTCATCAGTTTGTAAAGGGTTTTAATGTTATTATTGAAAAGCTTAATTTTGTTTTTTTTCAGATTTCAGTTATATATACCCCTACACGTTCTTCCTTTTCCTTAATTTCATTTTTTTCTTTTTGCCTTCACCTCTTTTATGTGTCAATCGCTGAAATCCTCCTTTTTGAAAACACAAAGCTTCTTGAAAACAAGTCCTGATCAAGAGAACTCCGAGATTGAATTCAAGACAGAGCTCGACACACAGTTCCATTAAGTTATATACAAAGATAAAGCTTAGATACAATATTAAGAACCTGACCTTTTATTCCAGCACTATTTACGCCATCAAAATACAGTTTAATTATATACAAAGTCAATTTTCACTGGGGCCCCCTCTTAATCCGACAGGGATTCATTTGCAAAGACAAGAAGCTTACATAGCAAATGTGATTAAAACCAGTGTTGAACTGAGAGCTTATCATGTGAACCACAGGCTGCCATTATTAGGATCTCCTGAACTCTACCAAATGATAATGTCTGCATGATGGATGTTGCGTGTGTTCTTATTACAGCTGCGCTGCTTTTCTTTTTTTTGTTTTATTATTCGTAAAGTCTCGCCGGGGCATGTTTTTTCCTGGCGACTTGGACCTGATATATGGTGGTTTCATGCTCTTTGCTGCCTCCCAGCTTGCACCCCGAATAGCCGGCCGGAGTAAACAGACAATCGAGCACATAAAACATTTGGATTCCTCTGCAGCTCACCCAGAGAAAGTCTATTAATTTCTCTTTCTTGTAACAATGAGTGGGATTTTTGCAGAAAACAAGAGACATTTTCCCTCCTGTGGCAGCTTGACTGCAGCGCTGATGACTACACACTGGCACACACAGTTTTGGCCACAAGTTGACTAAAAGATTGGACACAGCTCCAACCCTTTAAATATTTAACCAGGATCCAAAACCAGAGTAATTATTTTTCCAAACAAATTACGCCTCAAGCAGAAACTGCTGCAATCTGATACACCACAGCGATACATTCGCTGTCACAAAACGCTATTAGTCATTTTAAATTATTTATTGCGCTCGCGAGATAGGATTTGCTTGAGACCTGTTTTATGACTGCTTCTTTGATCTTGAAAGGCTTTTTGTATTCAGGAAAAAGCAATTCTCGTGAAAAGATCCTCCACCGGCCCTGGAGACGCAACATTTCAAGACCAAACAAAGACCAACGGTCAATATAAATATGGATCTGATGACAGTTGTTAAGCATCTGGGCCAAGATTGAACATAATGACAAACAGAAACCTAAAAAAAAAGTCAGTAATGAATGCCTTTTCTTAAATTTACATATTGAACTCTTTATGGCGGTTGAGATGATTGAAGGTTTGCATTTAAGTTAAGACCAAATATTTGAGCCCAGGAACATTGAAAGGTTATGAACTTTTGAACACACAATAATTATGTCATCTGTGAAGCATCATTCATGAATAAGAGTCCATGTCTTTATTTAAGACTGATTCTATTTAATAATATAATTATTGTTATTATTATCAATATTCATTAGAATTTAGAATATTGTACATTTTCCAAATTAAAAATACTTTTGTTTAGTATTAAGGATGCTATAAAAACTTGTAGATTTCCATTAAAAGAGGTATTGTTATTAATTCTGAATTCCATCCTTCATGGTATTTGCACCTATTAAGGGGTTTATAGTGATCATGGTTTTAGAGATTTTAGAATATAACATGAACAAGGTGCGAGTTAGTAATTTTTAGAGGTTAATAATTGGCTAATTTTCGGTTAATACACATAATTATTAAGGAGCTTATTAATAGATAATATGTGTCCCACCTTCTAAGGCGTTCCCATATATATATAAAATAATAAATCCAATATATATTTGTTTTAATTGATAATTTCTTTAATAATGTTTGCTCTTTCATAAATTTACTTTAAAAAATAACACCTTAAAACGAATACATTTTAAAAATACAAACTTAGGTTTTAGATGATTTACTTTTAACTAAAACCACAGTTTCATTCGCGAAAATACATCTGCACGGGTATTTTTGACTCAACCTAATGTGCAAAATCTGGCATTAATAACCGGGATTGAAAGTCACAAACCCGTGCAGCTTTATGACGTTATAAACAGCGCCGAAAATAGCTTGTGTGGTGAGAAGAGAGCCTGATTTAATTCTCTCATCTGAAGTTTAAAAAAGCCTTTTACTCAAAAGTAAGTGTGTTTGTGATGAGAAAACATCTGTCAAACGCTTAGTTGTTCAAATCGTATTTATAGAATCATTTTCGTTATTATCGTGACTCACTGGTAACACAGTCATTCCATTACCGAACTTAAAATCCAGATTTGTGAATAAAAACAAATTGACCACGTCTGAATAATCCTGGTGATTCACCAACAACGAATAGAAAATAAAACATATTCTTATGTACAAAAAAGGTGTTATTGAATAAACACAGCATTCAATTCTATCTGAATTTCCTATCACAGTCCAGTGAATACAATTGTATAAAAGACATTAATTTTAACAAGGGACTATGTTGTTTTTCACTCCTATTTCTCTCACTATTGGGAGGATAGTCTGTCCAAGGGCACAGATAAACAAAAAACCACTTCTTGAATCACTCTCAGTTATCAATGTATCTCTGCTTGTTTTTTTTGGACTGTGGGAGGAAACTTGAGCTCCCAGAAGAAAACAAAGCAGGCACATACAAACCACTCTACCAACATGTGGAGTTGTGATACCATACATGTAATGAAGCTTCCTTTGTTTGAAAAACTTCATCATGGACATGTGACATTGTTTTTATCTTTGGAAGAATTCAACTGACTCTTTTGTGGATGTAAATAAACCCGTCAATCTAGATTCAAAACCTTTTCCCCTCGATTAGGTTTTATAGATCAGATAAACTGCAAGAGATGTGAACATTTTGAATCTAAGTGAAGTGAAATCTTTTCAACTCGACTGGCTGAGCTTTACCCACTTAGCTCAACTGTTTACTTCGTTTATGCACATTACCCTAGTTCCGAAAAACAAACGTCTTTTTTATATCCAGTATAAACTCAACAGGAGCCTGCATGGATCTCTGCACACCAGACATTCTCTGTCTCTTTCTCTCTCCAACGCTCACACAGAGTCAAACAAAAACCCAGCCGGGGCTCAACATTCCCTCAAATTGTCTCCCGAGCTAGACAGTTTCAATTAGTCTCCTGTTCGCTCTTTTTTTGCAGTGTGGTTATTTATCTAACAGCATAATCTTCACCGACTCCGCAAATCCTCTAGATGAGGATATTATCGTTCTAGATATGGAGTCGGCAGTCTGGAAGATTCTATAACAAACTCAATCACATAAAGGTCCAAATTCTTGTCTTTAACAGTATCTAATTCA
Source organism: Callionymus lyra (assembly GCF_982586985.1). Taxonomy (NCBI): domain Eukaryota; kingdom Metazoa; phylum Chordata; class Actinopteri; order Syngnathiformes; family Callionymidae; genus Callionymus; species Callionymus lyra. Next base: position 19,997,540 of record NC_141825.1, on the reverse strand, counting down.
AGGGGTGTTTAGTGGCAAGAATCTGGCAATATGATATATATCACGATACAGTGACAACAATATGATATTTGTGATACTGTAGTAACAAGGATATATTTGTAGTATTGTGGAGTACTTGACTCTGGTGTTGCAGAATTTTCCGACCACATGACTTTTGACGAAGTTTTATCTGCTTTCATTTGAAACACAAATATGTCCAAACATTTAGCTTTAAAAGCTGCTGGAGTCGACTGTATCTTCTGGTCCTCAGTCATTGCCGGGATCAACCTGGAATAAATTGTGCTTTTATCTGCAGAAGACATAATGACTGCTGCCATCTAGAGGTAGGAGGTTTAATTGCAACTAAAAAATGAACAAACAGCATAAACATTAGCATGTTAATTTTAAAATTAAGTACGTTTATTTAAAAAAACACTTCATTGAACTGTAAACTATGAAAGAAATATGGTTTAAATATGGTTAAAATATGGTTCTAATTATTTATTTGTTGGGAAAAAACAATACAGTGCTGTCAAACATCAATACAATATCGCAGAAAAAAAATTGCGATATATCTCTGCATCAATACTTTCTAACACCACTATCTAATAACCATCAACATAAATTCCTTTAACCACAGCTTACCGTTATTGAAAGTCTCTTTACAATTACAATCATCTCTTCTCTGCTTGGTGTCGCTAAATCACTCACTTCTTTACTGGTCAGAATATAAACATGAACAATAATCTACTTTGATTTTGAAACAACCATCTGGCGGACCACATCAAATTACTTTGCAAATCAGATTTGATTTGAAGTGTTCTAGAGACAAATACATCCTCCCTCGATCTGTCTTCATCAGGCAACAAACAAACGTGAAGAGAGGATGGATATGAACAGAAAACTCCAGAAAAGATTGCCCAAAAAATTGGAATTAACAGTCACTCAAATGCAAAACAAGGAAGTGGAATATTGTGATTCATAAAATATGAACCCTATAAAGCTGAATATTAAATCCTCTTGAACGCCTACATAAATAGGTAAAATAATGATTACATAACAGGGTGGAAAGTGATGCCTCAAGACAGGATTAGTTGCTCACTACAGTCGTGGAAATGCTTTAGTTTCGATGAATGGAATGATCGTTTTAGGGATTAAGGTTTGGAAAGATGATGGAAAAAGTCCGCTGATTACAGGAAAATCGCTGATGTATTAATGCTTGTTGTAAACTTTCTTTTGTTGACCAGTGGGTTCATGTCAAAGTCAAACGTGCGACTGACAGTTGTTATACATTAGTGAGTCGCTGATATATTTCTCGACTAAACAGTAAAGAAGGGGAAAAAAAGGGACTGTCAGTAAACTTTGAAAACTGGCTAAAACGAAGGTCTCTTCTTTTTTTTCTCTGGCTCGCTGCATATTTTCCGTCTCGGTGTTGGCTTTTAAATATTCATGCTCGTGAATGGAGGGGATGAGTGGAGGGAAGGTGGGAAAGAAAGGAAGGAGCCAAGGCACGATGGGTTTGGTCGAGGAAGGAGGGGGTGACCCCCTTTATAGCTCCCCCTACGGAGGGCATATTGGAAGAGTGGAGAGGTAAGGAGGGGGGGTCAGCAGGAGGCCTTATGGTTTATTTAAACCGGAGGGCAACAGTGCCAGTCAGGCCTGCAAACTCACCCAGGCTTGAAGAGGGAGACAAATCTGTGGCAGGAAGGAAAATTAATATATTACAACCGCGGAGGGAAATTTTAGCTTCTAGTTAATAATTCTCCGTCTGAAGCGATTTTCTTTTTAGTGCAGGTGCAGGTACATAACAACACCTGTGAGTTCAAACACGTTCCTGCTCGGCTAAATGAATCTCAGGATGGAAAGTTAACGAATAAAACTAATTGAAATACAAAGTTAGCTTAATTGAAATGTGGGGAAAGCAGTGGTAACGGAAAAAAAATTACACATTTGCTAATATCAAGTTAACTTTGTTTGTATATTATCTTCATTAAAGCAACATAAACTCAACAACTATCTCATGCATACAGGTGACAAAACTTGCCCAGAAACTATACAGAGATTTTCTCTAGAAAATATAAGCTAAATTTGAGAAAAGTATGTTCCCATGATTTCTGTCTATATCAGGGGTCTCTCCGAAATTTAAAAAAAAAACTACTTTGAGGTCACTGAGTATTCAGAAAGAGGCTCGCCAGCCTGCTTGATACAAACTTCCACGATAGAAAAATAACACAGACAACTCAATTGTATACGTTTAATTATGTTTACCAGTACCAAACATTTTAAACTGTAAACTGTAGGACCACACCTGCTGTACTTCCAGTGCAAATTATCCATTCTCATATTTGTGCAATTAAGATATAAAATGTTTTATGGTAGAACTAAAATGTGATCATTAATATTTTTAGAACAAGCATCACGAGCCCATCTGTGGTCAGGCATGCACTGAGTTGGTGGCCCCAGGTCTATACAAAACTTGGTTTCAAAATAAAAAGACACTGGCTTAGTGGTTATCAGAGATCTTCCACTTGAAGTAACTCTCGCCCAAGAAAGATGGCACAGAAAGAGATGTATTGATAATTACTAGGGGGTGTGTATTGGCAAAAATCTGGCGATACAACACGTTGTATGATACATGGGCACAAACTTTGATATTGTAGTAACAAGAATATATTTGTAGTATTGTCGAGTACTTGACTCTAGTGTTTAAGAATTTACAGATCACATGACTCTTGATGAAGTCTTAACTGGTTAAATTTGTTTTGAAACCAATATATAGCCAAACATCAAGTTTAAAAGCAGCTGAGGTTGACCGTATCCTCTCGTCCTCAGTTATCACTTGCGCGATTGCATTGTTCTTTTAGATAAAACTTTATTGATACCTCTGGAGGTTTCCTTTGGGAAAATTGTTTAGCTGTTTTAGCTGCGGGAGGTTTAATAACTTAATTTTATACACATTTTATTGATATGTAAAACCATAACATAACTATGATAAAACATTATTATTATTTCAAACTGAAAAATAAATAGATTCATAAAAGAAAATAGTTGAATATCAATAAGGTATCGTGAAATAAAACCCTAATTATCACTGAAAAAGATTCTAAATTTTAAAGTTACTCATGAGATATCATGATGCTATTAAGTTAACTAAAAATAATGTAAGAATCAGTCAAAAATCTGTTATGCACTAAATCTTGTTGCTGCGAAACCAGCCCTGGGCTTCTGCTGATTCAGCGTTATGGTGATATGTATACTTATTCATTTACGTCGGGCTTTTGCAAGCTGTGCCATTTTTATTTTTTCCGTTCCAATCTTAAGGCCGACAATAAACGGGTACGCTTCCCAAAAAAGTTTGGGGACCTCTGGTCACAAGCGAGTAGCAAAGAACACCAAACATGCATGGCTTGTATTCACATACTACCTTCCTTGTGATATGAATATTGGCACCAAATCTAAAGCGGTCACTGAGTGAACATGTTCCGTTGCATGTGTTTGACTCCCGGTGGTTAATTAGCTTTAGCTGCTACATGTCCGCCGCTTGCTTCCTGCTCAGTGGAGACACATGCTTGAGCTGCCCAGAGGCAAATTATAAATGAGAAACAGGTTATTAAGAGTCTGTCATGCATACTAAGGTGTTATGACTCATAAAAGGCACAGTAGAGAATACAGGGAGCAGTAATTATGATTTTAAGAGTGCCCCCCCCCCACAGCATTTCAAATATGCCACGTCCTGGTTATTTTAGGCTCTTTGTTCGACCGAGAGAGGAGGCGAAACAGATGTTGAACTTGATTTTTAAGTATTGGGAATGACATGCCAGAGCATTTACTCGTGTACTAATGAATAAGGGAATCGGGAATCTGGACAGGTGCAGATGAAGAAAGACTTTCTAAACACCTGCACATTTACCTAGCTTTTATCTCCGGGCTTCTTTATTTCACCTCTACAGTCACCGGATCCTCCCATTTAAACCAGTGATCTCCGTCTCTGGCACAGACGCACACTTCGCTCCGCAGAACAGTAACTAATAGCAACCTCGTGCACCAAGACACCCCCTTGATGTTTTGCACGGAGGCAGGCTAAATGTGCTGGAACGCCTGGCCTGTCTGTCTGGTTGTGCGGCGCTAACTGCAGATTCAGAGGGAGATAGACAGGTGGGGCAGGATCACCTTACACTCCGAGACATCTTCACCCCCCCCTCATATAGACGCATGCTTGAGCAGTTATTAAACATAAAGCACCTTCAGGTTGTTTTCGAAATTCACACAGAGCTACTGCCAACACTTGGAGAAACAGGCTATAAAAGTAGAGAGAATGTGAAGGTTCATTTTAAAGGGGTTTTTTGTGTGAAGTTTCCACCGAGCCTGAGGCGTCAAGCTTCCCACCAAGAACACACAAATATGAAGTGGATTTACATTGAAGGGAGGATGAGGTGATTATTTTCCACCTACTTTAAGGATCCTTTATTGGTTCCAAAAAATACATATAGATATGCTTTTGGGAAATATAGGTAATATTCAAACTTTGGTGCATTTAAAAATCATGTTTTTTTTTCTGACAGTAGAAATGGGTCACAACTAGGGGAAATCTCATTCACTTATATAGTAAATACATGTGAAAATACAGCAATCTTTCACTTTGAATGGACCAAAATCTGATAATGATCCGAGAGAGTCGCATTTGTACAGCTATAAACCAAATATAGATGAGAATCTTGACAGGAATCTGACTGACTCTGAAACAGAAAACAAAACAAAACTTGTTTTTTAATCATCATAAATGATCACTGCCGAATACCAAGCACACCCTCAGGATATATCTATATTTGTTTCATACAACTGACAAGTTTTAGTTTTGTTTTCTAAGTGTTTTGTACAATACTTTCTTTTTTTATGTCATTGATATGATTTACATGTTAAGGACTATTATATAAATATATAATAATGACAAATGCATGGAATTATCTGTGAAATAATACTCATTGAATTAAAAGGAAACTCTGAAGCTCGCCTCAAATATTTATCATCTCTTGTGTTTATTTACTGTTATTCATCCAAGTAAAGATACATCATTTATGAAATTAAATTGAATATATGAAATATATTAGTCGCATCAGAAATGATTAGAAAACAAGTGTCGTCTCTCACGCCATAAGAAAATACAGAATATAACAACAATACAAATCTCCTCTAAAATCACAAATAAAAACACAGTTATGAGTAAAACGTTAACTTGAACCTTTAATTTTACTGTGTTTTTTTTTTTTTTACTGATTATCAAATCGTATATTTAAATGCATAATCAAAGTTGTATTTATCACTTTACCCACTTTTTTAACTTCTGAAAAAGAGGAATGTTTGAAAATAAATGTTTAATTCATTAAGTAAGCTTTTCAATAAAAAAAAGTTTCAGTAAAACAACCATAGAACCAACTCTGGTGAGACAAGAATTTTGCTTAAAAAGCTAAAAATGCTACAGTTCAAATATAGCTTAAACTCTAAAACAGGTTATCCTTAAGGCAGTTCTGTTCTTGGGCTTGCATAGATAACTAAGGGTGCTATCAGAGATTACAAATATTTATAGAAGTACAAAACATATTTAAAAGGTGTGAAAAAGTTTTAAAATTTAATTTTTTTCGTATATTTAAATGCATAATCAAAGTTGTATTTATCACTTAACCCACTTTTTTAACTTCTGAAAAAGAGGAATATTTGAAAATAAATGTTGAATTCATTAAGTAAGCTTTTCAATAAAAAAAAATTTCAGTAAAACAACCATAGAACCAACTCTGGTGAGAAAAGAATTTTGCTTAAAAAGCTAAAAATTCTACAGTTCAAATATAGCTTAAACTCTCAAACAGGTTATCCTTAAGGCAGTTCTGTTCTTGAGCTTGCAAAGTACAGAACATATTTAAAAGGTGTGAAAAAGGTTTGAAATGTTATTATTTTACTTTACCAACCAATAGTGTATATAAAGTGTGTTCATATATATAATTGTGGTAAAAGTGATGTGACATTTTGTCTTTTTGTTCAAATTCTCATGGAAGAAAATCCAGACAGAGTTGCTGGCTCCAGACACCTGGCTGCCTGTTTTCTTAGAAAGCACTATGAAACAGTTGACAGCAAAATGTCTCGATATTCCAAAGTTACGATCTTTCAACACCACATGGCTTTTGACATCATCATCTTGACGACCGAAATTTAGACGGGAAAAAAAACGATGTGCACAAGAGACTTGTAAACTTTATATATGAAGATACAGCAACAGATTGTAATAAACGTTTTTTTTTTATTTAAGATTAATTAAAACTCAAATGGTTTACCGGCTTTTTTTTTCAAGTATATATGACCAAAACAAGCTTCTTGACACGGCAAGCTGCTTTGGAAAAAACATGAAATTTTTTTCAAAATAAAATACCCTTTAGATATTGCTAATCAATACGTCTTTATATAACTGAAGATTTGAATCAAAATGCATTGTTTTTCCCCTTGCACTTTGGTGGTATTTACTAGTTTTGTTAACAACTACATGATGTTTAAGTGTACAATGCTGGCATTCTCACTTTGTGGCAACCCTGAATCTAATGAGAACACACAGCATTGTGGGTAAACAGTCATGAAGGCTGATTGGGTTCATATGACTCCCATTTTAAAAAGGCCATCTCCTGTCCTTCCTCAAGAAACCTTCCATAAACTTAAGTGGTGTTGCACTACACTCAAGTCCTGTCTTTACCAGATGAGATAAATAGGACAAACATGCCCCACTGGGATGAGACAATAATCCCTTTATCTAGCACGCCATAAGCCTGATTAGCCCGCTTGACTATTACATCATAACATTATAGGCATGCAGGAATAGGGGGGGAGGTGGAGCGGGGGGGTTACAAGTCGATGTAACAAGGACATCAACTCTAGAGGTATAGACTTATACAACACAGATACATTCAATAACACTGAAACTAGGTCCTAGAGGAACATGTTTGCATTACAACCGGGAGCAGAGTGTTACAGACAGGACTCTCTGACAGAGACGGATGAGCGCCGCCACATGAGCCTGTACTCGCCGAGTGCTGGTGCACACAAAGTTGAAACTCTAAGCACCCTGAGAAGCTGTTCTTGCAAATAGCCCATCGCTATGCTTACCTTGAATGCCGGTGTTTTATTTGCATGAGTCAACCTTGTGGAAAAATCCATAACTCATTTGTGGAGATCATGGCGCTCAGATGTCAGCAACCTCCCGACTCTGACATGGGAAATGTGAACAGCGATGCAGGCTTGTTTGGAATTCTCCAAGATTCAAGTGATACCAAACTACTGGTCGGAATAAAACAAGAGAGACTCAATCAGATACAGAATGTTGCTCTTGGCAGAATTTTGGATTCTGTAATCTAACCGAATCATTCAGAAAACACAGCGGCTGGGGAAGATACAAAGTTTTCTTTCAGCCAGGATCAGTTGGATCTGTGATGTTTTCGGGCTGATCGAGTAACGGGAAAGCTGGAAAATCACACCTGAGAGCGCTGCATTCCCAGAAAACCTTCCTCTTATTTGCTATCATCAAAGATGTTTTGATGTTTTTGTCAAAGCTTTTGAACTCACAATGAACTCTGGCTGGAGTTTGTTTGCTGCACAGATCCCATGTGACGTCAGTCCACCAGCAGCAAACGTGTCCCATGAGCTCATTCTGGATCTGAATTGTTCCTCACAAAGAAGGTGATAAACAACTCCTGAACAAACATCCATGTTGAAGTCATTTACCGTTTGATAAAGGGCTCTTTCCCAAAAAACATAAGGTCAGGTAGAGGCGGCTATTAAAGGTTTAGTAACACTTGATATATTTTCTTAATATGTTATTCCAACCATTGTCAAACTACACTAAATCCTCCACTTCAACTACGTCCAGGTCTTACGTGAGAGCCCCGTCCCTTATAGAGAAAAAGGAAAAGTAATTGAATGACATAAATCCATATTGGATTAAATTAACTAAATATATTACATTCCATTTTAAATTCAAAAGAGCCATGAAACCATGATTTTTCTCTGCTTTCCTGAGAGAAAGGGATGATCTCTGTGCTTTTCTTTTCTTGTCACTCCCACAGAAAACAAACAGTATAATTTTATAGCCCTCTTGCTGACCTCTAGCCCGGAAGAAACTCCAACCAGCTACTGCTCAGGATACTAAACTTTAATGCACTGGACTTTTGGGAAACAGAATATCTTTAAAATTGAGACATTTTCGTCCACTGAGTCATAATTTATTCTGCATATTCTAAGTAAATTGAACATATTAGACTAAATGTCATTGTTGTTTTTAAATATATATTCAAACATAGTCAAACCGTTAGGAAAAGTCTTATTCATTCCTAAACCTTAAGTACATGGTAATATATTGTAAGTTATATTTTTTTAAGCTTTACAAATAAAACCTTACTAACATGCTTTTTTTATGACTGGAAAATCAATATTTGATTTAGGGTGAAATTTTAAGAAAACACCGCAGGCTGTCAAAGAGCAGGAGAAAATAATTTGTCAAACTTTGCAAAAACCAATGCACCAAGGAAACGGTTTCCTTTTCCAGTTTTTCTCCAAGTTCAATGTACTCTGTACTTGCCCTGGAACACACAGACCCTTATTATGCCGGCCTTAATCTATGCATTAATTCAAGGGCTTCCATGCAAGATAAGGGATCCAGTTGGCTCCATACATCTGCTCTAGAAACACTACAACCGAGCGTCCAGGTCGGGTCGTCTTGCCCAGTGCTCAACGCTCCATCAACCGAACCCAAACAAACGTTTTTGCCTTGGCTGAACAAACAGTACAAGAAGTAGGGGTAGAGAAAAAGAAAGCCTTCCCAGGGACTCATCTGGTTCTAATGCAGGGCCCGCTGGTGTGGATTACAGGCAAGTATTACAGGAGAACTCAGACTGACCCCTATTTTATATCCCATGGGAAATGGGAGCCATCTAGGGCACTCAATTCAAATGGATGAACAACTTTGCAACATCAGAGAAAAAGTACACACCTATTTAGGCGTCTTTAGGAAAAACTGTTTTCTTTCTAATCATCTCCTTTTCAGGGTTGTGGGAGGGACAAAGCCTATCCCAGCTACTTAGGGCGAGAGGCAGGGGACACCCTGAACAGGTCGGCAGCCTGTCTCAGGGCACACCGAGACTCACAACTTTTTATTCGCACTCACACCTACAGACAAGTACTCAATTAACCTTTGTGTGTTTTGGGGGTTTGGGTGAGAAGCATGAGTAACCTGAGTAACCCTCACAAGCTTGGGGAGAACATACAAATTCTATAGTTAAAAGTTTCATGTTGCCCAGAGCGGGAAGCAAAACAAGCATAAGCTATTGAAAAAATCAAATCAAAGATACTTCTTACCTGTAGTATCTGGACTGTAAGTAGGTGGAACAGACCGCCTTGGACACGTGACTGGCGGAACCAAAATCAATCACTTTAACCCTGTACGGTTGACGAGAAGGATCCACAAGCATGATGTTTTCAGGCTTCAAGTCCGCATGTATTAGACCCAGGCTCTTCAGCTTCATCAACGCTGTAGCCACCTGTTGTAGTACCGGGCGAATGTATTTAAGCGGGAGTGGACTAAACTTGTTCTGCTTCAGGAAATCATACAGGTTCTGCTCCAACATCTCAAACACCAGGCACGTGTGGTTCTTGTGCTGGAAGCACTCATAGGCCCTCACAAAGTTGTAGTCGTCGGCGCTCTCTGTGCTGAGGCGCGCCAGGATGCTGACCTCAATCTGACCCTGTCGTGCATATGATGGGTGGTTTTTCAGGATCTTGATTGCCACGATCTCGTTCGTGCCCCGTTTCCAACATTTGACGACCTGTCCGAAGGTTCCTCTCCCAAGGAATTCCAGCACCTCGTACGTGTTGGTCATGGAGCAGAGCACCTCGTGCTGCACCAGCTGGTAGTCCCCCTCATTGTTGGAGTTGCTGTTCTTTGACGTTGCCGTGGATGTGGCGGTGGCCACCGTAGCCACCGTCGCTCCGCTGGCCGCCCCGTTCTGGATCATCGCCGGGCCTTGCTCCTCGACGATCTGCACGCTGCTTGTGTTGTCGAGCTCTTCGCTTTTGCGTTTAAGCCCGCATCGCTGGTAGGTGTCCAGTAGACTGACCGTGCTGCGTCGCGTCAGATTGTGAAGACCACCGCTGCCTCCTCCACCGCTGCTGTTGCTGCAGCTGCCTCCACTCCCGCCGCCCAGGAGAGACCCCACAGTCCCTGAAGTACTGCTGGCTGAGGCGACCACGATGTGGCCGGCACTGGCTGGGAAGATGAGCGCCTGCTCGTAGGGCAGGGAGGAGCCGGTGATGCTAAGGGGGCCGCTGGCGGCTGACACGTTCTTGCTGCTGTTGTGGCTGTAGACTTTGCTGTGTGTGCCGTACCCTGTCATATCCCAGTTACAACTATGCTCCACCTTCAGTTTCTTCACGCTAAAGAAGGCACTTGACTGGAGAGTGTGAGGGGAGAACACTTGCACTTGCGAGGCCATACCTGTAACAAGGGGAGGACAGGGGGGAGGAGCAAAGGAGGAGAAAAACGAGAAGTTAGGAATTTCAGAGTCTCTGAAACATGAGTGGTGCCAAGAAGCTTTAAATAAAGACAGCTTGGTTCAAAGCAGGTCATTTAAACACCAAGTGCGCATCATGACGCGCTGGCATGCTAACCCCTTGACCTAAAGTAGTTAAAGCAAAGCTGAGCGTTTTTTTCTTAGACCAACACTTAGATTATCAAATATTATTATTAAAAGAAATAGAAAAGAAGGTTGTAATAAGGATAACTATACTACAATAAAACACCATACTGGTTGCAAATGCCATACATAAAAAGTTCATTGGTCATCAATAAGTAATAATAAGACAATTATTCCCACCGTCTGAGATTAATTGTCAAAAATCTAACATGTGAAATTGGTCCTTGTATATTTTTAATGGAATTTATAAAATTCAATATTTTATGCAACTACCTTTCCAACTGCATTTACTGGTGCATAAAAATTCACTTAATGAAAGCTAGTTGAACAATCTAATTGATAAAAAGGAGGGGGAAGAATCACAGCTCTTGAAGAAAACAAAAGGAAAACTGCACGTCTGTGCTCAGAACTCCTGGGAACATGCTGTCTTGGTATAAGCAAAGGCTTCTTTAAGCAAACAACTACCCAAAATAGTCCCTTTCTTTATCTGTGTCTTGCAAACAAGATTGTTTGTACGACTGTGATGATCGCTGCAATATAAGATCGCTCTTATGGCACTTAAAGTAATGCTACGTTTTAGCCGTTTCCAGGACGCCTAAATGACTCGACTCTTAACAAAATAAGAGCTTCCACCTGGTAAAGCCCACACACAGAATCTCACCTTCAACTCCGTCAAGTGACGCTTTGATCAAAGACTGCTCAGGGCTTTGTGTGCAAGCTAACACTTTATTGCTTCCAAAAGTAAATAACCTCTTTTTTATACTCAATGAATAGAGCTTCTAAATGTTTATGTGCTTGAAAGATAATTACGGGAGCCATTCTCCTGAAAGATGTATGAATCATTTCAAGATTGCTCTGTTGCCTTCTTTTTAGATTTCAGTAGTTTAAACACCCTTTAAAAAATGTTATGCTTTTGATATTTTACAATCCTAGACCATTTTTATTTCATTTCACTTTAATGTCTTAATGAATGAGGTCATATTTTTCAGCATTAGAGGTGTGTATTTGCAAGAATCTACTGATACAATACAGGGTCAACGATACAATTTATTGTGATGCTGTAGTAAAAGGATATATCTGTAGTATTGTCGAGTTGTTGATCCCAGTTTATTAATGTTTCAATATCTTTTCTAATTCTCTGACAGATTCCCTGACAGTAACTTTATATGTGTCGTTTTTGTCCATTTTGTTTTTCTTGAATGTTCAGCTTTTGAAAATTCTACAAGACACAATACAGAGCTGTATGACTAAAATGTTCTTCTGTGTGTTGCCATCCAGACAACAAAGGCCTGTACCGAAACCCCTTTTAACAAGCATTCCTAATAAACAACTCCATCCCTTGTTGTCAGTCTATTTTAGCCTCTGCTGTGTCCTTGCTAGGTATATCCATGGTCATCTGGTCTTAGCCCAAATGCTCAGGGATTGAACCGGCACTGCCCATTAACTGGATAAGGGTAAGCTCGCTGAACGTTGTAGCTGCTATAGCACGAGTACATATTTAAACAAGCGTAGCGCGCATGTCCACTGGATGCTCATTACGATGTGGTTATTCAGCTGGTTAGGTATGGCAGCACCACGGAGGTAATGAAGAACGTCCGCTTGGCTATTAGGGGCAAGGCGGTCTGCTAATCACATAAGCTCTGAAGGCCAGATGTCACTCCTTGGATTACCGATTCCTGTGCTTGGACTTTACGCTAAAAATAATTTGAACGAGCGCTTGCGTCACCGAGCTTCGCTTCAGCGCAGTGTGACTGGATAATCACAGACACGGGGCTGATGGGACACAAAGATGGATGAGCGGACAGAGAGCTGGCCTGTTCTTCTTATGGAAAATTCCCGGCTTTCCATATCCGCCCGCATGAAAACGACGGGTGTTTTACAAGGCCAGATTGCATTAGCATCACATGAATTCCTCCTTCATCCAAACCTGAGTCATTCATTGACTCTCAGTCAGTTTCAACGTGGTGGTCACAGAGTTCACTTGACATTCCCATTGTGGTTCAATGAACCAAGGGCCACACACATGACCCCTTGAAAGGGAAGCAACCTCACAATGGAAAAGTGCATCTCGGAATTAAATCTAAAGAAAATGCTAAAAAATGATAAGAGGAAGTGAAATAGAAAGCAATGCTATCTGTTCATGTAGATATTTAACAATGTTGGAAAATGGAACAATGCTTGGTTATGGTTAACCATGTTAACCAGTGTTTCCTATTAATAATTTAATTCATAATTACCATAATGAATGGCCAAGAGGTCAGTAGTTCCAAACAAGGAAACAATGACTTTATTGTGAAAATAACCACAATTTAAAATTGTATGCCTAATGTTTAAAGGAGTGTTAGCATGACTACTATAATCTTAATTAGTCTTTCAAGACCATCTATTAAAAACAGGATAAAATATATATCGCATATTGAGTTATTAATAAAGAACATGTTGTAATGAGAGTTTCTGTCGAACCAATTTCTAACGTCTCAATACATCTCAATTGAAGCTCTCAGAGCGACTGTTAAAACACTTTGTCCTGATCATTTTTGCCTGGAGGTTACAGGAACACTATCAGACCTAACTGTGAAGGTCCATTGTTGTATATTTACAAAGTCGGAATGCTGTCATTAGCCCAAGCTTTCTGTTTAGCATACCTAAAGGAACATGGTGTGTCCCACCGCAATTAGACATACCAGGGAGGCATTCTGCTCTGTTTGGAGGCAACATGTTGAAATGTTAATAGTCAATGTTTTCAAAGAGATTACTTCTCTGTCAGGGATTTGTTAATCTTCTTTTTTGGGAGGATCAAGGCTGTTCTGCATGCCATGCCAGGGTAAGAGAAGGACTTTAAAAAGGAAAAAAAGAGGGAGGAGAGTCTTTTGAGTGTGTCCGCTAGTGCCCCTCGCATATTTGTCAGTGACCTTCTTCTGTCTGTGCTCTTTTATTAAATTTATGATCATTACTTTGTTGCCAGGATCCTTGAATTCCACAAATGTGTCAAGAAAACGGTCTTTTTGGATCAGGTAAACATCAAATACAACTTAATGACTTTTAAAATTAAAAGGATTCTTACAACTTGGACTTTTGTGATTTATTTTTGCATTAACATGTTGTTAGGAAGACGACATAAAAGAAAAGAACAACAAGAATACCACCCTGGGTTTGATACCACCGTTCAAAGTCACAATTTTGTGATCGTCCATTAGGACAGATTATCATTCTGTGAAGTACTTCCATACATATTAGTCCACATTCTAGAATTAAGAGTCTCAACATACGCATTCTAACGTTTTTTAACATCATTAAAACACAGTTCCTGAACTGCTTTTTCTACGGTAGACCGGTTTAATGTCGGCATTATATTGTGCCGCTTTTCAGATTAAACAGTAAAAATTAAAAGTTTGTTTCAATCATTTTCACTAGAATACATTTATTTTTGAGTATTGCGAATAAAACAAGCGTGAGGTTGGGAGTTGGTTATCAACTCATCATGGCACTGATCAAAATCATTTGGTAGTACCTTGTATTTTGTCTCTAGGTGCCAAGTTAAAAATCCCACATGTGCCCAAAACGTTATTATTTGTGAATTAAGAAAAACTGTGAAGACAGTGAACATCAGATGAATTCGTACTTGTTAGATAAAAAACAGCTTGAAGTGGACATTTATTCAAGCTGAAAGATCAAACTCAAGATTCTTTCAATGTGTTATGTAGTTATATTTCTGTTAAAATTGATCTTATAATATTTATAAATAGAGTAAAAGTATTGGTATCAGTATCAAAAGTTTTTGATCGATATTCAGGTTTAGTCAAGAGTCTAAGCAAATATAACCTTAGAAAGTATACAACTTATTTTAAAAATAAGACACCTTTCAGGCTGTAATAAAGAATATAAAATGAATTACATAAACATTTAATTTTTATGCGACATAGTAACAAATGCCTCACAGACTGATACAGGTCCCTGGGAAAGGGGTTGGGGGACCACTGACTGAGAAGATATTAAAACACCAGATTGGGACCGAGAAACAAGTATCACAAGATAATCTATGAGTCTGACACCCCCTCGCATGATTTCATTGACGTTAAGAGGTTTGAGGGAACCGTCTATTTGAATAGGCAGCTTTGTGGTTACTGGACTGAGGGTGGGGGGGGTTGAAGGTGGGCCAAACATTCAGCCTAATCAAACAACTTCTGAGCGTCTAGACAAAGCATTATCTCACTCCTCGGTGCCGTTCATGTGATGTAGCATTTTTACCTCCAGCGTTTCCAGAGACAGCTTGTCGTGTACAGATGGAGTCGAATACACACAACAACTTTAGCGGCGACTGGCGAGAACAAGCGGCAACTTGCTTCCAATAGCTTGGATCATCAATATTTAGTTTCCTTTTCAAGTCTAATAGAGTAAATATGAATTGGCAAGACTTTGTTGTACATCAAATATTTCCTTTAACTTAGCTTTAGACTCTCCAGAGCCAGGATTTGCAGTTCATTTTAATGTATTAAGCATGACTTAACAGAGTCATAAAGCAAAATCAACAAAGTGTTTCCACACGAGGAGGGATGGATTCGTGGATTAAAGGATGCCTGGCAGCAAGAATGCAGCAGAAATAAAATAAAAACTAAATTTCTGCTGTCCACTTGTTTTATGTTAACATGTACTTACTAATGTTAATGTAGATTTAGACACATCATAAATAATAACTCACAATGCGTTAAATAAAACATTATTATTTAACTTTAGCTACATAACAGTGTTGTGTTGTGATTCCATCCTGCTGATGCTTCCCTGGCCATCCTGGCTGCTTTTCTAGCTTTTTTTATTTCAACTTATTTATAGAATAATGCATCAGATGAGCTAGCGGGGGGAGATAATGTCATGCCGGTTACTGCTCCATCTGCCTTTATGCCTACCCTGACCTCTTTATTTGACCATTTGATGGTCTCTTGAACGCATAATATGAAGCCATCTCAGCATTATTGTGCCACTAAATATACAACATTCACATCACATGAAGAGCTTCAACGTGTTTCTTCTTAAATAGAGCTAAAATAAGTTTTCTTTCATCGCTTGTCTCAGGAGCAATAGCTCTGTTGTCTTTAAGGACAGATAAAGTCAACTTTATTTTCCTCAGTAATAGTTACAATATAATCAAGGTAAAGCAATATATTAAGTTTCTCTCAAAATACTTTTAATAATCAGGTAGAGGTCAACAAAATGAATAGGCAAAGGTAACATTCTCTACCACAAATAAAGGAAAAAAATATTTTAAACAATATTTTATCATCTTATTTCCTTTTTTGAAAATTATCTTATTTACTTTTGTTAAAATTATCTTATATTAGGTTATTTGTAAAGCAACTTTCTAGACCAGGGTCACAAAGCGCTTTAACAAACAAAAACAACACACAGTTAAAATACATACTTTAAAAGATCAAGACACATAAGACAACCACAGAGTCACAGAAAATCAGGGAAAAGCACAAATAAAAATATCTTCCGATGTTTCTTGAAGGAGTCAGTAGATCATCAAACACAGAGGGAGAGGAAGATCGTTCCAAAGCTTAGGAGCAACAGCCTGGAAGGATTTCTCTCCTCTGGTCTTATCATCAGGCCCAATAACCAGAGTTTCAGTTTTGACCACATTTCGCTGCAAAGTGTTTTCACTCAGCCATTGTTTGATTTCTAGCAAACAATTGACTAAGCTGCTCAGCTTCTAAGGCTCAGTTGGATCAAAAACTGATGTGTGACTTTCTTTAGATCATGTCAGGTAAAGCATGCATTTCTGTATTTATTCTTCGCATTATCTTGAGCTCTGGGTTCATAAAGAAATACTAGAACAATTAATTTTCATATTATTGTTGATGCCATCTCTTAAATATTTTGCACTTGTTAGTGAATTGTTTGGATTTGATTTCAGATCTATTCATGGTCAGGCTCCTCCTTACATCAGTGATCTGATCCAGCCTTACACCCCAGCTCGGGCTCTGAGGTCTGTGGATCAGAATCTACTGATGGTTCCTGAACACGCTTCCGGACCAGAGGAGAGAAATCCTTCCAGACTGTTGCTCCTTAGCTTTGGAACGATCTTCCTCTCCCTCTGTGTTTGAAGGATCTACTGACTCCTACAAGAAACATCTTTAGACATCTTTATTTGTTCAGGCTTTTCCTTGATTTTCTGGAACTCCTGTGTTGGTCTCGGTGTTATCTTGACCTTAAAGTATATATTTTATTGAGTATTGTCTTGATTGTTTAAAATGTTTTGTTTTTCAAATTGCTTACTTACTTACTTACAGTCACAATGGCCAGCATTATTTCTTATGCTGTAGAGGCAAATGTTAATTCTTCTGTTCAGCCAACAGTCAAGCAGTGTTCCAAGGACTGAAGGAGTAAACTCAGCACAGGCTGGAGTTTTTATTAATCAAATCACGAGCGTAGCAAGTGTACAAAGAAAAATCTCCTCCCCACTGAGAGAGTGACAGAGAAGAAAAAGAAAACAAACAGGCGGAATGCTAATAAATGCCTCCTCCGGCAAAGCGCTTCACATGTCCGATGGGAAAACATATTTAAACCTAATGAACCTGTTAGGTCATAACATGACATCGTCCAATATGCCGTTCTGGTTCTGAGAATAGTTTGAGCGGGGCCGTGCAGGGACATACGTTTGATAAGCAGTCGCTCTCTTATCATTATCTTCCACTCAAACGACTGAATAACGCCCAGCCGCAACACACTTCCTCTTATGTCATGGAGATCAACAACGACAGCTGGACACAATTTCATGGGATTTATAGACATTAGGACATGAGGAAACACGCTCCCAAAAAACTGGAGGACACTCAAACAAGTGGAATGTGGGAGGAAGAGCGTTTGAAAAGTACATGACCTCAGATATGAATACCGACACAAACCATCGCTTTATTCTTGGTCAACATAGGCATTTAAAATAAACTACAAATGAACAATGGACTACATTTAATAAATGTCTGGTCATTCTGAAAATACTTGAGAGCAAGTGTCATGCCTAAAACATCTATCAAACAACCCTCTTTTTTATTACCAAAAACAAAAAGACATCATCAAACTAGTACCCGTCAGCCTGAAAACAAAAAGGCTGAAACAAAAGGCGCTCCTCGATTGTTCTTGTCTACCTGCTTTCTAATTACTGGAGCAGTTTAAGCAAGCACAGAGACTAATATATTCCAGACAAGTGTTCAATTCTGGAGGTTCCAGACTGCATTAACCTCACTATTTTGATTATTACATTGTAATTACTCAATTAGTCCCTGGTTATATTAGATGAACCGACTTGTCTTGACTACATTTGAAAAACAATTGTTGAAGGAAAAAGAGGGAAAGAGTAGACAGTGTGTCCCATCATGTTAACATAATAACAATTATCATGTGGCCACAATAAACCCATTAGAGATTGATATGATAAATATTTATTGCAATCAAGTTACTACCATTAAATGAAACTCTTATGAGGTCAGTAACACAAATTGTGTAGAGTATATATAATTAAAACAAAAACAACAGATGTTCAGAAATAAAACATGCTTTTTATTTTACCTGTTTTTTTTTATTATGTTATACAAATAACTCTTACTAATTATGTTATCAAAGCATGTAAGCTTTGTTTTTTTTTGTTTTTTTTCTAAACATAAACATATTTTATTGGCATCTAGGTGTGGAGATTAAATGACGAGTAAATGCTGTAGAAAAACAAGTTGCAAATTGGATTACAAATTGAGACGTAAGATAAACGATCGATTGCTTTCACTGATTATGATTTATAGGTTAATTGTGTTTAGTTGTTGTGATCAATAGAATACAAGGTGGGTTTACGTATTAGCTGTTGGGGTATCATCCAAAGTGGTAAATCACTGTCAGGAGAGACATTCCACTACTTATCGAGACAAATAACTGCCAATGTCAGTGTCTTTTTATTGATTCAAGAATTTTACAACCAAATACAAACATAAATAAATAATGTAGCTTCATCAGAATAAAGCTGTATTTTATTATAAATAGTTGCTTTAAAGAAATGTTCTATACCTGAACATACATTAAATATATGAATAGTTATCAACTTATCATATTGTTGTAATAAGAATGTGTTTGTTTTAGTTATTTTTAAGTTATAGTCAATAGTTATTCAACTGCGTATTTTGAAAGCATGCGCGAGCTATACAAGTACATGTCTATCTTCACAAAAAGAAAAAAGCTAAAGTTAAGAAATGCTATGAAGACTTTTCTTTTAAAATTCTCACCAAACCGGTACTTTAAAGTATGAACCCTTTACAACACACTGCAAATCACCAAGTAAACACTACATTAACTACCTTAGTACTGTATGTACACAATGATTAGTGTGACTTCTCCCGACACTGAATATTATTCCTGCTTTTGCTTGTCAAATGTAGTTTTTTTTTCAATCTATATTCATCTATTTCTACACAACCAGTAAAAATATTAAAATAAAATCAATAAACCATGTCAAAAGGGAACAAGCTCGACCTGATGAGTAACTGTGAACTTCCTGTTTATTAAATACAAAGCTGAACTTCGGACTTTATCACTTTTGTTTACCTTCAATTCCCCTAAGGCGTGATAAAAAACAATCTACAAAACACACATGCGTGTCAACCCTTATCACCCCCAGTACATGCCCCCGTGTCCATGTGCACCCTGCAATCGAATACAGGTTTTGGTGCACATGCCTCTCCAGGCGACAGGAGTGTGTGATATTTCAGCAGGGTGTGTGAAGCTCCTGTGCTGGGCCTATTAAAGCCACGGATCAGATGAATTTATAATGTACACACAAGCTTCCCTTCTTAGGAAAAAGCCTCAACATGCACTAATGTTCCACAGACATAGCAGGTGACTCAGCCCACCTGTGTTGACGCTTATTAAATATGTTACAAACACTGTTTTTCTCTTAACTTAATGTTAGTTCCAGATAGTAAGTGCCATAGTCAATAAAAACTGCATCAAAACAGTATTTCGATAAAAAAAAACTTGATTTAATTTTAAAATACATGCAGCTAGATAGAGGGGATACGAGGAGCAGGAAATTAAAAGATGGGTGTAGTCAAGGAGCTGATAAAAAGTTGAAACCAGGTCTCGTAATCAAATTTTGTGGACAACCTTTCACATGAAGCAGTCGGCCACTCTGTATATTTATGAAAAGCCTTTTCCAGCCATGCGCTCACCTACTAATTTAGTAAAGCATATGTGTTTCTAAACCATCAGAGAGTGTGTTGTAAACATGGCTGTCGGGTCCTTCTGGCCAAAGAACGGAGGTAATAAATATGTCCAGCCAAGTCTGTGTCTGATTTGGTGTGAAAATCATGCTTTTAGCCGACTCTATTTACACTGTCCTCATAGTCACAAATAGCAGCCAAAGCTGGGCAGGAAATGGCACTTGTGACCATCATTTTCACACCCACACACTGAGACGCTGTTCTGGGAAGAGCATGTTTGGGGAGAAGGTTTTTTTTTTAAGGTAAAAAATCTTCAAAGGGGAGAATTGGCCTTGCAATTATAAAAGGGAATCAAACACATGTTAAGCAAATTGTATGAATGAAGCTACATGTGAAGGTTCTGGTCTGACAGATTTCCAGGCTATTAAAACTGTGACCTGGTTGCAGAGATGGATGCTGTTTAACGACAGCATGTTTATGGCTTAAAGTTTAATGCTCGTGAATGCAGAACTCCCAAGATGCCTCCGTCTCGAAGGCTCTAATGAGCTAAAAAACACATACTGTGCAGTGAAGGAAGGATAACGGGTCCTTGTGAACAAAAGGTCAACATTAGGGCCTTTTCCTGGGTCGCCCACTGAGATAGTGAAGAAGGGGTGAAGGTCTGTTTTGACAGCAGCTGCTGTGTCAGGAAAGCCAAGAAATTGGGCGCCTCTACAGACAGTTTGGATTCTAAATGCAGAGAGGAGACCTGTTACAGGACATGACCGCCAAGGTCTACGACTCTTTCGCCTTAGCCCTGTGATACCCTGATCTCAGCAGTCACCACCCCATGACCTCTAGCAGTGCCCAAGAGGCCCACGGGCCCCAGGAAAGGCATATTGATCTCTCTAACTGACTCCACGCACCCCTCCCTCTCCACTTGCATCCCTTTTTCAAATCTCTGTCATTCTCTGCATTGCTGTCCTCCTCCCTTTTATGTGTCAATGGGCTTTCACACTTGGTCCCAGGCTTGAGTGTCATTGGACGTGTCAGTCCGAAAGACTGGTAATAAAGTTACCTTTTTATATACACTTGTCTAAAAGACCAGTTATCTGAATGTCTTTGGAAGTCCATAGTGTAGAGTATAGAGTCTGTGAAAGGGCACTATAAAAAGCAAAAGTAGCAACAGTAGTGAGTATTTCAACAAGCTGCATCTCAACCTACGCATAAGAACCTTCTCCTGAATCCACTAGCAGTTACCACCTAGCCTGATTGAATACAAATACCTACAGTACAAACATTTGTGGGGAACTGAAATGTAACAGCCATGGCTTATACGCAGATGTAAAGTATATAATTCTTAAGCCAAAAACGTCTCACTAAAGAGAGATTTGGTTTAAATGTTACTGGATGTGTATAGCAAGTTCTGACATGGGCCATGGAAGCACACCTGGTAGATTAGTTGACTGTCGAGAGACAATCGGGGGCTGTGATAAAAGCATTCTGAACAAGACACTTCACATCTCCACTAGTGGTGTGTATTGGCGAGAATCCTTCAATGTGATACATATCATGAAGATACGAAACGATATAGTATATTGTGATATGTTGTGATACTGTAGGAAAAACATGATATAGTTTTGTTTAAATCATTTAATTGTATGAAAACTGGCATAGCATAGGAAACACAATGTCATTACATAAACATCAACTTATTGAATTCAAACAAAGAGATCGATATTTGTATTTGAAATGCGATATTTAAGTGTATAGATATTTCCTTACATTAGGACTGAACTAATTTCTCATGCACTTTGTTGTTTCTCTTAATTGTTTTCTACACAGACTGAAACAAAGTCAAATTATTTTACCTAAATACCTGGCAGTGAGGATGATTCGGATTCCTAGTGAGTCGCTTGGCACATGAAAATATGGCAGAACTCGCTTTAAACTGAGTTGACTGAGTTTATTGCTTGGCTTGCTATCAGATGGTAAGAGCTCCCTGAACACAAGAGTAAAGTCCTCGCATTGATTCATCGTGGCAGAACATTACATGGAATTGTATTGCATCTCTAATGCAGGAAACTCCAACAATAAATCCATAATTATTGTTGAATAAAAGCTGTTAAATGAAGAATGTTCGTGTCACTAGCCAGAGAAAAGAGGGGGAATGATAAAGCTACTCATTTATATGCCTCTTAATCCCTCTGTCTTCCCAATCCTTATCTACTTTGTCCTATCGACTTGATCTGGACCAAGTTTGAGCCCCAGTTCTCCACTTTGAAGTCCCTTGGTTGTCGGCCAGACGAAGGAATGTACCTGCAGCCATCTGTGAAGAGGCAAGGCAGCAGTCGGCAAGCGCTCCGCTTCCCTTCCATGACTGAGACGAGCGGCGGCCAGGAGTGGTGAAGAAACTGTTGGCTGAGTGCATGTGATAGGGCCTGAAATTGTGACATTATCAATGGAAGGAACCGAGCGTATCTCGCGAAGCCAAGGAAGTCTAATCTAGCCGTGTTCCTCGTTCTTCATTTTAATGTCTTTCTGCCTGCTCCTTGTTTTCCTCTCGCACCATAAGCCCTCTCTACCAGAACAAGGGGAGGATATTAAGGCCTGATTAAGGAACTATTTTTACCCACCGCTTTATTTTCTTTAACAAGATAACTGATTAAAAGTACTTTAAAAGCAAAACAGTTTAAATGGCAAATAGAGGCGAATATCTGGATGAACCAGTATGAAGCAACTTCTCCACAAACAATAAGATTACAACATACAAAAAATAACAACCAGGCTAGAGGTTTCGGGAGGGGTTTTCAGGGGGACCGAGCGAAGAGACAAGCTGGGGACTGACAAAGGCGGGAAGCTATAGGAGGGAGCTTTGAGAGGAGGGGGTCATGATTAGGCAGAACAAAAAAAAAACTACAGTAGCCAGAGCTCTTCCCCCCAATTGCACATACACATACATGTGGCTTCCAATCTGGCCATCAGTCTGTTGCAGAAGTGTCACATGGGCGCCCTGCGTGCCGGCCAATAGCTTCTCAGCTTATCAACAAGCAGAGCTGGATGGAAAGGCAGATAAGCGATAGAAGCGGAGGGGGGTGGTGGTGCAGGGGAGGCGTGGGATGGGTGTTGGAATTAGAGAGGGTCACTGGCAGATGATGACAGATTGCAAAGTGAGCATGTAATATATAGTATGCGAGCAAAATGCGGGCAAAGCGATATAGGGTTTCATAATACTCACATTAAATAAGCGTAAATAGCTTTTCTAACTATAACTAGAGCCGATGACAATGTCTAAACTTCATGTTGAACTGTGACCTCGCCGCAGCTGATGCTTTTGAACACTGACAGATTGAGCACTCACTATGCTAAAGATACGCGTTAATATTCTGATTACAACAGCATGAAGAAAAACAAGATTCCTCAGATAAGGTTCATGACTATAAGCACAGTTGCCAGTCGCTTGTTTTAGCAAATAAAATGTTTTTATTTCACCAACTGTTGACTTAACTTCTCAGCAAACATGACTCAACAGACTTCTGGGTAATGTTCATAAACTTGTTCTAACGAAAAAAAAAATGATTAAAGAAGAAAACTGAAGTAGAAAGATACACTAAATTGTATTTCAGAGGTGATTTGAGCAAATGTTTCATAGTTTAAAACACTGTCTGATGAATTATCTGCCTCCGTAGGAACAAGTCGTCAAAGCTTGCAGCTGTTCCACACAAACCGACAACATACGCAGTGTGAAACTGACGTGTATGTGTCTGTTTTTGTGCGTGTTGGGGGGGGGGGGGGTGGGGGTTAACGGGTATTCATGACAACCAACACGGAAATGCCTTGTGTAAGCAGTCGACAGTTTGGAGGCTCCATCGCGGCCAGCCTGCGCTCTACCCCTCACACTGAAATAACGGCGCAACTTATGTGGTCACCCACTTGCAGAGGCAATGCACTTTCCGCTGAAGAAGAAATGAAACATGTTGCTCGTAAATAAAAAAAAGAAAAAGTGGCTCACTGACTGAGAAAGTGAGAGATACTAAAAATCCCCTTCTAACTCAAATACTTTTCTGACTGGGTGAATCTGAGTTGAGCTGATAGTGAATGCAGGGTCTTTTTCTAACCTGTCCTTTCAGTTCAGTCTGACAACTCCCCCACCTTTTCAACCCCCATCTGTCTCCAAACATCTTCGATCACACCTGTGAACTATTTCAGCACATCAGAGAGCGCTCAGATTTCCCCGTCTTCAACACCGTCTTACACACACCTCATTCTTTCTCCTTCTGTCTCCGGGTAAATGCCTCAACAAATCTATCACTGGATCTGGTTTGAGAATGAAGCTCTGTATAATGTAATAGGAATTATTCAGTTTACCCATTCCCATGACCTTTTCTGTGCAAACTGTCCTTCACACAAGTCGTTGGATGATATGTCCTGTCAACAAACAGATCAGAAATGCTGCTGAGTCAAAGTGTAAACAGGAGATAAACAGCCGCAATGACACCTACAAGGATTTGCAGAGTGATGACTGTCTTTTCCCGTCATTTAAATATCACCCTATCTCTTATCAGTTTGTTTTTCTCTTTCCTCCACCAAGGCCTGTCTCTAGCGTGGACAGTGATGGACTTAACACACCACTCGGTTTTTGTTTTTTTCTTTAAATCTCAGGAATCCAAACCGAGTTCCCCAGCGACCATCACAAGGTGAAGACCTTTTGTCGGCCCTAAAGGCAGCAGGGGCTCTTCCTGCAATTCTAATCAAAGTCTAAAAAGGCCAAACCTTGGACTCTATGCTGGGTCAAGGCCTGCAAAGGAAGATATCAATCAAAACACACAAAACAAGCAACACGGGTGGACAGAAAGAAACAGGAAGTCCAAAGATACTTAATAAACAAACCACTCCTGGAGGTACATTTCCAAAATACAACAATACTCAAACTACAAAAACTTCTATTTATCAATACAGTGGTCCCTTGCCATATCGTGGTTCCCCTTCCACAGATTTCTATTATTATGTTAAAATATATTTTGGGAACAGAAAAAGCAAAGCTCCTTGTCTTTGTTCACACCGTTACAAACGGATGCTGTATTGGACCAACAGACAAACTTCTACAAAACTTAGTGCGAGGAACTAACTACTGAGCCCAGATTACTTATCGTGCTAACGAAACAGTGAACTCCCATGATGCCTTTGTACACACTGATCCATCTAAGGACGGCTAAATGGTTGCTACATCAATTTCAATTGTACATCTACAGTATGTTGCTATGTCAAAAGCTGCGAGTTTGGTTGGCTGAGCGGCCAAGCAGTACAGGATCTTTTTAAATTACCGTTACTAAGAGGGTTATTGAGTGCGTCGGGATATCATATGCAATGTTGAGTTTGCAAGTTTAAATAAATGTTGTCACTACTTTGTGTATTTAGTTCAAAACTTTTCCCACTCAATAAACTAGGGCAGACTGTATTCTATACATAGCAAGTTAACTTTGATTTTCTTTTGATGATGTCTTCAACTTTCACATCCGAAAAGATTTAAATTATTTTTTAATAACAACATGTATTCAGTATCAATAACTATCCTAATAATGTAACCGTCCTCCTACTCAACCTGTCTCCCGCTATATCTCACAGTTAGTAATTTAAAGACACAATAGCACATAATGGCAGTGTGAACGGATAGGACATTAATCTGCTTGTGAAGCCACGGCGTCTGTCCCTATCATTATCATCAGCCTCTGACTCATACTGCACTGTCCGTGTCTCCTTCTTTTTTTTCCAGATGGGAACAAATGAATTCTCTCCTGGCTGACCTGTTAGTGACAGATCTGCAATTTGAGGTTGTCTTCCTGCCTGGCGTCCTGCTCTGCAGCTGTCTAATTCTCCCACAAGCATGTCGTACAAACAGGTGACCAAGCATGAACACTCCGATGAAGACATATGAGAAACATGCAAGAGCCTACACGCGTATTAATACGAGGACTTTAAGTATTGGGGTTTTCATAAAAAACATGGCACTGGACAGGCGCTATTCCACCAGACATCCATCAATATGTCACTTTGTGTTATGAAACCAGGCTCCCAGGGTGATCGGACCGCTGGCCTGGCTGCCAGCATGTCCGCCTGATGGCCTTCAGTTCTCGCCAAGAACGACCAAATGCAAACATTAATGTGGAGTGAAAAAAAAAGTCAAGGGCGAAGCTGATACAGACCTCACTTAGACAATTTTCAGCATACAGAAGTTGTAAGTAAATCACACTATAGTGAGTATAGTCACACTACTATACAGGTAGTGTGAAGGTTGTAGAATATCCATTGAAATGTCATTTAAAATGGTGTTAAATCACCCACAAAAACATTTTAAATAGAAACCAATATGGGGGATTTAACAACTTTACTTTCTTGCAGATGTACAAGTCAATTAAAGAAGTTAAGATGGAGAAAAACGAACAACCTTGATGGCGAACTTTGGTCAAGATACAGTTAAATACTTCTATGTTTACAGTACACTACATATTTGCTTGCGACTAATCTCATTGGCTGATCAGACCTAAGGGACTGCGGTTCAAAGTATGACTCAATTCATTAAGAAATGATAGAATTACAGAAACAAGTGAGTGGTCTTTGGCTCTAACAAAGAGACTAATAAAAGAAGTGTTTTTTTCAAGGGAAAACCCTGGAAATGTCACAATAGTCAGCTTCCTGATTTTTGAGAGACAAGTTAGGTTGCCCGAGGTATAAATATGTGAAACATCTTTAGCACAAAAAGTATTAATAAAATCAATGCAATATTCAATTATTTTAAAGTCATAATTAAAGTCATACAATTTTCATCCTTCTGTTGTTAAATGTCTTTATTTTCTATTCTGTGAAGCACTTTCACTCACACAGTCAGGAACCTGCTATGAAAATAAACGTGCCTTGCCTTACAGGTAATTTCTTTATTTGTTGTCCAACTGAAGAGTCTTGCGTGTCTTTATAAGCGAAGCTGTCGGTGCGGTTCTAGTGGGGGGTGGGGGGGGGGGGCGTCTAATATCACAGTGTTGCTTTTAAAATCTGTTAACATGTGAGGGGGTGTGAAGTCTTATAAACATAACATAAATTGATGTCTGGTTCGAGCAAAGCAACACAGACAGGCTCTAAAATTCGACGACTCTTCAATCATCTTAAACATGAGTATCAGAGAAGTTCATCATCTTGGATTTAAGCTACGGTATTAGTCCCTCTGTCGCTAAGTCGCTACAATAGCCTATCTTTTTCTACGTCAAGGGCCCCAAACCCTTTTTTTTCCACCAGAGACTATATGGTCATTTCCATGACTGCCTCACAAAAAAAAAGCCCTCTCCAACACCGAGGAGGACTGGCAAGGTAATTAATTCCCTCTGCCGCCTCTATCTCTTTCCTTCTCCCCTCGCTGTGGTGAGATGGGGGGGTGTGGGGGGGCGAAAGCCAGGGAATGTAATTCACACTAATTACCTTTTTGCATAGGCGTCTTATTTCAACTTTCCTTTTCATGTGGAAACGTCTCGGCTTCAACACCTCCTGATATACATTAGAATTTGAGCGACGTGTCACGTAAAGATACATAAAGATATTTTTGTTTCAAAGTGAGAGCACCCCTGCAGCTTTTGACGCACTTTATATTTGTTTTCAGAGTCTCTTCAACGTTCATCTGTCAGTCATTGACAAGAAGAAGAAAAAAGTACCCTTTGGCACCAGCAGAGGGACTCTGGAGTAAAAGAGAGCCAATATTAAAACGAGATTGGTAAAAACAATATAGTAATAAAAGGATAATATTTGTATTGAGTTGGATTTTAACTTCGTCTTGAAAACCCCTCTATTAAATGACGGTATTGTTAAGACTTTCTGTTTTTATTTGCGCATGCATTGTTTACCTTTATGGCTCCCTCGACTCAATATTTACAGAATACGACTATAAATAAAAGTATGATTTAACCATGGTGAGGATTTTTGTCTCCAGCGATTCATTCGTTTGATAAACACTGTACAGATACTATAATAACGCTGCAATACATCCACATCGGATACGGGATGCTGATAAAGCGTGTATCATCCAGTGGAAACTACATTTTTTAGGGGGTTGTAAAAGACTACAAACGTGCAGGGATATATCCATACATTCGGATCAGCCCCAAAAAAAATGCTGCAGCGACAGAATTCCTGTCTTATCAGCTTTTCCAGAAATAAAATATCTCAACGTGCATGCATGCAGAAAGTGCTGTTCGACTCCAACTACATCGAGATAAGGAGAAGTAAAAGAAAAGGTGTTTCGATCCTGCAGCATAAACCCCGAGTACAGTCCAGCAGGCTCGATGGTATTAACTAGTGTATTATTATTATTTATTTTTTTTATCAATGAATCATTAGATACTCGTAACAAGTCTATAACTGTGGATGTGTCGGAGGTTTAAAGATCACGTCCACGGTGACTGTGGAGGTAAATAAAGGCGAATGACACGTTTGGTTCTGGCAGAAGGAGGCGAGACGCTGCATCAGTGTTTGGGTATCAATTCAACAGTATCTTACCTTCGTATACAGGGGCCATCGGTGCAAGGCTGTCTGTTATTCATGGCAGAAAAATCAAGCGAAAGATCGGCTCAAAACTCAATAAAAATCTGCCATCTTGAAAGACTGATGCGGTCTCCTGCATTACTGGCCCGGCTCTTTAGTGGGGAAAACGCTCATAATTCATAATATCCAGTCGGGGGTTCGAACGTGTGGTCCCGACGAGACGGAGCGACACACACACACGCACGCACGCACACACACACAAAAAAAGAAAAAGCTGACGACCAGGTTTCGATAACAATCCCCGCCTTGCATGGAGGCTCCTCGGACGAGCCGCGGTGACAGGTTTACTTCAGCTATTGTGCGACATGACTGTGGAGCGAGAGACTCTCGGTGCAAAAGTTGCAGTGGTCAGAGCGCAGCGAGTTTGGCTCAGGGAGAGAGTCGAGCCCAGAGCGAGTCGATCGACACGGCGATCCTCGCTCTGGGCTCCTCGGCGTACCTGCTTGTTATTAATAATAGGATATATGATGCTTTGATGCAAATATTTCACAGCTGCATGCGATAAGTAAACACATATCAATAGGATTTTTATCAAAAACACAAGAATAGTGTTTAATTATCCTCTGCGTTTTTTGTTAATATAATATTTTGTATCTTATTTAAAACAAAACATTCCACATGTATTTTTAATGTAACATGATATGAATACATATGATAAAATACAAGTATACATAAAATATTAATAGATTAGTATTATCATTAATTCATCTGTAAAAATCTGCCTTTATATTGCACCTGGTTACATTTTCTTTACCTTTTCTGCCAATTTTCAACTTTTAATGCTCCTGCTTATTATGTTTTGATGATGTTTTACTGTGTTTGGCTGTAAATGTATCTGTACGGTGATCATGGGCGTCTAGAAAGATCTCTTTAAATAAAATGTGTTATTATCATCATTATTTATATTGTTTCTGTTTTTATTATCAGGTTTATTTATTACTGTTTTTGTTCTTACTTTTACCTAATATAATAATAATAATAATAATCTCTATTTATATAGCACCTTTCTAGACCAGGGTCACAATAATGTGCATGCATTTGATAACTGCTGTGAGAAATTTACCCATGGAATTAAGCTATATTTTATCTCAACTTATAACAGTCCAAAATGCAAAAATGGAAACTGTTTTTATGAAATCTTTGCTATTTAAAAAAAAAAATGGAATCCAAACCAAATGTTCACATTTACAAACTTAGATTTTCTTTATATAAAACAAACCAAAAAAATGTCCTCATCAACCCATCACTACTATTTACTAATACAATTATGTTTTAAATACTATTAAATGAAATCCTAGAGTTAATATTAAACACATTATGACTACTGATATCACAAACACATCAGTAAACAATGTAGAACATTAACAAATATACAAAACTGGACATTTCTAAATGGAGGTGCTGAGTCATATGTCACACAAATGTGTCTGAAAGCTATTATTTGAGCATTCAGTTGACTCAAAGCAACAAACCAATGTGAATAACAAACAGTTTGTATAATTGGCTAAATGTGTCAATATTACCTGAAGCCCCTTGTCTTTCGTCAGCAGGATGTCAGCTGTAGAGCTCTTCATCACTGGCCAGTCCTGAAATAGAAATTAGCCAATTAAATAGAAATCAGCACAGTAGGACAACATGCTAACAAAGATGGACATAGTTAAACTTTTTTTGTCACATCTTTTTTTTTTTATAACTTTAATCCTTGTATCCATGTATATTTCTTATGATCTTTGAACTTGATTGTAAATCCTCTGGATTATTTGTTCTTTACTAGAGTAAAATCCTGCAGCTGACCTATTAAGTAATTTTTTATTCAGCTTTTAAATCACTTATTTGCGCTTCGCCATGACTCAACTCTGTGAATGTACTCAATAAATTGTAAAGTAATAGAGAAATGATAAATTACCATAAAAAAGGAATGAGTCAATTTAAGGGGACATTTCATTCTTTATTTTAGCTACTTTTAATATACATTTAATAGTTTTCATTTAAAACGTTTTTATGTGGTTACTTATTGAACAAATGAGAAATAATTAATCAATAAACAAAGTCAGCCCAACAGGTTTTTCCACCAACATGTCTTTTAATTATTTAGGAGAAGCAGAGCTTGTTAACTTGCTCTCTCTAGAGACAGTGAGTTATTAGCAGTCGCCGACACAGCTGCTGACTTGGATTCCAAGTTGTGCGTTGATGCTGTCGTGCTCCTCCATAGGTGACTGGTCTGAGTACAGTAGACACCAGCACGGGCGACAAGATTTGAGAATGAACTGGAGCAGAATGGGATTACTGCTGGCTCACACAAATGTGAGTAATCTGTCATGTAGCAGCGACCCTTGAATGCACTTGTGCAACAGCTACATTAAACATGCCGGCTGGTTGTTAATAGTCCAGCCGAAGCAGATAATCTTCACCCGCAATATCATCTCATTTCCAGGAAATAGTTGTGATCTTTTTGTTTAAATGTTTTTATTTATTCTCATGTTTTATTCTGCATCAAGTTATGCAAGCAGGCATCCAGTTAAAGCGTGCCACACCGCCTGCAGCTCTAACTGAAATATACAAGAACCAGTCTTGAGTAAATTGATGGCGTAATGTTGGAACATACAATAAGACCTCCAGGGAACTCTGGGCTTTAGTGTTTAAGAATAAGACGCACATTAATAGTTGAAGCTGTAATTACAGTTGCTGGAGTGTTAAAGATGAACGTGTGTTCTAAATCTATTTAAGACCTGAGTTCATATTTAACTTACTAGTTTTTTTAAACCTCATGTATAAAAAAAATCCCTGAAAAAAAAGGCAAACACAAATATTTAACTAAAGTAATCATTTATTTATATTTATCAAAACAATATGGCATCGTTTTACAAGTATTCTTTAACTCCTTATTGGAAAATTCATTCATTTACATCTACAGAATTAAACCAAAAGCAAATACTGTTCAAATTCATGTATAAATGTTATTTAATAAGTGCAAAAATGAGCTATGAACAATTACAACTGTGTAAACCGGATCTATGACCATGAGCAGGCTAATGCTAAGCTAACATGTGCTAAAATTCACAACAAACCGTGTATAAAAGTATACAAATATCTGCCAAAAAAACAAAACAAGCAGTAAATATTGTTTTAAGTTTCAGAAGGATGAAGGTCAAATCTACAACCCAGTTAAGTCAAGAAAAGGAAGTATTATTGAAGATATATCCTCAGAAGACACAGGGTCGCTTACCTTTTGCATGAAGCCACATGATGCTAAGCTAAAGTTGCTAAAGAGCAGTAAACCAGGATAGAAAACATGCAGTTAGAAATCTTGTATTGAGATATAAAATGTGTGTGATCAACAACAACAATAATAATACTAATAACTGTTGAGTGACTATTTAAACTATTTCAGAATGTATGAAACTTAATTAAATGCAAGTTCATTTTCACTTAAGGTAAAATGTCAAAGATCATATCAAAGATTGACACCCCATGTTTATTTTTAGTAAATCTATATGTTGATACTTTTATAATGTACTTAAAAAATATATATAACATAAAATATAATCTATAATATTTGACATTATATTTGATTCAACTGAATTAGTAAATAATGTTTTTTTTTCTGGTTATATTTACAGAATGTGAGTAGAAGAGAATGTGGTTGCAGCTGTTCTTCAGAGACCGTTTTTTTTTATGTCTAAATCAATTTTTATTTTAGCCATAATAGTTTTTATGTGATTGTAGAGGACAAGACACATCTTAGAAGACGCAGAAATGGAAGAAAGCACTTCAGACAGAAAACAGGTGACACTTTAAAGATTCCATTTTAAAATAAGATCAAAATTGCATTTGCATTCTTACCTTTTCAATAACAACTTTGTTTTTTTGTTTTTTTAAGAAATGTGTCACGCAACAGTAGAGTTGGATTATGTGAAGCAGCATATTGTTCCCGCTGGATTAAAATAATTATAGACATTGAAGGAACATTTACGCATTCAGGACTTGGGTAATTGAAGCGTCTGCGTCGAGTCCTACCTCACCCAGGAGCCGCGTGACGAGGATGATGACACATATAGTAAAACCCAAACACAAAAATAAGATGTATACATGTTGTTACTGGACCAGAGTGGGGAAAAACATTCACACAACGGTAACACACGTAACAATGTGATTTCTCCTTTTTTTAAGTAAGTCTGTGAATGACCTTTCACCCTCATATCTGACACACCACCTTCACTTCCTGCATTTCAAAAATAATCGACATGAACCAACTTAAAACTGGGCAATTCATAAAAAGCTACATTTCTCAAAATACAATGCATTTAAATCTATTAACAATTTCAGGTTTCCTATTTATTTACAATTTTCATTCATTATGGGGATCAATCATTTCTTTTTACGCTAAATCATACATTTCTTCTCTGGTCACAGGAGCAACAGCATCAACACATTACTTTAAATTGTATTCTACATTTCTTGCAACACATCTTATTTTGAATAAATATATATATACTCACTCTTGATGTGGAGTCCTGATGAGACATCTAGCACCAGAGAGAAATAGAAAAATATGACGGGACATATTTCATCTGAATTAAAAAGCTACGGCAGATGGTCGTGCTATTTGTCGAAAAGGATTGATACAAATTGAATTTGACTCGTTTGTTGGTATATTTTCTGTGTTTGTATTCATGTACATTTTTTTTTCTAGTGATATTGACGGAGCAGTGCTGTGTTCATATGATAAAAAAAGGGGAAGGCTTAGTGGGGTTAATAATTACTGTATATATCCTGTTGAAATCAACAGAAATGACTGTCAATAAAACCATTCTGTTATTACTGTTGTTCATATCATGTCTTCATATTTGAACTCTTTTTTTGCCCTTTCAATTGTCGTGACCCTATAAGAACAAAGTACTTAGTTACAGTTTTTTATTCCTTCAAACACCCCCCCTCCCCCGCCATGTTTCCCATGACTCTACCATACACAACTTGTTTCAGAGCAGATCTGAATACATTGTGACACAAGCAGGAAATAAATAATTGCAGTTAACGTCATGTTTGCAAGAAGGTTTGAACAGGAAATGCTGCAATAACCATAACAAGCGAATTCCTGGCAGAGACAGTTTCCCAACCAAATGAATCAGGTCAGTTCTGTTGTATAAGAGGTTTGTTGTAGGCGCAATTTCGGTAAATCGACAACCTAAACCAACTCTTCACATTTAATTAAGAAACAAATTCAAAACCTGCAGGAGACCCGATCTTTTGCTTCCTTAAATGTGTTGCTATTTTTAGGGTCATTTCTGTGCTTTGTGTGATGGATGCATGTCTCAGAGAGTCTGGAGTTCCCGAGGAGCAATTTTTAAACCAGTCGAATTTCTTTATCTTTTTACCAACTTCTTTAAGTATAAGGGTATTTTTTAGATGATTTTTCAAGATGGTCACTATATCTGTTCTGTTTTGGGGACCTCCTGTAAGGAAGTAAATGTGTGCCATGGGACTTTGAATATAACAGGGCCGGGTCTAGACAGGCATGTATGAGGGGGCAGCCACAAATCTTGAGGGGGCATTGTGCTGTTACTTACTTACTTACAGGTAAGTTTGAGGGGGCACAACATTTATTTGAGGGGGCCAGGCCCCCTCTTGCCCCTGCCTAGACCAGGCCCTGACGCTGAATTGTTTACAGCATCAAAATATGATTTAAAAAAACTCTCATATTTCAAGAGCTTTAGTTTTTTGTTGCATATTAAAAAAAATATTCAAGGTTAAAAATCAATGTTTAAAAATAAAGTGTAAGAAATGTGTTCAATATTCAAACGTTACGAACGCAATTAAAGTAAACAGAGTCACCGAAGCAGCATCACACATTTTGGTTGTCCTGGCTCACTCATTTGTCGCGTAACCTTTGCGTGATGTCGCATCGTATCGTCAGGGATCGATGGCTTCTGCCTGGTTTCCCATATGTTAACACTGAATTTGGTTTACACAGAATATGCAAGTTGAATTTTATTTTACGATGATTTTATATATTGAATTGTTTGCATTGTTTTAATTTTTTTTATAGATTACATTATACACTGAATGTGATCATATATTTAAAAGTAAACAGACGGCCAATAAATTACAGTTTTGGAAATTTGATGTATTTTCAAATACAAAGTTCAAGTTTGATGCTGTAAATACAGCATTTACACACATTTACTTCCATACTTCTGGAACAGCTGGTTAACTGACCTAAGGAACAGGGGTGGGACATAAATGGTTAAAAGCCATTTTAACACTGTAACATATATTTATTTATTTTAATAACAGAAACATTTTATGTTTTTTGATCAAAAGCCGGATCTAATACAGCCATTTTTAAGCAATAGTTGCTGCTTGTTTTGGTTGAGTGTGTTATTGACACAAGGTTACCAAGGACTGGACCGGGCCCCCTGGGTCACAATGGAGAGTGAGGTTGAGGACCCAGACTGAAAAAAGTGGTTGGAACAAATACTTACTTGGTTGCCGTGGCGACCCACTTGCCGCTCTGCACAATAACATGTGGTGCGTCGTCAAGTAATCAACCTAAATCGAAAATATCTTTAATTTTTTTTTTTTTCTCATCAGAAACAGAGATTTAGTTTCCCGGTTACCTTTTTTCGTCCTCGGGTGGCCTCGCTGCTCAGTAAATAGGTGTTTCTTCCATCACACAGGCAGTAATTGATTTCTAAATGTGTTCTGTGTCGAGGCCAGCAGGTGTCCGTGTCAATCATCTCATCCTCCTGGCTCCGAGCAAATATGTTCAGCGGGACCTGGATAAATTATGCTTTTCATAGATGGTGTGAGTCAACAAGACAAAAATAAGTGAGATCTGAGGCAAACCTCTATTAGCCAAAATAGTTATATCCCAGGGAGACCCAGTTAAACATAATCTAAAATATTGAGTGAGACTCAAACTTGTGTCGAGAGCTTTTCCAAGCACAACGACAACAGTGTCAATGAGGCGAATGAACAACGCAAACATTAAAAGCTCTTGACTAGAAATGTGCTAAAGTACGTTCATTCCTATTTACAGTGACTTTGTTTGTGTTGCCTGAACTCACCTGTTTTGACGCCCACACGAGAGGCTACTCAAACTGAATGCCAAATTCCAAATGCCAGGTGAGTAATCTTTCGAGTGTGTGGTTGACTCATGGATCCGTACTAAGGAACCATTGAGGGAAGTTAGAAAAAACAACTACATTTTTTGTGAAATGGTCGAGGTTGCGCCAACACATGACAGCTGACTGAAATTAAGTCAAATTCAAATTCAATTTATGTACTTCAATTCTCATTTCTTGGCCAATTCTACATTCTTCTGAGTAAGTTGGGAGTTAACTGGAACCAGATTCTTAACCTAATAGATTAAGTAGTTATATTCACAAATTTTACCAAACAGGCTTTGCCAAAATAACACTGGACATGGAAAAAAGGATGAAAAAAGTTGTCATTACAAAAAAAATGTCAGTTTACCCTTTTGACATAACTTATTATTTACTTATTTAAGTTAACAATTTATAAAAGTGCCAGTTTGATCAACATCAAATTATTCCTTTGAGTTAAGACTTGTCTATGGTATGTCATTTTCTTTTAAACTGCTCTAGGAATTTGATATATGAAGAACTTAAGTAAGGTAAGGTAAGGTAAGGTAAGGTAACACTTTATTGATCCCTCAGGAGGTCTCCTTCGGGAAATTGTTTTTTACCAATAGCCAGCAATTTTTCATAAACAATAAAAAATAATACATAAAAAATAAAATAAGAAGAAGAACAACATAAAGAGGAAGAACAAGATGACAAGTATGAAAAAATTAACCGGTTTTCTTTGTATAGAAAGTATATTTTCTACCATTTAGTTTCCTTATTTACTAAATTTTCATTTAAAATACAAATAGAGGTTTAATTGTCCATACATAAACTATCAGAAAATTTGGATAGATGTTTCAACCTTTCTTTTCGAAGCTGCTGTAGAAGTCTTTCGCTGACATTCCTGCCATTGTGTTTTCACTGAAAAAGCAAATCAGAAAAGTGTAAGGATATGGAAAGGCAAAAAATATTCATCAATTGAATTACTCAAAATGGTAGCCTTTTAGTTTTGACTGAGACAATCTTGTGATCAAAAATTGCCTTTTTATTAAACATTGTAGTTCCAATGTGATCTTGAATGTGATCATATAACAGTCTTTAGTTACATATTGAGAAAAAAAAGAAATTATAAAAGATTCCATCATGAAATTTAATATCAAAGTTAGTCAGAAGTTGGGTTTTTTTCTGTACGGTTTGGAACAAATCATTAAGACAAACACATTTCAAGA
Organism: Callionymus lyra; assembly: GCF_982586985.1. Lineage (NCBI taxonomy): Eukaryota > Metazoa > Chordata > Actinopteri > Syngnathiformes > Callionymidae > Callionymus > Callionymus lyra. The sequence continues at coordinate 19,960,764 of NC_141825.1, read as the reverse complement.
ATCCTTTTTCAAACTACATAACTTTGAATAACGTCAAATTAAAATCTATGTGTTTTTGTTGTTTTTGACATGAAAATCGATCCATCACATTTCAATCCCATTGTATCTTTCCATTTATATTGCTCCCAGTTTTTGATGTTTTGTGACTGCAGAAAGAGTTTGTAAAGAAACAGAGACGAGGTTGTAGATCTTTACATTCATTCATTACCATATTCTCTTAATGGGGGCAGCTATGGAGCCAGTATTGCCTCCAGCTGGATTCCTTCCTTGCTGTGCCTCCATCTTTAATCAGGGAATATACAACTGCGTTCTATAGAGAGAATTTCCATAAAGATTCTGAACATTTAAGTTGCTCCTTCGCCAGGAACAAACAGCTGTTAGTCTCTGCAGTGGAGCCTCCGAACACTTGGGTGATAAAAAGCTCAATGTCCTGTCCAGATTGTTCAGGAATGCTGGAGAACAGCTCAGTGATCCATATGTTCTCTTCCATACTGCTCAGCTATCAGGCCACAACAGATACATCACGTCCAAACCGGCGTGTTTGATTAGAGCTGGACATTCATGTCGCCTGAGGGGGATTAAGTCTATAAATCAAAGCTTAGTTTGGTATTGACAAGCGCGGCCACCGCCATCTCAAACCAGTGCAAATCTGAATCGACTGATTAATCACGTGAGCAGAAGAATGATTTTGTTATCGTCCAGTAAAGAACAGCCATTGTTACTGGGAGTGTTGTTGTGTATCAGACTGATCCTGCTGTGTGTGCTGCTGCGATCTCTTTCTACATTCAAGGACAATAGACACAGTAACAATGACAATCGACAGGATATTTACAAAGAAATGTTTTGTACTTCCTTTTCATCACAAATTCCACCAAAGCACTCTGTGACTCTAATGTTTTTTTTCATCAAGAGTGTTTATCTTTTGTTATTTTACATTATTAAGTCACGTGGCGAACACAGCGTCCTCTTTTCTCATTTAGAAATCCCCTTCTGCAGTATGTACTGTTATTTTAATTCACTTTCATCTATGAAATTCAAGGCATGTGGACTGAAAATAGCCATTAAAAAATATAAAATATGGCCAATCAGACCTTGACATCTCGACACTTTCATTTAATGCTAGTTTAGTTTCATATATTGAACAAAAACTGGAGCCCTTAAGTGATATCTTAGCTAACTAAAGTAAAACGTTCACTCATTTTCTACTCACTCTCATGTTGTCTAAAGGTTATGGATTATTTTCAGAGTAATGTCTTTTTAAAACTATAATTAAAAAATGTAAGTCCATACTAATGTAGCGAATGGTTGTCACCATTTTCGTCCAAAAAAAGACGAAAATGACATCTGTCTTTTATTGAAGCCTAAACAATAGACGTTGTTCCAAAAAGTAATCCATCTCTTTTCAATTTGAAGGCAGAAATCTACAGTATGTCCATATAACAATCATGAACTGTGCTCACTTTCCTTCATTCTTCATCTAAAATACAGGTTTAAAAACATCCAAATACCTCCATACTGCTCCATAATGTCTACTGTCAACACTCACAAAATATTTACCCCACGTGTTTAATATCTGTGTAGCATGTTAGCCTTTTAGCTTCTGCTAAAAACAATCTTAAAATATAGATTTTCCTGTACAATATCTCTAGTTGCATTACAAGAGGGACGTTACAGACGAGCAGTATGGAGGTATTTAAATGATTTTAAGTGCTAAATTTAGGACGAATAAAAGAAAGCATTATTTGTGGCTTATTTGAAAACGGTTAACTCGGAAAAAAAATCTCTAGCCTTAGTTGACAATGAGTTAAATTTTAATTCCAGGTGAAATATCACTTAAACAGATGGACATGCGATGACCTCCTTCCACTAGTCGGTGGTGTTTCATTTCAAGCGTTATCAACATTTAAAAGTAAATTCAGATATGTTGATATTTTAACCAAAAATATTGCAGATGGAAGGAATACATGAGCAGATGAGCACACATTGGTATGACAATGACTCATAGTACTGTCATTACTTCCCTGAATAAATGTCATTAGTTGTCTGATGACTCTACCCTCCAGCAGTGTATTTACTCCCTGTAACACACCCACTTCTTAACAAAATCCTATTAACTTTGGTATTTAAATCTAATTTTTTAATTCTCTCTTTTCCAGCATTAACCCTTCAATGCATACTAGTGATGGGTTAAAGAGATGTGTAATGAAAACACTGTATTATGATACACTTTCTGATTGACAATATTTGTTTGTAATCTACTAATTCAATGACACCTGGCATGTCAACAATGAGCACCATCGTGAGATGCAATGAACTGCTACCCATTGGTCAGTGCAAAAGAAAAACTATTATGTCAAAAGCAAGATGGCTGACAAAAGGAGATTAGTTGCAGTACTTGGGATGAGGTGATATTTATCTTCCATTTTTTGAGATCCTTCCTTACAAATAATAAATATTGAGACATGGAGCAACAACAAAGGTGATAAAACTGTCAATTTTAAGAATATTGCTTTTGTGAATTGTTTATATTTCATGCCTTTTGAGTGATAACTAATATGGGTGAAGAAAAATGTTTTAATAATGGTAGTAATGGGTTTATGAGACCTCGTGAAATAGCCTCATAGTGAAGACACTTTGTACTAGGGTTGTTGATACGGTGTGGGAAAAGATTCCAGGATAATATATCAATATTCGTCAGCACTGAGTTATTTAATGGTTTACAGTATAATAAGGTGTTTAAAGTAAAACAAATATATACATATTCAATTAACATGTACATATTCACATATTCAAGCAATTGTTCATTTTTGTGTTGCAATCAGTCATTAAGTCCACTGCAGTTTTAGCAGTAATTATTTCACGATGGATCCTAGGTATGACTGAGGACAGGAGGATACAGTCGATTTCCAGCAGCTTTTATAGCCGATGTTTTGGTTTAAAAAAAATAATTAAAGCAGTTACAACTTGTCAAGAGTCATGTGGTCTGTTAATACTAAAGCACCAAGTCAAGTACTCGACAGCACTACACATATATCCTTGTTACTACAGTATTACTATGAATATCACAATTTATCATAGCTCCTGAATCATGATACCCATCCCTACACGATACAGTGTCTTAATCTTAAGGCCACTTCAAGTTTGATCTAGTTTCCTTTCAAAATAAAGTATCATGATACAGTGTCTTCATTTTACAACTGTTTCATGAAGCCTCATCAACCCATCAATACTGGACAGTGATCACTCACTTCTTGGACATGACTTGGAATATTCAAACGGTTGGACAGAGAGACTAACAGCACAGATGAACCATCTCGTGAACTCGCTATTGAACATTCTATCGAACACCACCAACACCAGTTGAACTCATAATCCTGTCATCAACCTTGGACGTCAGATAATGTGTTTGTTTCAGGTCAATTTACTTGTTTAATCGGGAACATCATGTACTCTCATGTACTCTGAATAATCTAGCACAAACTCGAGTGTTCTACTCACAGAAAGGATCTAGTTGTTTTAGCGATGTCACCAGATTAGCTCTCTTTTGTTTGCTAAAGGAAGGGATCACGTGGCGGATCCAGGGATCAGATAGATGGCCCAGAAATGCCTGAAGATGATGGGAATCTCTAAATTGCCTCTCCCAAGAACCAGCGGTAGTTAACTCTGACCTTTTGTCATCTGGGCAAAGAGATTGATGAACTATTCTATTACTAGCTAAGTATGTTTTTTGTCCAAACTGTCCCATTCCTTTCTGTACAGAGCTGTCCCCATGACACGGTGGTACAGTGTGCGGTGTGTTTATCTCCACGGAAAGCTCATCGTTCTACATGCCTGGCGTTCCTCTGTGTCACATCATTACACAATCAATCAAGAGAATCTATTGTGCTACACATAAAAAGGAGCCACATTGATAAGTGAGCCTGCACTCATGACCCCAACAATACGCCTCTAATGAAACGGAAAAACAGAGCCGGGGGCGCCATCATGACCGAAGTATCTATATGTCCCTTAAATGTGTGCAAAAAGGAAAAGCTGAAACAAAAGGGCAATAATTGATCAAAGCGTATTTTGTCCTTTAAACAAATCACCTTTACTCCCCCTGTACTTCCCATCCCCCATAGTTGCAGCAAAAGCGGAGAAAGTAAATTATGGTTTCTTGGCTTTTTAGACTGTATCTGAAGTCATAGCTGTTTGAACTGCTGAGCTCCTTCCTTGGATTTATCTACAGAAAAACTAGGTAGCTGGCTGGTATAAAAACAAAAAATTGATTCCCTTTGCCTTCTGTCCTCTTCTCTTCTTGTAAAACGAAAGAAGCTAAATCCATCCATACCTCTGTGAATACAAACAGACTGAATCAGTGAATAAAGGTGTTCATAGAAATGAAAATTCTTTCACACATCTTTCTCCCTATTCAACCTCACATTGTTTACTCCAATCTTCCATCCCTTTTTTTTTGTCATCCGTTAGAATAGCAATATTACATTTCATTGTGTTTACTTTTCATATGTCTTATCAGTGGTTTTCTTTTTTAAAGTTTAAAGCAAGTTATTACAAGGTTTTTCGAGGCCGACGAGAGCATAAATAACACACGGAGAGTCTTTACACACACATCGTTAGGAACCCATTTCCTTTTCCTTAACACCTTTACAAATCAAATTCAATTTGTCCTTTTAATTAATTTGCAAACAAAGTTCGTATTTGAAGGTAGAGTAGGAGATTTATTTTACTAGAATAGTTTTACTTCCTTGAACGGTGCCACCAATGAATTAAACTACCTGACGAGAATTAATAGATAGTTAATGGCTCACCTGTGGAACGAAAAAAAAACCCCACTGCGCTCTATCATGTAAACATAAATTCATGCTCATCTCTAAAGACTTGACTTTGGGGGGTGAGAGGGGAGTCTGAAGAAAGGAGGTTGGACTTTTTCATTCAAAAGCTGCTAGCTCAAAGCATTTTTTGTGTTACCAGCTTTTCTGCTCATGTAAAAAAAAGGATTGACATGTCAATTACATTTAATCTATAATTTACTGTGAATTACCTCAGCATACCTGCTTGATGCTTCGGGGGTTTGACCAAGGACACCATGCTTCACCCGAGGATTACATTTCTTGCAGTTCTGTCCTCTTCAACCCCTGTGATCAAACCAAAGATAGAAAGAAGATAAACAGATAGACAAACTAGTGTAACAAATATTAAACTTGGCAGTTGTAATATACATTATTACTAATTACATTATCATAACATTTAAATAAAAATGTGTGCAAGGTTCAAATGCTACTTTATCAATTGTCTTATATATGCCATAAGGGTTTCTTTCTGCCAAAAAAATAGTTTCTTTTACGTTTTCGTTTACAGATTCTGCCTTCATATTCTTGACTGCAATCTCCTAAACAGTCTGGTTGCACAGACGCAACCCGAGGCCCGTCCTGGTGTCCTCTCAAGCCCCTACTTCGCAGACAGCTATCTGCTCTCTCAGGCCCCTCCAGCCAACAAAAGTTTGGATATAAGATTACTTTGGCACCTTGGCACTGCTAATCTACATGTATTTTCTGGATTTACTTAATTTGTGATGATTTTATTTAAATAATTGTATTTAAGGGGCAAACAGCGAGTGTATCGCTTTAAAACGTGGTGGGATAATGTATATATTACAATAACTATATTTGTTTAATATTCTATGTGTGTATCCGCAGGGCTCCATTAAAAGTGTAATAAAAAGGAACACCACAGTCGGGAGTGTCATAAAAATGTTGTTCCTGATTTCCATTAAGAAACGTATCATTCCTTGCTGCCTATTAACCCGGCGACCCATGTCGTCCTGAGCTTGCACTGGCTGGAGCACTTTGCAGCAGGGGGAGAAAAAAAAAAAAAAGGTGTGTTCATCACTTGGCCTCCCACCACTGCCATTAACCGAGCGCTAGGATCATTATTTAAACACTGAAAGCAGAGTGAGTAATTTGGAGCGAGGCGGTGCCAGCAGCTCCGACGTCTCTTCTATGGCCACAGCTGCAGCCTGGAGTCTGGAATCTGTCGAGGGGCCGGTAAGTGACGCTCCATTGAGCCTCCACAAACAACACAAGACAGAAATGAACCACTGAGGCAAGAGAAAAAAAGGGGGAATGTTGTTCCTCTGAAAGAAAGCAAGATGGATGACAAAGGACAGTAGACAGAGAATAGAGGACAGTGGTCGGGGAATAATAAAGAAGACGAAGGAAATGGTTGAATGTGTGACACGGCCTCGCACACAGTCAATGCACGGATATGAACTATTCCCTCAACATGACACCGTTAACTCTGAGTTTCAAAGAGTCGCAGCTACTGTGATAGTTTGGTTTAAAGAGATACAACATGAGGTTTAAACCGCCTGACAGGTACAAGTGACTTGGTAAAATATCTTGCAATTGTCAAACACCATCTAATTATGAGTCAATGTAATGGTGTAATTATGTCATGGGCACACTACCGCCACCTGCTGGTGGGACGCACATGCCCATAAAAAACATGTCTGAGCAACATTAGTTGATCCAGGCCGACCAAAAGATAACTTTAGCCACCACGGGTTACAATGAAATATCAGCTACTCTGCCATCTGCTGTTATGGTTATGTCATGATTATAAAAATAGTAACAAATTAAAGTCAATATAATTTAATTTAAAGTGTTAAATCATGACAAATGTATCTCAAGACACTTTAAGTAAAACTATATAATGAGGGAAAAGGAAAATAGGTTAGATGGAATCAATAAGTGAATCCAAATGTGACAGTGGCGAGTAAATACTTCCTATCAACATGCAGAAACCTTAGTAAGTAAGTAAGTAAGTAATTCTTATTTGTATAGCGCTTTTCTAGTAGAACCAGACTCAGGCTGTGTCCCCAGTGTGTACTTTTGCACTGGCACTTAATATTTTAAGCGCACAAGTGCATTCCAATTAGCAGTGTACGAAAATGTAGTGGTATTGCACACTCGAATGGCCAGAAAATTGAGTGTGGATCGATGAACACGTTCCACCCTCAACGACCGCCATCTTAGTGACGTAGATGACGCTGAACGGAAGCTGAACGGAAGCTTCGACGCGTCTTTGGAGCAGATACCGGCGTAAATGTTTGATAAAAATTGTCCACAAGACAACACAACAACAATAATAACACAATAAAACACAACTTAATAAGTTGTTTCTTTTGGTAAAAAGTGCTTTCAAGTGTTGACGATAGTGTTCCAACAGCTGGTTGCAATCAGTTTTAAAAGGTAGAAGAAGAAGCTGTCGAGTCATTTCCATTAAGTGTGTAGTGGCAGTGTTTGATTTGAGACAGTACTATCTTGTCCAAATTTGTGCACTGTCTAAACGAGTACTGCAAACGAGTACGCTCAGAGAAGTGCGTGATTTGGGACACAGCCTCAGTTGCTCTTGCCATGTCCCGGTTTGCAGCAGTTGGACAAATTTTCTGTTTGATGTATGAAGGATATATACTGATGAGGTAATGAATCAGATTGTGGATAATAAAATATGACATGCGTTATGACGGCTTTGTAAATGACATAACTTTAACTTTGTTTTTGTATCGTAATCCCCCCCCTCGCCTCCACCACAACCACAACGATATGTAACATGTTCACACCATCCCCAAGAACTTTTACAGTGAAAAAAACCCCCCACTCAAAACACCTAAAGTCACAGTATATGAGTTATTCAACTAGTTTTAAGTTGGAGTGACATCACAAGTTATTTTAGTACAAATATATTAAGGTACTTTTAGGATTTTGAGATGTACCTTAACACGTGTACAAGTACTGTTCTGACACAAACACACACCTTAAGACACATTGCAGGTATACTTTAAAAAATCCTTTGACATAATTGTTAAAAAAAAAGAAGTACTTAATAAGTATCCTGTCCCCTTTTCAAGACTTAATACATTAAAAAAAAAAAAAACTTTTAGGTTTGGACTGTTTTATTACAGTTTGGATGTAAAACAAAATAGGTTTTCACCAACAACTAAAATAACATTATTTTTGACACTATTGTTTTTGGTCAGTATAGTAACCATTTTCGCACATAAAACATAAGTAGGTTTATGTTTGGCAACTTGACAACGAGGCAGTGATTTCTCTTGGCATGCAGGACGATCTGAGTGCGACACAAGGATGCTCGAATGTTAGGCGACACAGCGATATCATGCACTTCAGCATCAGCGGTGATATTTACAGACAGGTCCCGCGGGGGGAGGTCCAGGTTCTTGTCACGACCCTCTCAGCGCACACTAAAGGTGACTTCACTTGCCATTTCCAGCCCAAGTGCGGCTATTCTGGACTTTGACAGGAAGCCTGACGCTGGTGTGAATCTGGAATGGGAGGCTCTTCAATCCTCAGGAAACAATAACAGACGCCAGGTCTTTGACGTCAGAGGGCTTGTAAAGGCAGACGCGAGGCTGGAGATTAGCCGGTGCTCTCGGAGGGAGGCAGACCTCTCTTCCTTGAGTGCTTCATCTTCTGATGCCGTTGTTAAAATGAGATATGTCGGAAAGCAGGGATACGGAAAGATAGAAATAGAAAGAAACTAATAATAGGTTGTTCTCCTGGTGTGATATTGTCCTTTGTACGTTCAACCTTTTCATCCTGTACCATCAGTCATCACGGTGACACCCTGAAGCTTCTACACACAGAATACTGATCAAACATGTGACTCTTTATGTAAGCAACCCTATGATTTATAGAAACGTTTAGTCAACTGTATTTCTAAATGATGAAGATCAATCACACTGTTTTTTTTTTTTAAATGTCTTTCTTTTTTGAATCATGTTAGTTATTTTATACTTTAATAAGGTGTGTGTTAAATAAAATAAATTTGATTTTTATTTACAATTAACATGGAAATGTTCACAGTTCATTTTTGTGTTGTAATTAAACTTCCGTCTGCTAGATGAAAGCAGTCTTTACGTCCTACTTTATCCGCAAATAATGGAACAATAAAAATCCTGCGATCACTGAGGACGAGAGGATACAGTCGACTCCAGCAGATTTTATAGCTGGTGTTTGGACATATTATGGTTTCAAAACAAATGAAAGCAGTTACGAATGTGTCAAGAGTCATGAGGTCTGTAAAACCAGAGTCAAGTACTCTACACACAATCTTATGATCAGATCTTATGACTCAGATCTGATAAAGTGCAAACCCAGTAGTCCTGAAAAAGTGCTTCTAGAAATGTGTCCAAATATCTTCAAACCTGTTTCCATAGTAATACACACTATTCAAGTTTGTTTTTTTGTCAGTTAAGGGCTTTATCCTGTCAGTTGTAATAGACTCTTAGTTTTGAGCTGTCATGTAGTAAATGTGAAGTCTTCCTCTTCAGATGCAGTAGGACCTTCATCATATGGTTTAAATTAAACAGTCTGACATCAGTAAACATGGTGAGAGTTACTTCTGCCTTTAGGTGTTTTTGTAATGTGTACATTAAGCAGCAAACCTTATTTTTATTATTCGTTTTTAAAGTAAAAAACGGGAGTTTTAGGGGTAAGTTTGAAATTTACGAGAGTCCTTGAATGCAACTTGTGATTTGTGACCAATCAGAGCAGAGTGCTTGGACGAGACTTCTTTTCCAGCCAAAACATTTTAAGTGGGCGGGGCTTAAGCGTATTTTCTAATGTAAATATCTTTATTAAATGGGAGTTTTGTGCAAAAAGAAACATACTGATGAGTACAATAGAGGTCCTATAACAATTTAAGAGACACTTAAATCGGCACATTAGGTGACCTTTAAGTTACCGGATCAGTTTTGTTTTTCAGTCTGGTTACCACAGTTTTTGTACACTTGTTTAAGCAAATGAACAATGTATATTATTTACCACAGAAATATACTTTGTGATTGGTATTCATCAATTCTAGTGTGTCAGATGCGAGTATTACTTACTGGAACCAGGATCTGTAATTGCAATAATCGTTTAACTTTCATCGTCTATTATCTTCCGTGAAGATATCAGAGCCAGATCATTTCACCATCATTTTTTTCATTACATTTGTGCCGACAAGTTCACCATCTGAGGGGTTTATTTGGCTTGAGCACAAATCAATACTCACCTATCAATAACATTTTATGAGGCGTTGGACAATCTAAAAAAAAAAAAAAGCAATAAGCTGTGACACGGATAATCCGGAGGGGCATCACACACATAGCAGAGCAATTACAAACGCTCTCCTCCTTACCATGTGATTTACACACACGCCTGCAGTCATTAAACGCTCCTTCATGCGGCAACATCTTCATGATCGCTTCAGATCCCGTTCTTTTATACAGTCCAGCTGATCTGACAGGAAAGTGATGATATTAACACATTCGCAGACTTTGCCTTTCCCTCAAGTCCAGACCTCATTACACTTTTGCTGGTGGGCGTGATGTTTTTCAGTTCACACTCCTCGGCAAATATACCTTCCACCCCCTAATAATAGGAGTTGATATTGTTGTTTGTGAATTTCTCCACCAAACAACAACAACCGATTTTTTTACATGAAGGAAAATCACTGTGTTTAATTGCACGACATCTCAACTTGGCCTCATGTGGGATGCTGGGTCACATGATCACACATCTCATTCTACGAATCCATTGCCAGGGTTCGAATTTCACCGCGGCAACCACGTAACTTGCTGTATCCTTCCTCCACACTTGCCCTAACGCCCTGAAAAATGTGTTTACGGCAACAACTTTCCATGACCGCCCTTTAATTTTTTAATAAATATTGGTAGCGTAATTGTTTCGTCGAATGAACATAATGAAATCGTACCGACTTAAACATTTTTAACATTTTCGACTGTAACGGTAAAAGATCAATAACATTGGCAGCCATTTTAGACGCTTGTGTTAAAGGTTAACTGACGATGGAAACAGCAGCAGTTCCGAGTGATACACTCGTCACATCAGCGTCTCGAAGGAGGTAAGGTGTTCGGTGAATTTTGGAGCAGCGAACGATAAACATTCCGAGCAAGGAAAGGGTGGAAAAAAAGGAAATACGAGGAATTACTGGCTGTTGGAAAAAATGTTGCAAAATACATAACTTTTTAAGTCTGTTTATTTCATTGTTTAAATGCAGTGCTAAAAGTATTTAGGGGTTCGTTTACCCTCGAAACTCACCAGTTCCTAAACCTGTTGATGTTGTTTATGTGTGTGTTTATGATTTGTAAACAGTGAACACAAGACGCTAATGAAAACGATAATATTGATAGAATGACTGATAAACCAAATCTCATTAGTCATTTTACTTTTACATAGAATCCAGTCATTTATTGTCATGTTATTTTAATTCTCATTACTTAAACATGTATGCCATGTGCTTATTTATTCAAAGCCTTTTATTTAAGTTTGTGAATATTTTTACAATACATATTTGTTATATATGAATAATTACTAGCAGTAGAAGCACAATATGTTAATTCATAGCTGATATGCTAAAATGACATTATGTCAAACCCAAGTGCATTATTTAAAAATGTTATTTCATTATTTGTTGTAAGTCAAATAAATGACTGAAAATATATGTTGAAGTTGTCATTTTATTTTCTTGTTGTTTTCTATAGGTGTTGACAACAGCGTGATATACAAATATAAATATATATATGTATATATACATATATATATATATATACACATTTGCTGTTGTTGTGGTGTTTGGTGCCCCTACTTCGAAAGAAATGTTTGCCTTGGTGCCCTAAAATGTATGCTCTTCTTTAAGGCAACACTTGCCCTTACCTTAAAAAGTTTAAATTCGAAGCCTGCATTGCCCTTCATGTTCGCTCTCAAAAATGGGTAAAAATGTTGGTAAAAAAAAGTATCAAAAGCATTGACTGCTGTTCTGCATAACTGCATAATGTCAAAAAAATGTCTGCAATACGAAAATAATTTCTACAAATACACAAACATAGATCCTTGATCCAGAGACAACACCAAGGATACCACAAACACATGCTGTTTGTTGTTTTCGGGCTCTCGGGTCACCTTGACCCTGAGATAACCTGTACAATTAACCCTTTTTATTCCAATAAATCAACCTAAAACATATTAAATGTGCTTTCTAACAACCATACATTTGAAAAAAATCCATTGGTATTTCACATATATTAAGGAAACGGATGTAATTGTAGCGGCTCCACCTTATAAAGGGGTTTCTAAAGCCCACTAAGAAGAAACTCTTAGTTTGATGTTAAGGTTTTCCTAAAAAGGTAGTTAAAAAACATGTCAATTAAACTCAACAATACATTTTTGAATGTTTCTAGTCGTTGGAAGACACTGGTCAACTTGGACCTGACGCAAGTTGCTAAGAAATATGTTGCACTGCTTCCTTTTGCAAACGTTTAGTGATCTAATAAAGATTTCAGGGGATTCTGTGTAAAAATGATTACGCCATTTCTTATCCACATTATTGTCCATGTCTTTCCTTCATTCCCAGCTAATGAGCAGATTATTAAGGCTGTGTTCTCTGAAGAATTCAAGATAGTTTGTTTCTCTCACCCATACATTGCATTAAATACCTGCATCATAGACACTCATCGGGGATATTCATCTTGATAAACATACGAAGCCACAGTGCTATCAACACTTCATATTGCCAACATCTGGTGCATCTGGGCGACTTGTGAACAGTGGTGAATCTTATCTCACACCTCAGTGCAACGCCATGATGTGTCATTCACATGCTGTCTGGCAACACATTACTTTTGGTCACAACTCTTCGTCTATCTTTTCTACGCTTTTTCCTTCCTTTGTTCTTCTTGACTTTCACCACATGTTGACTTTCTTTAGCTGCACATATTCACACCAAAACAACCACACTATGGTTCCACGCACACGGCTCAGGACCAGAGGAGAGAAATCTTTTCAGGCTGTTGCTCCTAAGCTTTGGAACGATCTTCCTCTCTCTTTGCGCTTGATGGATCTACTGACTCCTTTAAGAAACATCTTAAGACGTTTCTATTTGTTCAGGCTTTTCCTTGAATTTCTCGAACTCCTGTGTTGTTCTCAGTATTATCTTGATCTTTAAAGTATGTACTTTTTTTTGAGTATTGTTTTGATTGTTTAAGCGCTTTGTGATCCTGGTCTCGAAAAGCGCTATATAAATAAATATTACTTACTTACTTACTTACACGTCTCATAGATGATTTGCTGGTTCAATAAAAAACACTATAGCTCATTGGATCTGATTTTTTGGGGTGTCATGATATATAAATATGTCAACTGTTTACAAAGTGTACCTCAAATCTGGCCCAACATTACCATTTCTAGAGGCTCACAAAACACTGTAATGTATTAGGGCAACACTGACAACAATGTCTTGTCTCAACTTTTATAATAATGAAGCCTCATTTTTGCATTAAATACACCGTTTAAAAAAAGTTTCCTAGAATTAGTAGATGAGAGTCAACGATTATAAAGCAAATACTGGCATCATGATACAATGTCTTCACTTCACAGCTAAGCTAAGATTCTTAGTCATCATCTACACGTACACACACATCCTGTCCTACACAATATTTTGTAAAAATCTGCACAACAACTTAAAAACAACTGGAAACAATGCAGAAAAGATACATGCATCGTTGCAATCCTCACACAACAAAAGTAGAAAAAAGCATATGCATGAAGAAGATAAAAATGTATATTTCAAATATTAAACTAGTGTTTTTGACTTCAATTCTCCATCTTTGTCAGCAATTGCTTTATGTCTATATAATGAAAGAGCAGCTGACATTTTGTGTCAATGTTTCCAATAAACATCTGTGGCCCAGCATTGTTGTGAAGTGACAGCCTTCAGGGTGAAAAACTAAAGAAAGGAGATATGATGTCATCATCTTCACATATTTGCAGTTTCAGTAACAAAGATGTGAAACCACCGTTTTTTAAATCCGTCCCCTCCGGGGTTTAAAAAAAAAAAGTTCCTCTGACTGAGAATCTTTATCCTACCCTTCTCAGATCTTTTATGGCTACGACCGACGACTTCTCAGCGGGGACAGAGTGTGAATGTCAACCTAAATGTCAACAATATGAACACAGAAGAAAAGAATGTGCTTCGTGATATATTAGTGTCATTGGTGACGAAATACAATTTTCATTTCGACACCAAAGGAGACTTTTAATTTAACCTCAGAGTTACAAGGCTAATCAATGTTGTTTTATTACAGATGATTAGTTCAAACTTGAAACCGTTCTTCCCATGATTGAAAAAAACATATTACTGCTAACATATTGCATTCAATTTAATAAAAAACAACTACAGATCTGCACTAAGTCATACAAAAGTGGTCAAAGACAGGCTTCTTTATTCCACTATGAGCAATGCAATGAGTCTATAAATAACACGGCCAGATTGCTTTTTTGTTTCTTATTCTTTCATCCTTTAGGGAATTAAAAATATATAAAAGGAAAAGGACGACGAGGCTTAGAGGTAATCTGAACAGAAAGTTGTATTTTATCACATCCATACTGTGTACTGTATATATATGATTATTTCAAATGATTCTGAGCCATCTGTGTAGAATCCTTGTTTTTCTCACTCATGGACTACTTTAAAAATCCACATTTCATTTATCATTTTCATTTTTTATTGGGAAATCTTGCTTAATATGATGGTTTAAATCGATAGTTCACCCAAAAATCAAACTTCCTTCATTTTCTACTCACCCTCATGTCACCTAAGGGTTGGGAATTTTTTTTAATCTTTAACTTTTTAGAGTTATAGACAAAAAAGTTTGTTCATTTTAATGTAGCGAATGCAGCTCAGTTGTCTTCATCCAAAAAGCCACATTTAAAACATATATATACTGTAACTAAAAAGAAAAGGAACGGATTACTCTAAAAAGAATCCCTTAGTCGACATGACGGTGAGTTAAAAATTAGTTGAAGTTTGAATTTTGAATGAATAAAAAGCACACAAAAACCTAAAAATACTCAAAACTTTTTTAGTAATAGTCACTTGTTTTTAAAGTCGTTTCAAAAGTCAGAGTCCAACATCTCTTTAACATACATAGTGCTGGAAAAATAGGAGCTATTTTGTGTACTTTATAGAGCATTCCCTGCATCGTAAAAAGCCGACGGAAACTGCGACAGGAACCATACAAAATAATAATGAAGCATTATAGTGAGCCTCGTCCCGACAACCTCCCTGCCCACTTACTCCCACTCCTTATTTCCTCAGTGTATTGAGTGGATGTTTTTCCCAGGGGCTCCTTCCACTCCTTCCCTCTTCCTCTCCGCTCTGTTTGCCTGATTGTTGTGAAGGCATCTCCCCGAGAGGTTTTCTTGCTCATCTTCCTCTTCACTAAGATCGGACTGTCGCATGGATGGAGTGTTTCTCACTCTGTTCCGTGTCCTTCCCCAATATTACTTAGTCTCTCATCATTGTACCCCGCTGTTTCCTTGTTTCTAAGAGGGGGGGGGGGAAGAGGGATCGGGAGTCCCACAGGCAGACTGCTCATCCCTCAATAACTTGGGCTGGATCCCTGCGGTGCTGAGCCCTGTCCTCCACCACTCAATTACTCTCTATGAAGACATACAGATGAGAAGGGACGCACATGTACCGACAACTCACACACGAGCATACGTAAGTCTCATCGTGTTGCATGAAACCTTTTTAAAGATCGACAATAATATCAATATCAAGAGCGCTTTAGTAAATATACTACCTCCTACTGAGAAGTTCCTTCTGACCTAGCAAAGTAAGGAGCTCTCTTTTGTCCTTTTCTATCTTTATTTCCTGTCTTCCTGTGTTGTTGTTTCTTTTCTTCCGCACTCAAGGTGCATCCACAGGCGGTAAATGAGAACACAACACAGATCAGCTTACCTGTGTCTGCTCAGAGCGTCTGGCACACACAGTGCACCAAAAGATGACGCAAACACCCACAAAATCACGACCGTGGCCGTATTTCGACAGCTCCATTATGGAGGTATATCAGTGCCAAATTTTAAAAACTATTGATTATTGACAGGTATTGTTTTTTAGTAATTAAATTGTAAATTATCTTTATTGGAAAGTTTTTTTTATTTAATTATTTTAATTAATAATAAGTTTCTCCAATGGTTTATGTATTTATTTTTCAACTTTTGAATTTAATAAAATTTCCTTTTCCAAATGAAATATTTTTTCATTCAGAGCCTTTTAAATTCAATATAAAAGTGCTGGTGTCCAATCTAACACAGAGCCACTGACTTCTAAATTCACACCTATAGCTGAAATCTTTCCATTGCTTTGGATGGTGGATTGCATGATTGTGTGAAAAGTTTGATCGAGTAGATTAGTACTCTTTGGTATTGTAAGTAATAAGTAATAGTTATTAGTAATTGATGTTACCACTATGTTTGTATTGAATTCAAAAGGCTTAGAAATTGAAAAATAATGGATTTAGAAGATGTATCAAGCTATGTGTAGGAAATTCATTTTTTTTAATTTCAAATTATGTAAAAAACAATATACAATAACACACAATATGGAAATGATTGAATTTGATTATTTAATAAAAAACATTAAACACTTTCAAATAGAATGTATTGAATAAAATGATTTCTTTATTTTTAAATCACTGCTTGAAAAAAGGGTTAAAACAAATAAAATTCAACCATATAATATTCTGACCACACTGATATTCTTCCATGCTTATTCATGTTCTATAATAAAAGAGTTTTGAGTGGACCTCACGATAAGATTTGGAACAATAGATATTGAAACTGAAAAGTCGGTTTAGGTGGTTTGGACGTCGTTTTAAGACGACTATCTGAGAACGCAAACTACGTTACTTAAGTGAACTACGTTGAACTCATGGCTCAACTCACCGGTAAGTACTTCTGATGGAACAGGAAGGACATGTTTACCTCTGAGGATGAGGTGTGGGAGTGTGCAGACGCCTGTCTGTCACTTGTGACGGATGTGGTTATAATTATCACTCAGTCATTAAAGCGAGTCGGTGCCTCGCAGGCTTCTTTATTGCCGGGTTTAATCTATGACCGGTTCACATCTCATTATTAATATGGTAATGGATCTCCTTGAAAAGATTAGGGGATGGAGTGGTTGGCGGTGACAGTATTAGCTATTTTAGACTTTAGTATCAGAGAGAGCTTTGGGGGGGCTGATGCTGCTGCAGATGTACGCTGTCGACTGTTACGCTCCGACATGCCCTTGCTTAAAGAGGTTGGACGTGGATGTGTATTTGAAGATGAAAGGTTGCAGTTTTAATTGAATATTTCTGCTGTATTATAGGGCAGTGAAGTGGGGTCTTATAACCAGCACAGAAAGAAACAATCATTTCATTAGAATTGAGAAACTTTTGTTAACAGTGTTGCCAAGACAACACCAGATTTTTTTCTGGTCATATAACAAAAAAAAAAAAAAATTAAAATAAAATAATGGACCATTAAGTGGCATAAGCATAATGAATGAATAAATAATACAATGAACATTACATAATAGTTCATTTTATTTTTTTATTGGTTATTACTGATGGGTAACATTTATTTTCTCGAGTATCAAAGCATGCTGTCAAGATTTGATAACACTGCCAGTGATTGGCTGGTTATTTTTTTGTGATATTCTCACGCCGGAGAGATACTGGGGAAATACTGGAAATATTTTGGAATATAAATATCACACAACTTCGTGTTATTGTCTGCCCGCAATTCAGGGTTTAAATATACAGTTCAATTTAGGAACATGGTTCATCATAATACTATCATAACTTCTCAATGCACTTAACATTTTTCAGTGGTAAATTAAAAATAAATTATAAAAAGAAACACATATATTTTACAAAGTATATCAGTGCCTTTAGACTAGGGTTGAAGTAAAAAAAATGTATATGTTGAAAGTTTGAACTTTTGTATCATAATTCTTAAATTCTTTTAAGCAATTTGTTTTTTTCAATGATATATATACATGTGAACACACACTAAAGAAATTAAAAAGACAATACAATTTTACTTTAGGTTTCTACTATGTATGATTTCATTTTCTTTTTGTTATAATTTCTTAAATTGGTATTTAAAAAAAAAGCATTGTTCTGAAACGTTTAGGTATCGGTATTGAAAATATAAGTTTCATACCCCGCTCTAATTATGACTGTTTTAAAGGTGTTTTGTTTGACAACATATAAACCGTTTTCTCTGAGGTAAAATTCGTCTACAGGC